>NW_022631094.1:7005548-7084430 GCF_010015895.1 Lontra canadensis | reverse complement strand
TTCTGGAGAATGTTCCATGGGCACTAGAGAAGAATGTGTATTCTGCTACTTTGGGATGAAATGTTCTGAATATATCTGTGATGTCCATCTGGTCCAGTGTGTCATTTAAGGCCTTTATTTCCTTGTTGATCTTTTGCTTGGATGATCTGTCCATTTCATTGAGGGGAGTGTTAAAATCCCCTACTATTATTGTATTATTGTTGATGTGTTTCTTTGATTTTGTTATTAGTTGGACATATCCTTTGAGTATGATATAGTGTCCTTCCTCATCTCTTATTATAGTCTTTGGCTTAAAATCTAATTGAATTGATATAAGGATTGCCACTCCTGCTTTCTTCTGATGTCCATTAGCATGGTAAATTGTTTTCCACCCCCTCACTTTAAATCTGGAGGTGTCTTCGGGTTTAAAATGAGTTTCTTATAGGCAACATATAGATAAGTTTTGTTTTTTTATCCATTCTGATACCCTGTGTCTTTTGATTGGGGCATTTATCCCATTAACATTCAGGGTAACTATTGAGAGATATGAATTTAGTGCCATTGTATTGCCTGTAAGGTGACTGTTATTGTATATTGTCTCTGTTCCTTTCTGACTACTACTTTTAGGGTCTCTCTTTGCTTAGAGGACCCCTTTCAATATTTCCTGTATTGCTGGTTTGGTGTTTGCAAATTCTTTCAGTTTTTGTTTGTCCTGGAAGCTTTTAATCTCTCCTTCTATTTTCAATGATTGCATAGCTGGATATAGTATTCTTGGCTGCGTGTTTTTCTCATTTACTGCTCTGAATATATCATGCCAGCTCCTTCTGGCCTGCCAGGTCTCTGTGGATAAGTCTCCTGCCAATCTAATATTTTTACCATTGTATGTTACAGACTTCTTTTCCCGGGCTGCTTTCAGGATTTTCTCTTTGTCACTAAGACTTGTAAATTTTACTATTAGGTGACGGGGTGTGGACCCATTCTTACTGATTTTGAGGGGGGTTCTCTGAACCTCCTGGATTTTGATGCTTATTCCCTTTGCCATATTGGGGAAATTCTCTCCAATAATTCTCTCCAATATACCTTCTGCTCTCCTCTCTCTTTCTTCTTCTGGAATCCCAATTATTCTAATGTTGTTTCATCTTATGGTGTCACTTATCTCTTGAATTCTCCCCTTGTGGTCCAATAGCTGTTTGTCCCTCTTTTGCTCAGCTTCTTTATTCTCTGTCATTTGGTCTTCTATATCACTAATTCTTTCTTCTGCCTCTTTTATCCTAGCAGTGAGAGCCTCCATTTTTGATTGCACCTCATTAATAGCTTTTTTGATTTCAACTTGGTTAGATTTTAGTTCTTTTATTTCTCTTGGAAGGGCTTTTATATCTCCCAAGAGGGTTTCTCTAATATCTTCCATGCCTTTTTCGAGCCCAGCTAGAACCTTGAGCACCGTCATTCTGAACTCTAGATCTGACCTATTACCAATGTCTGTATCAGTTAGGTCCCTCGCCTTTGGTACTGCCTCTTGTTCTTTTTTTTGTGGTGAATTTTTCTGCTTTGTCATTTTGTCCATATAAGAGTATATGAAGGAGCAAGTAAAATACTAAAAGGGTGGCAACAACCCCAGGAAAATATGCTTTAGCCAAATCAGAAGAGGTCCCAAATCATGAGGGGGGAGAAAGGGGATAAAAAGAGGTTCAAAAAGAAAAAAAGAAAAGAAAAGAAACAATTAAAAAAAGAAAACCAATAAAGAAAAAATATAAAAAGGAAATATATATATATATGTATATATGTATATATATATATATGATAAACTAATTAAAATCTTTAGAAAAGAAAAGGGTAAAAGTTAAAAAATTTAGCAGAAGAAGAGAAAAAAAAATTGAAAAAGAAAAAAAAATTAAATTAACTGCAAGGTTAAAGAATCATGGGGAGAAAGCCATGAGTTCTGTGCTTTGCTTTCTCCTCCTCTGGAATTCTGCTGCTCTCCTTGGTATTGAAACTGCACTCCTTGATAGGTGAACTTGGTCCTGTCTGGGTTTCTTGTTGATCTTCTGGGGGAGGGGCCTGTTGTAGTGATTCTGAAGTGTCTCTGCCCCAGGCGGAGCTGCACTGCCTTTACCAGGGGCCGGGCTGAGTAATCCGCTCGGGTTTGCTTTCGGGAGCTTTTGTTCCCTGAGTGCTTTCCGTAGAGTTCTGGAGGAACGGAATGAAGATGATATTACTCTTTTTTAAATGTTAAAATTCATCTGGTCCTGGACTTTTGTTAGGAGTTTTGGGGGTTTTTGTTGTTGTTGTTTTTTTGTTTTTTTGTTTTTTAATTACTGATTCATTTTCATTGCTAGTAACTGGTCGATCAAATCTATTTCTTACTGCATTAGTTTTGATGGGTTATATTTTTCTAGGAATTATCTATTTCTTCCAAGTTGTCTAATTTGTTGGCATGTAGGTTTTCAGAATATTCTCTGTTACAATCATTTGTAAACCTGTGGTGTTGGTTATTATTTCTCCTCTTTCATTAGTGATATAGTACCTCCTAATTCCCTTCAGCTAGTTTGCCTAGTCACCCATCCTTCCCTCTGGCAATCACTAGTTTGTTTTCTATATATATGAGTCTGTTTCTCTTACTGTTTGTTTGTTCTTTTGTTTTTGTTGCCTTTTTTTTTTCAGATTTCACATATCAGTAAAATCATATATTTGTCTTTCCCTGACTTATTTCACTTAGCATACTAGCTTCTAGATCTGTCCATGTAGTTGTGAATATTAAGATTTCATTCATTTTTATGGCTGAGAAATATTCCACTGTGTATATATATCACAATTGCTTTATTCATTCACCTATTGATGAACATTTAATTAGCTTCCATATTTTAGCTATTATAAAGAATGTTTCCATAAACATAGAGATGCATTTACCTTTTTGAATTAGTGTTTTAGTTTTCCTTATGTAAATATCTAGAAATAGAAGTATTAGATTATATGGTAATTCTATTTTTAGGGTTTTTTGGTATCTCCATACTGTTTTCCACAGGCTGCCTTTTCTCTACATCCTCTACAATAGCTATTGTTTCTTATGCTTTTGAGTTTAGTCATCCTGATTTGGTGCGAGGTGAGATTTCATTGTAGGTTTGATTTGGATTTCCTGATGACTAGTGATGCTAAGCATCTGTTCATGTGTCTTGGTCATCTGTATGTTTTCATTAGAAAAAATCTATTCATGTCCTCTGCCCATTTTTTAATCAGATTTTCGTGTGTGTGTTGAGTTGTATGAGTTCTTTTCATATTTGGATGTTAACCTCTTATCAAATACCTCATTTATAAATGTCTTCTCCCATTCAGTAGATTACCTATTCATATTATTTATGGTTTCCTTTACTGTGGCATACTGTGTTTTTAGTTTAATATCAGCCCAATTATTTATTTTTGCTTTTATTTCTCTTGTATGGAGAGACCTCCAAAAATTATTAATAAGGTTGATTTCCAGGAAATTACTGCTTGTGTTGTCTTTTAGGAGTTTTATAGTTTTAATTCTTACCAATTACTAGTAATAAGATTGAAACAGTGATCAAAAACTTCCAACAAACAAAAGCAAAGGACCAGATGGCTTCAAAAGTGAATTATAAGCAAATATTTAAAGGGTTAATACCAATCCTTCTCAAACTATTAAAAAAAAAAAGAAAAGTAACAAATGCTTCCAAATTCATCATATGAAGCCAGCGTTACCCTGCTACCAAAACCAAACAAAGGAACTAAGAAGAAGAAGAAGAAGAAGAAGAAGAAGAAGAAAAAGAAGAAGAAGAAAAAGAAAGAAAGAGAGAGAGAGAGAAAGAAAGAGAAAAAGAAAACGAAAATTACAGACCAATATCCCTGATGAACATAGATGGAAATATCATCAAGAAAATATTAACAAACTAAATAAAAAAATACATTAAAAGAATCATTCATCACATAAGTGGGATTTATTCTAAGGATATAAGAAAGGTCAATATATGCAAATCAATGAATGTGACATGCCACATTAATAAAATGAAGGATAAAAATCATATTATTATCTCAGTAGATACAGAAAAATATTTGACAAGATTCAACACCCATTCATCATAAAAACTCTCAAGGTAGTGGGCTTAGAGAGGAAGCATACCTCAACATAATAAAGACCAAATACAAGAAACCTACAGCTAACATACTCAGTGTTTAAAACCTGAAAGCCTTTCCCCTAAGATCATATACAACACAAGAATATCTACTCTCACTTTTATTCAACATAGTATTGAAAGTCCCAGGCAGAGCAATCAGACAAGAAAGAAAAAAAAAAAGAGAGAGAGAAAGAAAAAAGGACTTCCAAACTGGTAAGAAGTAAAATGAACACTATTTGCAGATGACATGATACTGTATATAGAAAATCTTAATAACATCACCATCAAATTATTAGAATATGAATTTAGTAAAGTTGCAGGAAACAAAATTCATGTATGTTGTGTTTCTATACACTATTAATGAAATAGCATAAAGGAAAATTAAGAAAACAATCTCATTCATAAGTACAACATAAAGAATAAAATACCTAGGGATAAATTTAACCAAAGAGGTAAAAGACCTATGCTCTGAAAACTATAAGATATTGATGAAAGAAATCAAAGCAACACAAAGAAAAATGCATGCTTATGGATTGGAAGAATTAATGCTGTTAAAATATTTATACTACCCAAAGCAACCTACAGAATCAATGCAATTCCTATCAAAATGCCAATAGTATTTCTCACTGATCTAGAACTAAAACCCCTAAAATTTGTATGGAACCACAAAAGACCTCAAAGAACAAAAGCAACCTTGAGAAAGAACAAAGCTGGAGCTATCCCAGATTTCAAACTCTACTACAAAGTTATAGTAATCAAAACAGTATGGTATTGGCACAAACATAGATAGACACATAGATCAATGGAGTAGAAGTGAGAACCCAGACACTAATCTACATTTATATAATCAATTTGTTATTGACAAAGGGGGCAAAAATATACAATGGAGAAAAGATAGTCTTTTTAATAAGTGGTGTTGGGAAAACTGGACAAGTACATGCAAAAGAATGAAACTGGATTACTTTTTTATACCATGCACAAAAATAAATGCAAAAGGGATTAAAGACCTAAATGTGAGATATGTTCCTTTCTTGTTTGAGGAGGCGAGTTTGGGAAGATATAGCATTATATGCATGGTTATCATGCCATTCTTTCCATCTTGCTTATGGTTAAAATGACATATCTGTTTATATTTACTATTTACTGTGATATAATGTGAGTAAATTCTCCTAGTCAATATATCTACCCTTTTCAAGATTAATTTTTAGTACTTAGTAAAACTTTTGATTGTTATTTATGCAGCCTTATCCTATGGGAGTGGACTAATTTTTATAGCTTAACTTGTGGAAGTGAGAAAGAAAAAGACCTTGCCTGGGGTGAAGAGAGTCCTTTCTAAGGGAATCTGACTTTGTTGTTTCTATGGAGTTCCCTTCAAATGCTCTATGTCAGTCATCATTCTACCCAGCAAGGGACTATGACACTCCAGCATTATGCATTTCATTCTCCAATTCGCATCATACCCTGGAACTATGAATATGTTCAGTTGGCAGTGACTATCCATCCCCTCCTCCTTTTATATTCCTTACAGTATTGTAGAAGCTGGAAAGCAAAAAATCTCTTTCCCATATTCCTTTGTAAGTAAAATTAAGTAGGCAAATTAAGTGTATTTATGCTATGTCTGGAATTAATATTTGGAGTGAAAGCTATCATCCTGCTGCTATTTCTGCTGGACATCAAGTTCCAGTGTCCCAGGGATAGACCCAATTGGAGTTCCATTGAGGATAGTTGTGGAAATCAGCCTCAATGATCCATCTCATGGTCACTGGCACTTTGAGGATGTTTTGAGATGGTTGTTGGGGTGGATATATATGCCAGTAATAATGACTTCCAGATCATTAGACTGTGGCCATGACAATGATTTCTGAACAAAATAAATCCGTTGCTAGTCCCAATTCCTATTATTTTGGTCCTTGCAAGAATGTTCTATTTCTTGTATTAAATCTCTCTCTGTTTAAAATACCCAGCTGGGTGATGAGAAATAAAGAGGGCATGTGTTATGATCAGCACTGGGTGTTATATTCAACTAATGAAACATTGAACATTATATCAAAAGCTAATGATGTACCATACTTTGGCTAATTGAATTGAAATAAAAAATAAAATAATAAAATAAAATACCCAAGTCCATTTATCGCACTGAATTTGTATGATATGTCTAGAATATGGCCAGATTTGTCATGCTTTCTTGGTAATGCTGAGATTACCAGATGATATGTAGGATTTCTTACTCTCAAAGCTTTATCCTTGATTTCTCCCAAGCTGTCCACTCAGTCCTTAAGTTTGTTTGCTTGATTCATGTTTTGTCCATGCATATTTTGTCCAGATGGTGATGGATTATATTTTACTAGGTATGAAGAAAGACAAAGTCTGGAATCCTCCTTTACTCCACTATCTTCCTTTTTTAGCAAAGAGAATAATTTAAAACTCATTGAGAAGAAATACACATGAAGTTAATATTTTTTGGCAAATTTACTTTTTTTTTCCAGAGGATCTTATATATTCAAAACAAATTAAAAGAAAATATATGATTAATTATATTTTCAATCATTTTTTTCATATTTATTTTATAATATTGTATTTATAGTACAAAGTCATTTTTTTCATAAATACATTTGGACTACTTTAAACATTTGCTCTTTGGAAAATTGACTATTTTTTAATACCTCTTACACATGAAATATTTTTTTAGGCCCTGAGGAAAAAAAGATGAGTAAGACATATTTCCAGTGTGTCTCCAGTGAATATTTCTGTTGCAGAAACTGTCATTATTATGTCTCTAAATAGAGTAACCTATCTTTCATATATTTTATATTTATTTAAAGAGAAGGATGAAAAAAGTGACATGTACTTGTTCTGTTACATTGTTCATCAATCTTTACCGAAATCTTCTTTTTAATTTAAATTCAATTAGCCAACTATAGTACATCATTATTTTCAGATGTGGCGTTCAATAATTCATTGGTTGGGTATAATACCTTGTGCTCATGACATCATGTGCCCTCCTTAATACCCATCATCCAGTTGCTCCATCCCCCATCCACATCTCTTTCCACAACCCTCAGTTTGTTTCTCAGAGTCAAGAGTCTTTCATGGTTTTATCTCCCTCTCTGATTTCTTTCCATTCAGCTTTCCCTCCATTTCCCTATGATCCTCTGCATTATTTCTTATATTCCACATATGAGTGAAACTATATGATAATTTTCTTTCTCGGATTGACATATTTCACTCAGCCTTATACCTTCCAGCTCCACCCACATCACTGTAAATGGTAAATATTTATCCTTTCTGATGGCTGAATAATATTCCATTGTACTTATAAACACATCTTCTTTATTCATTCATCCATTGAAGGACATCTTGGCCCCTTCCACAGTTTGGTTATTGTGGGCATTGCTGCTATGAACATTGGGATGTGGTTCCCCTTCATTGCACTACATCTGTATCTTAAGTGTAAATACTCAGTAGTGTTATTGCTGGGTCATAAGGTAGCTCTATTTTTAACTTCTTAAGGAACCTCCATACTATTTTCCACAGTGACTCTACTAGATAGTCTGCCCACCAAGAGTATTAAGAGGAATCCCCTTTTTTCTGCATCCTCACCAACTCTTGTTGTTTCCTATCTTGTTAATTTTAGCCATTCTGACTGGTGGAAGGTGGTACCTCATTGTGGTTTTGATTTGCATTTCCCTGATGATGAGTGATATGTGGAACATTTTTTCATGTGTCTGTTGGCCATGTGTATGCTTTCTTTGCAGAAATGTCTGTTCTTGGTTTTCTGCCCATTTCTTAACTGGATTTTTTGTTTCTTGGGTGTCAAGTTTGAGAAGCTCTTGATAGATCTTGGATACCAGCCCTTTATTTGATATGTAATTTGCAAATATTTCTCTCATTCCATAGGTTGTCTTTTAGATTCATTGACTCTTCCTTTTGCTGTGCAGAGCTTTTTATCTTGATAAAGCCCCAATAGTTCATTTTCGGTTTTGTTTCCTTTGTGTTTAGAGATGTGTCTTTAAAGAAGTTGCTGTGGCCAAGGTCTAAGAAATTGCTGCCTGTGTTCTTCTCTAGAACTTTGATGTGTTCCTGTGTCACATTTAGGTCTTTCATCCATTTTTAATTTATCTTTGTGTATGGTATAAATTAATGTTCCAGTTTCATTCTCCTACAGGTGGCTGTCCTATTTTTCCATAACCATATATTGAAGAGACTGCCTTTTCTCCATGGATATTCTTTCTTGCTTTGTCAAAATTAGTTGACCATAAGTGTTCAGTATCTATTTCTGGGTTCTCAATTCTGTTCCATTGATCTGTGTGTCTGTTTTTCTGCCAGTACCATGTTGTTTTGATAATCACGGCTTTACAATAGAGCTTGAAGCCAGGCATTGTGATGCCACCAGCTTTGGTTCTTTTTCAACATTCCTCTGGCAATTTGGTGTCTTTCCTCTTTCTGTACAAATGTTAGGATTCTTTATTCCAGTGTGTGAAAAATGTAGATGGTATTTTGATAGGAATCGCATTGAATGTGTAGATTGTTCTGGGTAATATAGACATTTTAACAATATTTGTTCTTCTAATGCATGAGCATGGAATGTTTTGCTGTCATTTTGTGTCTTCTTCAGTTTCTTTCATAAGTGTTCTGTGGTTTCTAGAGTACAGATCTTTTACTTTTTTGGTTTATTCCTAGATATCTTATGGTTTTTGGTGCTGTTGTAAATGGGTGTGATTCTTTTATTTCTCTTTCTTCAGTCACATTATTAGTATATAGAATTGCAACTGATTTCTGAGCATGGACTTTGTATCCTGCCATATTGCTGAATTGCTATATGAGTTCTAACAATTTTGGGGTGGAGTCTTTTGGGTTTTCCCCATAAAATATCATATCATCTGCAAAGTGAGAATTTGGCTTATTCTTTGTCACTTTGGATGTCTTCTATTTCTTTTTCTTGTTTGACTGCTGAGGCTAGGATTTCTAGTACTATGTTGGACAACAGTGGGGAGAGTGGGCATCCCTCTCGTGTTCCAAACCTTAGAAGAAAAGCTCTCAGTTTCTCCCCACTAAGAATGACATTCACTGTGGGCTTTTCATAGATGGCTTTTATAATGGTAAGGTATGTTTACTCTTTATACTTTGAAGAATTTTAACCAAGAAAGGACTCTGTATTTTGTCAATTTTTTTTGCATCAGTTCAGAGGATCATATGGTTCTTTTCTTTTATTAATGTGATCTATCACATTGATTAATTTGCAAAAATTGAACCACACTTGCATCCCAGGAATAAATTCTACTTGGTCATGATGAATAATCATTTTAATGTCTTGTTGGATCCTATTGGCTACTACCTTGGTGAGTATTTTGGCATCCATGTTCATCAGGAATATTGGCTTGTAATTCTCCTTTTGGTGGGGTCTTTCTCTGGTTTGGGGATCCAGGTAATGCTGGCATCATAGAATGTGTTTGGAAGTTTTCCTTCCATTTCTTTGTTTTGAAACAGCTTCAGTAGCATAGGTGTTCTTTCTTCTTTATATGTTTGGTAGACTTTCCCTGAGAAACCATCTGGCCCTGGACTCTTGTTTTTTAAGAAGTTTTTGATTACTGCTTCAATTTCCTTGCTGGGTTTGGTCTATTCAGATTTTGTATTTCTTCCTGTTTCGCTTTTGGTAGTTTATAATTTTCCAGGAGTGCATCAATTTCTTCCAGTTGCCTAATATTTTGGCATATAGTTACTCATAATATGTTCTTAAATTTTTTTTTTTATTTCTTCAGTGCTGGCTGTAATCTCTCCTCTTTTATTCATGATTTTATTTATTTGGGTCTTTTGCCTTTTCTTTTTGACAATTCTGGCCAGAGATTTATTGATATTATTAATTTGGTCAAAAAACTATCTTCTAGTTTTGTTTATTGGTTCTACTGTTTTTCTGGTTCCTATTTCATTGATTTCTGCTCTAATCCTTGTTATTTCTCTTTTTCTGCTGGGTTTAGGCTTTATTTGTTGTCTTTCCCTCTTTCTTTCTTTCTTTCTTTCTTTCTTTCTTTCTTTCTTTCTCCAGCTCCTTTAGGTGTAAGATTAGGTTGTATATTTGAGACTTTTCTAATTTTTTTTAAGAGAGGCTTGTATTGCAATTACTTCTAAGGACTGCCTTTGTTGTATCCCAAATGTTTTGAATAAATGTTTCATTCTCCTTTGCTTCTATGAATTTCTTAAATTCTTCTTTAATTTTCTGGTTAGCTCACTCATTCTTTAGTAGGAGTCTCTTTAACCTCCAAGTATTTGAGTTCCTTCCAAATTTCTTCTTGTGATTGAGTTCAAGTTTCAAAGCACTGTGGTCTGGAAATAGGCAGGGAGTAATCCCAGTCTCTTGGTATTGGTTGAGACCTGATTTGTGACCCAGTATGTGATCTATTCTGGAAAAAGTTCTATGTCCACTCGAGAAGAATGAGTATTCTGTTGTTTCAGATGGATTGATATATATATATATATCTGAAGTCCATCTGGTCCAGGGTGTCATTCAAAGCCCTTGATTCCTTTTTTTATCTTCTTAGATATGTGCATTTCTGTGAATGTGGTGTTGAAGTCCCTTATATTTAATGTATTATTATCAGTGTGTTTCTTTACATTGGTTATTATTTATATAATTGGCTACTCCTATGATGGGGACATAGATATTTACAGTTGCTGGATCATCTTGTTGGGTAGAACCTTTAAGCATGATATAGAATCCCTCTTAATCTATTACATTGGTTAAAATCTCATCTGTCTGATATGAGGATTGCTATTCCAGCTTTCTTCAGAATTCCATTAGCATGGTAAGTTGTTCTCCACCCCCTCAATTTCAATCTGCAGGTGCCTTTAAGGCCTAAGTGAGACTCTTGTAGACAGCATATGGGTCTTGCTTTTGTATATGATCTGATACCCTGTGTCTTTTGATTGGAGCATTTAGCCCATTTACATTCAGGGTAACTATTGAAACTTTAGTGCTATTTTATTATCTGTAAAATATCTGTTTCTTTGGATTGTCTCTGTTTCTTCCTGGTCTATGTTACTCTTGAGTTCTCTCTTCAGTTACAGATCTCAATATTTCTTGCAGGGCTGGCTTGGTGGTCACATATTCTTTCAGTTTCTGTCTGTCCTGGAAGCTCTTTACCTCCTTCTATTCTGAATGAAAGCCTTGATGGATATAGTATTCTTGGCTGCATGTTCTTCTCATTTAGTATCCTGAAGATATCATGCCAGCCCTTTCTGGACTGCCAGGTCTCTGTGGATAGGTCTGATGTTAGTCTGATATTCCTCTCTAAATAGGTTAGGAGCTTCTTGTGTCAAACTGCTTTCAGGCTTTTCTCTTTGTCTCTGAAATTTGCAAACTTTAATATTATAGGCAGGGTATTCACCTATTTTCATTGATTTGGGGAGGAGTCCTCTCTACCTCTTGGACATGAATGCTTGTTTCCTTCCCCAGATTAGGAAAGTTCTCAACTATGATTTGATCAAATATACCTTCTGGCCCTGTTTCTCTCTTCACCCTCACGCACACCAATAATTCTATTTGTACATTTTATGGCATCACTAATTTCTCAAGGCCTCTCTTCATGGACAGTTAGGGTTTTTTTTTTTCCTCTCTTTTCCTTCATTTCCTTGCTTTCCATCAGCCTGTCTTCTTTTATGCTTAATTTACCTTAGCTGTTAGAGGATCCAATTTAGACTGCATCTCAGTTATAGCATTTTTAATTTCAGCCTAATTAGATCCTTTTATGTCACTAAGAAGTTTTCTAGTGTCTTTTATGCTTTTTGAAGCCCAGCTATTAACTTTATAATTGTTATCCTGAATTCCCTTTCTGGCATCTTACTTATATCCATATTGATTAGATCTGTGGCAGAGAACAGTACCTCTGGTTCTTTCTTTCTTTGTGAATTCCTCCTTTTAATTATTTCCTAGAGAAGAATGGATGAGTGAGTGAGCAGAATCAAAAATATCAAACATGATCCAAGCAAAATACACAGTAGACAAATCGGAAAGGTCAGAAACTAAAACATAAAAGTGAACAACAAAAACAAAAACAGAAACAGAAACAGAAAGGGAGGGGAGAGGAGAGAGAGTATAATCTCACAGGGTGGGAAAAACAGGGTGATCCACTTGTTCTTGATTGTATTTTGTCCTGTGTGTTAGAAGACATTAAATCCCAAAATGGCAAAGAAAACAAAACTTATATGTATACAAAAAATAAAATAGATTGAATGAAAGGAGACCAAAAATGAAGCATATATCTACAAAATGTAGATGTAAAAAATAAAATATAAAAATGACTTAAAAACAAAGATTTGATAAAATAAGAAACTAGTTAAAAAGAGAAAAAAAAAAACAAATGAAAAATTTTAGACTTAAAGACAACTGAATCACGAGAAAAAACCTTGAGTTCTTTATACGATTTTTCTCATAAAACTGGAGTTTTACAGTCTTGTGGTATCCATAATCTTGTTGTGCATCTGTTCTTCCAGTTGACCTTCTGGAGGAGAGGCCTGCTGTGCTGCTGCTTAGGTGTCTTTGCCTGGGCAGAGTTGCACCACCCCTTGCCAGGTGGCTAGGCTCTCTGTAAGCTGGTCTTCTGTGTGGTTTTGTTTCCTGAAGGCTTTCTATGCCTCTTTAGAAGACCCAAATAAAAATGGCTGTGGCCCAAAGTCCTCCCTCTTTAGTAAACTCTCTGGGAGAAATGGTCTTCACTTCTGTGTGTGCCAAACTCCACAGAATTCTGCAGTGTGTGCCCACAGCAATCACCTTAGCAGGAAGTCCAAGGGTCCTCTGTTACCACTCTTTGTAAGATCCTGGCATATAGAGCAGTTGGGAAATAAAGCATGGATTCCCTGCTCCTCCTGGGGATGATGGGCAGTCCCTGTGTTACAGTCAGTTGCATGGTGCCTAGACCAAAAGTGGTCAGCCGATTGGTCTGGCTCAAAGTTTATGGTTAACTGAGGTGAGAGCCCCCTCCTGGGCTCACTGATCATAACGAGTTTCCTGTTCCACTACTTAGGAACTCTACCAGTTCAAGCACCACCATTAGTTTTGTGATTCCTGGGATCCTGAGACCACATTGACCCATCTAGATTTCTGCCTATTTCATACCCTGAGTCCCTTTCAGGCAGAGATGTCTCTCACTGAAGCAGATTTCTTTATTTTTTTTTTAATTCTTTTTTTTTTTTTAATTTCTTTTCTGCTTAACAGTATTTATTGTTTTTGCACCATACCCAGTGCTCCATGCAATATGTGCCCTCCTTAATACCCACCACCTGGCTCCCCCAACCTCCCACCCCCCGCCCCTTCAAAACCCTCAGGTTGTTTTTCAGAGTCCATCGTCTCTCATGGTTCACCTCCCCTTCCAATTTCCCTCAACTCCCTTCTCCTCTCAATCTCCCCATGTCCTCCATGTTATTTGTTATGCTCCACAAATAAGTGAAACCATATGATAATTGACTTTCTCTGCTTGACATTTCACTCAGCATCATCTCTTCTAGTCCCATCCATGTTGCTACAAAAGTTGGGTATTCATCCTTTCTGATGGAGGCATAATACTCCATAGTGTATATGGACCACATCTTCCTTATCCATTCATCTGTTGAAGGGCATCTTGGTTCTTTCCACAGTTTGGTGACCGTGGCCATTGCTGCTATAAACATTGGGGTACAGATGGCCCTTCTTTTCACTACATCTGTATATTTGGGGTGCAATTGTGCAGTAGTGCAATTGCAGGGTCATAGGGAAGCTCTATTTTTAATTTCTTGAGGAGTCTCCACATTGTTCTCCAAAGTGGCTGCACCAACTTGTATTCCCGCCAACAGTGTAAAAGGGTTCCCCTTTCTCCACATCCCCTCCAATACACGTTGTTTCCTGTCTTGCTAATTTTGGCCATTCTAACTGGTGTAAGGTGGTATCTCAATGTGGTTTTAATTTGAATCTCCCTAATGGGTAGTGACGAGGAACATTTTTTCATGTGTCTGATAGCCATTTGCATGTCTTCATTGGAGAAGTGTCTGTTCATATCTTCTGCCCATTTTTTTATATGATTATCTGTTTTGTGTGTGTTGAGTTTGAGAAGTTCTAATGGTTCTGATCTCACTTTCTTGTAGCAAGCTTATGGAGGCTCCTTTCCCCCTCCATTTATCTTCCAATATCTCCCCTCAGATTCCCTTCTCCACACCTCCTACCTTGGAAAAAGTGGTTGCTTTACAACTTGTAGAGTTCCAGATATCTATATCTATATCTATATCTATATCTATATCTATATATTTTTATTACATCTCAGGCTGAATTCATGGGTGTTCCAAATGGTGATTGTTATCTAGCTAAATTCAAGGGACCAGATGAAATGAGGTCCCTATTTTTCTGTTATCTTGCCTCCTCCTCTAAAGTTCACAGAAATCTTAGTAAGTAAATATCATCTAACTTTTATATATGAGGAAACATATCAGAAAGAGAAAAGGACTTAAACATTATCTTTTAGGACACTGAATAATGGAGTTGTATTCTAAAATCCATCTTGTTTTTTTTTTTTCTTTTTTCATGAATGTTTTCTAGAAGTACAATTATATAAAGGTATTTTTGTGGAAAAGTTAACATTCATGCTATCCTACACATTAATTCTCTTAATACTTTTCAAGCAAGTTTTTAGATTTGTTATTTAATTTAGTATCTTAATAGTCTCATGAAATTGGTAGGGGTAAAATTATACCCATTTTATAGAAGTTGATGATGGAGGTAACTATCTTGACTAAATTTTTGCATTTTACTAACTAAATTAAGTTATTGTATATAGGGATGTATTGTCATGGGATTGCTGGATGAAAGCTTTAAAAAAACAAAGACAACTACTTTCATTTATCTACATTTTACTGAGTAAATGCTTTAAGCAAGACTTTTTTTTAATTAGAAAAAACTTGTACTCTCTGACAATCTTTCTGAATAATTTTCATTTTAATTTTTCTTAAATCATAATGCTTGAATCAGTTGTTTTTTTTAAATTGGTTTCAAAATGAACATCAGGAAAAACTATATAAATACATCCATAAATTCTTTTAAATAAAATAAATTAATTTTAAAATATTTAAAATAGATAATAAACTATAGAATGGCACCAACTTATGAATTAGACAATTAGAGAAGTATAATACTGTTTACTTAAAAAAAATTTACACTTGCCTTTATACTTTTTCTCTGGCTTTGTCAACCTCAGTATTTTTTTAACTATCTACTCAACTATGTACTAGACAGAAAATCAAGCAGCATGCCAGTTCTACAGGGACATTGTCAACAGTATAACTGAGCCATGTCAGACAAAGAAAAGGACTGAGTGTGTAGATGTAGAGTGCATTTTATAGCCATGTCCTTCAAAATATATGTAGTGTCCTTGAAAACAGAAAATCAGAGTGATGAAATAGAAGACTTCAAAAAGAACTTGGAAATCACTGACACTGTTCCTTTTGCTTGGTAAAATTATAATAAAACTATCTGGAATTATTTCAAAGAAAGCTATTTGTCTTTCATTGTCTTTCTGTTTTATACTAATCAGAAATTGTTCATTTTTAATCCTGAAGTCATTTTATACTTCAACTGTTGGTTACAATCATCAAAATTCCTTGTTCATTGAGATGCAACATATATTTTGCCTACATTCAATTCTTTGCCCCATTTAAATTATGTATTCCAATTGCTCCTTATGTTACCAAGATGCTATCCCTTTAAATGTCAGAGACTATGTGAAAGTATGACTATATTTCAGTTTGCTGTCTTTGATGCATTTCAAATTAATTTTAAGTCACCTTACTTAAAGATTATGGCCAAAAGGGAAAATAAAAGAACAATCTCATAATCTCAAAACAATCTCATAAGAGCTATTAGAACATTAATTCTTTCAAATCCATGGTCACTAAAAGTTCAACTGAGATAACAGAGAACACCCTTCTTAGGAAGATATGAAAACAATTCAGAGCCTAGTGTTTTCACACAAAGAATATAAAAATCTAATTCCTAAAAAGGTAAAATGTTGCTCAGCCTTCCAGCTATAACTCATCAAAGCTTTTAGAGAATTCCCATTTGCACTTTTATCTTCCTGCCAACCCTGTGTATATGCATATACATAGTAACTTGAACAGATTCATTTTGTCCTTCTTCCAAAGAAATATTTTAGTAACATAGATGTTGCTAATTTTAGGATTTGGGGGTGGGACCCCTAACTACTGACAAACATGGTGGTTTCATGCTTTGGAAATCATTAGCTATCAACATACCATGAATTATGTAACAGAGAGTGCTTCCAGTAAAAATCTCGCAATTTTAATGCTGCTAGAATTAGAAACCATTTCTATCAACTGAGAAAAATTAAATCCTGATAGAGAGGGTTATAAACAGGAAGAGCATGCTAGAATATAAAACATTTGCATGTGTGTCTGAAGTAAAAGATAGTTAGATGCATATTACTAGCCTAATATACTATAGCATTTATCATGATAGTCTTGCTATTAGTCTTGCTGCACTTAGAGAACTTGTGGAGATCTATTGTTATTATAAACAGAGAAGGCGCTAACTAAGCAGTGGTAAATATATCAGTGAAAAAGGATCTCATAAGTTGGATGATCTTTTTTTTTTTTTAATTGACTCAATATTTTAATACTTTAAAAAGAATATTAGGAGTGACATCAGCAAAACAGCCAAATAGGAAGACCTGGATCATCCCTCCTCTCATGAATAAACCAATTAAGCAACATTCATGGACAAATTTCCTTTTTGAAAGGAAAATTAAAAACCCAGAAACCAAATGAAAGATTCCCACACTCTAAGTCACCATGAAACCACTCACATAATCCTGTAAAGAGACTGGGATACCCTTTTATAGGAGTCCTGTATCCTAGCATAGTGCCATACAGAAAACAAACAAACTAACAAACAAACAAACAAAAACAAACCTGGTTCCCACCTTTTAGGTTTCCAGATCTAGTGAGCCAACTTTTCCAATGGGTCTCTCCAGAAAACTGACCTTTTCCTGTCAAATCCTGGAGCTCAGATGGGTCCACCATATCCAGCAGCCTGGAATAGAATGGAGACAGCACTTTGGGCTCAAAGACTATAGCTCCTTCTCCTCTAGTACAGATTTAATAGAAGAAAAACTCCAGATCCTAGCTTCCCCCAGAAAGAGAAACAGTAGAATGAACTAAAAATCAATAGGAGGAAGAAAAGAGAAACTGCAAAAAAAAAAAAAAAAAAAAAAAAAGGATAATCAGTAACCTATCCTTGAACAACAGAGCAAAGAAAATATAAAAGAAATGAGAAAATATATTGAGACAAGTGAAATAAAAAATACAACATACCATAACTTACAGAATGCAGCAAAAGTAGTACTAGCAGGGAAATTCATAGTGAAACACTCATTTAAGAAGAAAAAATATTCAAATAAAACCTCATAAAATTAAAAAAAGAAAAATAACAAACCATGCCCAAAGTTAGCAGGAGGAAGAAAATAAAGATTAAAGCAAAAATAAACAAAATAGAAATAAAATTAATAGAAAAAGTCAATGAGACTAGGAATATTTTTTAAACATAGAATTGTCAGAGGCTCAGCTAGACTAAGAATAAAAGAGAAGGCACAAATAAATAAAATTTGAGATAAAAGAAAAAATATTACAACTGTTGTCATAGAAATAGTAAAGACCATAAAACACTGCTATGAACAATTATATCCCAATAAATTGGAAAACCTAGAAGAAATAGATAAATTCCTAAAAACAGTCAATCAAAGCTAAATCATGAAGAAATAGAAGTCTAAACAAACCCATAGCAAATATAGAGATTGAATCAGTAAGTCCTGGACCAGATGGCTTCACTAGTATTTTTACAAAATATTTAAAGAAAAATTAACATTAATCCTTCTTAACCTTTTTTTTTCCCAAATTTTTATTTAAATTCCAGTTAGTTAACATACAATGTAATATGAGTTTCAGGTATAGAATTTAATGATTCAACACTTACAAACAACCCTGGGTGCTCACTACAAGTAACCTACTTAATTCCCATCACCTGTTTAAACCATCCACATACCCATCTTCCCTCAGTTTGTTCCTTAAAGTTTTAAGAGTCTGTTTCTTGTTTTGTTTTGTTTTGTTTTGTTTTTCTGTCTCCTCCACCCCATGTCGGTTTGATTTGTTTCTTAAATTCCACATATGAGTGAAATTATATGATATTGGTCTTTCTCTGAATTATTTCACTTAACATAATACTCCAGCTCCATTCACATCCTTGCAAATGGCAAGATTGCATTCATTTTGATGGCTGAATAATATTCCTTTATATATATATGTATGTATGTATTCCTTTATATATATACATATATATACATGTATATGTATATACATGTATATATATGTATATATATATATATATACATACACACACACACACATACATACTACAATCTCTTTATCCATTCATCAGTCAATGCACATTTGGTCTCTTTCCATAATTTGGCTATTATTGATAATGATGCCATAAACATTAAGGCATCAGTATTTTTTTATTCTTTGGGTAAATGCCCAGTACCGCAATTGCTGAATCATAGGGTAGTTCTATTGTTAACTTTTTGAGGAAATTTCATACTGCTTTCTAGAGTGGCTGCACCAGTTTGCATTCCCACCAAGAGTGTAAGACAGTTCTCCCTTTCTCCACATCCTGGCCAAATACCTGTTGTTTCCCGTGTTGTTAATTTTAGCCATTCTGACAGGTGTGAAGTGATACCTCACTATGGTTTTGACTTGTATTTCCCTGGTGATGAGTAATGTTGAGAATCTTTTCATGTGTCTATTGGCAATCTGGGTGTCTTCTTTGGAAAAATATCTTTTTATGTCTTCTGCTTATTTTTCACTGGATTATTTATTTTTGGGGTGTTGAGATTTATATAAATTCTTTATATATTTTCAATACTACCCTTTTAAACAAATATGTTATTTGCAAATATCTTCTCCCATTCTGAAGGTTGCCCTTTAGTTTTGTTGATTGTCTCCTGCACTGTGCAAAAGGGTTTTATCTTGATAAAGTCTCAATAGTTTATTTTTGCTTTGATTTCCCTTGTCTCAGGAGTCATGTCTAGAAAGAAAGTGCTGCACCCTAGGTCAAAGAGGTCACTGCCTGTGTTCTCTTCTATGATTTTAATAGTTTCTTGTCTTACATTTAGGTCTGCCAACTATTTTGAGTTTATTTTTATATATGGTATAAAAAAGTGGTCCAGTTTCATTCTTTCTCATGTTGCTGTCCCGTTTTCTGAATACCATTTGTTGGAGAGACTGTCTTTTTTCCATTGGATATTCATTCCTGCTTTGTTAAAGATTAGTTGACCATATAGTTGTGGGTTCATTGCTGGGTTTTTTGTTCTGTTCTATTGATCCATGTGCCTGCTTTTGCCAGTACCCTACTCTCTTGATCATACCACTTTGCAATGTAACTTGAAGTCTGGAATTGTGATGCCTCCAGATTTACTATTAGCTATCATATGATTTCAGCTATGAAAATTTCTGCCTCTACTAAGCATCAAACACGGTGCTTTTCTAGCTCCTCTATGTAGGCCAGAGCAAAACTAATAGCCAATAAAAAAACATGACAAAATGTTTTCTTAATACATGTCAACTGTTTGTTTAGGTTATATCCTCTACTTGTGTTATAATTAAGGGATTTGATTATGAGACTATAGCTATCTATATCTAAATCTGCTGATGGATTTTCCCCTGAGAACAAAGGTTTATGAGGTTAAAGTTGAATGATCACCATATAAGCAAAATGAATTTCTGTAATATTCTACTCAAAGTTCTACAACAAGTATTATTCATAATACTAAACATTTGAATGTTTACTGTATTCTGGAAACTTTTTAGCATGGTTTATATGAATTCATTTAATTTCCTTAATAAGCCTGTGTAGATGGTATGGTTATTATTCCCATTTTGTAGAGAAGGGAACTGATTCACAAAGGAATTAAATAGATTGCTCATGGCCACAGAAGTTGAATGTAGTAGAGCTGAAATACATACCAAGCAGTTTGGTTCCAGAGCCCATTGTATTCTAGTTTCTCATTGGAGGACTTTAAGAATGTATCTATCAATAGGGGCTAAGGTTTTATGACATTGTTGTCACAATTATTTCTCATTTTCTAGTACTTTTTTATTTTCCAATTTTTTAAAATGTCCTACCATGTTTAAGACCCTAATCAACTATGTCATGGAACTTTATTTGTGCCAAAAGCATCCTTTCTCAAATGTCTACTAGAAAGACTTCAGAGTTTTACCACATAATTAAAAATGGTGACCCACTTTGACTTCTATTTGTAAATTACCCCAATTTTGAAGAGAAACCAAATGGCTTCAACCAACAGATTTTCAAGCTTAACTGTAAGGCTCTGTTCTCTAAACTCAATATATTCACGATATTTTCTTACATTAAAGAATATTACACAGATTACAAAAGATATATAATAAGGAGAAACTCCATATTTATATAGATATATATTTATATTTATTTTTGTATAGTTGTATTTAGATATAATAGCATGATCATAAATCAGTTTATTAACAATGTTATTTATAATGGTACAAACGTTTTCTTTGTAGCAATGACATACATCTGATGAAAAAACAAGACTCTTGTCTTAACTCACACATTTATTTAAAAAAAGTCACAAAACAAAGTTTGATCCAACATACCCCATTCATCAAATTTTTACTGTATTTTATGTTAATGCATTTTGAGAGGTGGCAAGCTTCTCTTTGACATTATGATCTTATTCTCAGAAATGTTCAGGGACATAGAGCTGACATTCTAGGAGATGCATGTGCTGGACACTATAACTGTAGAAAGACCGTCTGACTTCAACCCAGGCCACAAATTGATGGCAAACTGTAGTTTATCATTCCATCTGGATGAGTCAGTTAAGATGAGAATGCCAATTTAGCAGATGTGTGTTTTCTGTTTTTGTAATATAATGTGAATACGAATGATGATTTACACAAATGAATCCCATCATCAATCTAAACTGAGCTTCCTTACTTTTGAAAATGTTTTGCTGCCTGCATAAATTGACACTGCTTGTGGAATGAATTTTATAGCAACCAGATCAGAGTGAAGTAGGTCAAGTTGCCAAGGTGAATAAGAACTTATGGTAAATTAGTAAATTATATGAAATGATTAGTTAGGGATTGAATATTTAAAAATTATTTCAAAAGTAATATAGCAAAGAAATCACATTGCTACTAAATATTTTAAGTGTAATTATCAATTTTAAAATTAAAAATAATAGGGAGAAATAAAATAATCTGGAAATTTATGAATAGCCTATTTTATAAGCAGTGAACAGACACTGTGTAGCTTCAAGAAGTTTAAAATAGAGACTGACATATAAAACAGCTTTATATGGAACAACTAGAGAACAAATAGATCAATATAATTACATCTTCATTCGGGATTAGAAAAAGACCATTGTAGTCTACAATCCACCTGATTACCTTCCAGGAGAAGGTAAATGCTGATTAACTCTTGAAATATACAGGATTTAGATAAAACCAGTAGCGAGTAATGTGATAATGAATAAACAGATTTTGTATATGAGAAGGTGATATAACAAAATAGTAAGGCATAATGCTGTTGTAAGGGAGGAACTCCTGGCATTTAAGAAGATTTAATAAGATTAACTTAGCACCAGAAACAAGCCTATTTGGAACAGGAGGATGAGAAACTTGAAAAATTCACTGGTAGCTATGTTAAGAACCTAAGTGTGATGACAGCAGCTGAAGTAGGGATAAAATATTTAATCCAAGCATAAAGAAGTATCAGCAGAACATCATATATTGATTTTCTATGAGAGTTCAAAGAGGAGATCGTCAATAGACAATTCCCAAGTCAGTTTAGTAAAGTGCATGAGGAATAGAGATGTTAGTGCATGTGGAGAGATGACAAATTTATTTTTTATACAAGTTTCTTTTGAGAATAAAGTTGGTTATTAAAGTAAGCATATTATGCATCTGGTCTTTACAATTCTCCATGCAATTGCAAGCTCCTCGAAGCCAAGGCATATGTTTTATGTTTCTTCTGTAACCGCCACAGCATATGTTCACTAAATATTTAGTGGTGTAAGAATTGAAAATATTGGAAGAAAACTTAAAAGTTCAAGAATGAAAATATAGATAAATTTTTCATTATAAGCATAAAAGGGAGTTGAAAGCATGAAACTTGATCTTCATAAAGAAGATCTAGGGAAGAATGAAAAATATTGAGGCTACAACATTGGAAGAACACAATGTGAGAATTAAGTTGAGGTAGAAAGAAATGGGTCCTGTCTTAGAGGTGGAGGGAAGCATGGAAGTAATCATTGATGTCTGCTTGAAAGGACTGCATATAAAAACTCAAAAAGACCTTTGACATTGATGAGTATTAGAAGAATATTAATTTTGGTTAAATGGAGGGACAGCAAATCAGTTTTTAAGAAGTGTGGCCCCAGAGAGATAAAACTTGCTGATGGAAGGGACAGGGTATTAGAATGTACTGGTTTAGCTGCATTAGGTCTAAGCTGGCCTTTCTTTTAGAATTTTTACTACCAAGACAAGTCAATGTAGCTAATTACAGGGTTTGTGTAAAATGTGTGTCAACTTCTCAGAGTTCTTGCAATTTGCATAACATAACCTGAATAAAGACATATTCATGGTTGAGGTAGGATTCCACCAAATGGTGTATAGCATAAAGATTATTTCCTCTCACTCTTGGAAAATATAAAGGCACATTTGAATTTATGACTCTCCAACCCTCCCTCTTTTATTTTAATTGTGTCACCTAAAAACAACTAGATATTAAATAAAGAATTGAAACTTTCTGAAAAATAAATTATAAAAAGTTGTACACTGCTAAGCTATCATTAGTGGTGATGATAGCATCAGTGGTAGTGGTAGTAGTAGTAGCAGTAGTAGCAGGTATAATAGTCACATTAACAGTAGGACCTTGGCAGTGTCAGCAATGTCAGTATCACTAATTATCCATTGTGGTTTGAAGTATTCTGTGTCAATCCACACCCATAGGACCCTTAAAATAATGTGGCTGCCTTGTGGTGTTACTAAGTTTTATAAATTATATTAATCTTTACATAGGAATGCTCACTGAATTATATTCCTTCCTAATACTAAATAATGCCCATATAGGTATTTTTTCCTGACAGTGGACAGTGAGATGGAGTGATGAATGCAAGCATCAGAAAGTCCATTTATTAAATATATCTCTTTCTAGAACGTCAATATTTATTTGAGTTAACAAATTCTTCTGGAACATTTCAGAATCCCATAGGATTAACCTACCTCTACTCACATCTTTAATTCATATGAAAGTGATAGCTGTATTGAATCCAAATTTGAATTACATGGGAAAGGAAGAAGTAGGAAGAAAGAGGAAGAAAAAGATAGAAGGGAAAGAGTGGAAATAACTCCTAGCAGAGGTCTAATGTGATTTGTCCTGACCCTACCACAGAAAGTACATTTTAATCTTAGAAACCGCTAGAAAAGCATTTTACAATGAGTTTAAATCCATGCTCCTTTTTTATATCCACAAAAAAACTCAGATACCCAAGATTTTGTGAAATTTTCCTTGGCTGGAAGGGGAGGGGAAACTAGTCATACTCCCCTCCAATAATAATTCTCACCAACCAAGTAAACTTTGTATAATTTTACATTCTGTATTTTGTTTTATGAAAATAACAGTTTGAAGAAAATTTATAAACATCTACATTTGGGGGGACAGCTCTTCTAGTTGTATCAAACCCCCCTGCCTCCGCAAAAAAGAAAAAAAGGGAAGAGTAATGTAATTGGCTGGATAAAGGTGATAATGACAGGCAAGGGGAAACATCTGGAAAATGTGTGCTGGGTATTCACAGGACCACTCCTTTTGAGGACTGGGCTTGAACTCTTTCTTGCTATTGGGATTTACAATCTTGAAGCAATACAAATTCAACATCTACTTATGTATTCCCAAACGGTAAATAGGTAAGAACAGTGTTTGTGATATTGATTTCCTTAGAAACTGAATAGATAGTTCTGCAAATACACACATACACACACACACAATGTTTATTACTATATATATATATAATTTTTATATATTCATATAAAATTTATTTATATATTTTAAAGTCATATGTTTATTTTGTTTATTATATATTCATTTAATATATTATTATACATTTATATGTTTATTTTTAAAGTTTTATATAGTTATATAAAAGTTATTATATATATAAATATATGTGTGTGTATATACATATATATATATATGTATATATATGTATATATCTGTATTCTCCATGCCCAAATGGAACTGCTATTGGAATATATTTTACATGGGCAACCTCCAAGTCCATTTGAGAACTGTGCTTATCAAAGGGGGCTTCATCCACTGAAAGATGGAATATTATGGATAGAATTGTCAAAAATATTCTTTAACTTCAAATTTTTTTGTGATTATTAAGAAAAGTTCTATATGATCACCCTTGAATTTATTCTCCAGGAAGTTAAGATACTTTGATAAAGGTAATATTATATGGAAGTATAAAGTTTATATGTTAGGTGAAATCCTAGTTTTTAAAACTTTATAATTTCCATTCACTCAATATTCAACTATTTTAAACACATTCAAATATTTTAAACACATAGTAAGAAATATATCTCATTAGACAAATTGACAATTAGAAATTTACTCTAATTTTTTAAAAATTTCATGCACTTAACTATAAAAAGATGGCTACCATTGGGCACCTGGGTGGCTCAGTGGGTTAAAGCCTCTGCCTTCCGCTCAGGTCATGCTCCCAGGGTTCTGGGATCAAGCCCCACATCAGGCTCCCTGCTCAGTGGGGAAGCCTGGTTCTTCCTCTGCCTGCCCCTCTCTATCCCACTCACCCTAACAAATAAAAAAAAAAATAAAAAAAAAAACTTTAAAAAAAAAAAGAAAAGATGGCTACCATTAACTCATTTTCTTACTGCAAAATGAACTATGATTTAGAATTGTTGGCACTTTGTTAGGCTTACTGGTCCATCTACTTGTTATGGCATTCAGTGGCTAAATGTGATTGGTTTAAGTTAAAAAAAATCAATCAGGGCAGAAAGATAACTCTGAGTGAAGTTGCCTATTGTCCCTTCTAGTTGTTAGGTGTGATCAGCAACTGATTCATATGTAAATTGTTTTCAAAGAGTTCATTTTGTGTAACAGAACTTGCCTGATAATTAGATATGCTCTGTGATTATTTTTACATCTGACAGGGGTCAAACTTAATCTCTTAATAGTATCCTCATGTTGGAAATCTTAATTCTGTATTCTTCTGACATTTTGAAATGGATCAACTGCTCTAGGAGTCATCTTTGTTGAAAAATTTTCAGTTTAAAAATGTTGAGAAATACTCCCTTTCTGTTCTTGATGGTCTTGAAAGGCAGTGATTCTTTAATGTCTATATTTTTCAACAGTTAAGTAATATATTAACTTGAGTTTGGTCACAATTTGGGACAATAAATGCATGATCTTGGCTGAAATAATCATCTTTATTATTTTATTTTATTCCTTTTACATAGTAACCCATTGAAATCCTACAGTATTACTTAATGTAATAGGCTAATTTTCATTATGCTAACAAATTAACCCCCAAATCTCTGTGACTTATTAACTAAAATTTCTTATCCAATCACCCATAATGTGGGCTCTTAAGGGAAGTTACATTCCAAGCACTTACTTGGAAGCAGTTTTCCAAGTAGTTGTCCAGTCTGTTTCCATTTTGAGGATCTAAAATTGCAAGAGGATCACTTTGCAGAGGTTGAAAGAGAGGAGAACTCATATTTCAACTACAAAATGACAAATATCACTTCTGTCCAAGTGGCCAGAACTAATCATGCAGCCCCAAAATAACTATAGGAGAATCTTGGAAAGAAAATCTTTCTTTCCATCTGAGTAGGAACAGGAAACTAAAATGAGATTTAGAAAATGAGCAAAACTCTTCAACAAAATCCTAGCAAATCAAATCCAGCAACTTATGAAATAATAATATATAATCCCAAATAAAGTTTATCCAGAAAATGAAACTAGTCAATTCAATATTAAAAATTTAATGTAATTCACCTTTTTGGCATAACAAAAAAACATGAAAATTTCATAGATGCAGAAAGAATTTTTTTCTTTTTCTTAATTTTGCAGTGATTTTTTTTCTTTTTTTAAAGATTTTATTTATTTATTTGACAGAGAGAGACACAGCAAGAGAGGGGACAGAAGCACAGGGAATGTGAGAAGCAGGCTTCCAGCGAGCAGGGAGCCTGATGCGAGACTCAATCCCAGGACTCTGGGATCATGACCTGAGCTGAAGGCAGATGCTTAAAGACTGAGCCACCCAGGTGCCCCTGCAGAAAGAATTTTTGACAAAATTCAGCATATATGCATATATATATGCATAATAAAAACTCTCAAAAAATCAGAGTTAGAGTCCGTATACTTCCTCAGCTAGATAAAAGGAATCTATTAAAAAATAGCTAAAATCATACTTAATATTAAAAGATTGAATTATTTCCCCCTAAGAGTGAGAGAAAGACAGCTATCTACTCTTACCACTCCTTTAACATTGAAGGTACTTCAGTGCAATAATAAAAAATAAAATAAAATAATAATAACAATAACAAAATGAATATAAAACAAAGAAATAAAACTCTATTCACAGTTGATATAATAATCCCCTTAAAACTTTCTAAAGTATCTATAAACAAGCTATGAGAAATAATGTTTGAGCTTAAAGGGTCACAGGATATTGGAGGATATGCAAATCTCAATCATATTTGTTTATACCACCAATGAACAATTAAAAATTGATTTTTAAAGGACTCAAAAGATAAAAGTCAAGTATAAATCTAACAAAATATGTTAAAACTGTATATATTGGCAAAATAAAATGTTAATGAAAGAAATCAATAAAGACCAAACTGATAGAGAGAGAAAGAGATACGATGTTCATACTTGGAAAATCTCAACTTGTTAAGATGTCAACTGTCTCTAAATTGATTTACAAATTCAACACAATTCTATTTAAAATCTCAGCAAGATTTGTTGTAGAAACTAACTAGCTACTCCAAAAGTGTTTTTGGAAAGGCAAATAATCAAACAATTTTGAAACAAAGTTAAGGTATTAACTCTCCCTAATTTCAAGACTTATCTTAAAGCTAGATTAATCAAGATAACATTATATTAGCATAGAAATAGAAATAGATAAATGGAATAGAATAGAACAGAGGCCAGCAAGCTATAGCTTCCAGGATAAATTCGTTTATATATTGTCTATGGTTGCTTTTACACCACAATGGTAGAGATGAGTATTTCTAACAGAGATTGTGTGGCCCTCAAAAAAGCCTACAATATTTGCTACCTGGCTCTTTCACATAGAAGTTGCTAACTTCTGGAAGAGAATATACAGAAAAACACTTGTCACCCACAAATGGAAACAATCCTACAAACAAATAGCTATCCTACAACTGGTGAATGGGTAAACTATGGTACAATTATACAATGGAATACAAATCAGCAACAATAAGGAGCATTCTACTGATATAAACCATAACATGGATGAATCTCAAAAATATTCTGAGTGAAAGAAGCCAAACTCAAAGGGCCACATATTATATAGTTCCATTTTGTAAAACACAAAATCATAAGGATAGAAAACAGATCCATAGTTGCCAGGGCTTTGGGGGTAGGAAGAAACATTGACTTCAAATCAGCATGGGTAATTTTTTCCCCCAATGATAGAACTATTCTACATCTTGTGGTTATATCCCTGTATGCATTTGTCAAAACTCATTAGAATTATACATTAAAGAAAATGAATTTTTCTATTTTTAAATTTTAGCTTAATAAAAATATATAAATATTTATTATTGAGTTCTATAAACAATAAATTACTTAGAGTATTAATGGTTAATGACCTAATTTGGAGTCAGACAGCTTGGATGCAAATACTATCTTTACCAGCTTTGAGCAGTGTGAACTTTGGAAAATTAGTTATCTTATTGTGCTTCAATTTTCTTCCTTCTAAATGGGGATAAGAAGGTAGGAGAAATAATTAAATGAGATAATGCATGAAAGCTACTTTAGCTCTAACAAGCAGTATATCTCCAGTCAATTTAGCTGGTAATAATAGCAAGTTGCTAGTAATATGGTCAACACAGATCATCCACCATGATTATCTTTTGTCTTATTTAACTTGTCTATATTTATTTTAAATATCTACCATTTGCCAAGTATCAGAAGAAGTCAAGTGCATAGTTCTTGCTCTTGCAATTTATGATATTCTTAGAAACATGACTTAGGCCCAGAAAAATATTTAGTTAATCAAGACTTCATCTGTTCTGCAGCATGTGCTGGAGCTATGTTACATCAAGGCACTGTAGGAGTCTTTGAATGCAGAAATGGGATTTACTGTGGTCCTAAGGATATTCCATACCCCAAGGATGTTACAATCTAGTTGTAGAGGTAAATATGAACACAGATCACAAATCACTAGTATATACAAAAATGAAAGTGAAATAAAGGGAAAAAATTAAATGCTGAAGGATTTGGAAGAGATAGAAATAAGGAAAAAATGTTTCTGGCAAAAGATTATATATATTTAAGTTTCAAAATGTTCTAGACCAGAAAAACAGAGAGGAGGAAAAAGGAAATTATGTTCAAAGACAACTTGAATTGTTGAAGGAATTCTTCCAGACCAGTTGGATCTTGAATGAGTCTGAAAGAGACAAAAATATTATGAATGCTTTAGAAAAAAAAAAGAGTACAAAATCATTAATAATTTGCAGTAGAAGGGAATTTATTAAACAAAAGGAACACTAGAAAATATATTCATGTTGCCATGTCTCTATGGTATCATGTGGGTAGAAGATATTTAGCCACATTCTTGTTTTCATTGTTTTGAAAATAGGAGAGCTCAAAAGAAATTTGAATGTTCTGCCCTACTTTCCTACACTAGAAGCATATATTTTAAAATAGTGTCAGGGTCCCTGTGCTGCTTACCACTGTATCTTATCCAATAGTTTTTCATTTACTTTTCTTACAAGCAATTCTATATTTCTTCCCACTAATTCATGCAATTCCTTCTGGCTCACTGAATAGAGGCCACAAAGTTCAGATGCAAATGGCTTTTACACTGTCTGACATTCTATTTACTTCCCACACTGTCTGGGAGTAGACTGTCCAGTAAGCAGAAAACATTGGAATCTGTATCATTCCAAAAAATGTCTCTAGCCCACAGTGCAGAAAATTCTAATACTAAACACACTTGTGTGTGTGTATGTGTGTGTGTGTGTGTGTGTGTGGCAGGGTGAGTGAGAGTAATAGAGGGCAGCACTGTGATAGGATTCTATGTGTATATTTAAAAATATGTCACATGTGTACTTTTATGCGGGAATAATTTCTAATTGCATTCTGAAAGTAAAAATAGAATTTGGCTTATATGGCAGCTGAAGAAATGAATCTGCAATTAAAAAACATTTGTTTGGGTGCCTGGGTGGCTCAGCGGGTTAAGCCGCTGCCTTCGGCTCGGGTCATGATTCCGGGGTCCTGGGATCGAGTCCCACGTCGGGCTCTCTGCTCAGCAGGGAGCTTGCTTCCCTCTCACTCTCTCTCCCTGCCTCTTTGCCTACTTGTGATCTCTCTCTATCAAATAAATAAATAAAATCTTTAAAAAAAAAACACATTTGTTCTATCAGAGGAACAGGTTGTTTATATTCTTATGAAAATGGATGGTGGCTTTCTTTTTCTTTTTCTTTTTCTTCATTTTATTTTATTTTATTTCTTTTCAGTGTTCCAAAATTAATTGTTTATGCACCACACCCAGTGCTCCATGCAATACGTGCCCTCCATAATACCCACCACCAGGCTCACCCAACCCCCCACTCCCCTCCCCTCCAAAACCCTCTGTTACTCAGAGTCCACAGTCTCTCATGGTTTGTCTCCCCCTCCAATTTTAGTTGGTGACTTTTTTTTTACATTTCTCTCCCTGTCCCAACTCAACCCTAGCAAAGAAAGTATGAAAACTTGGGCAAATGTTTTCTACCTCTCTGGGTTAGACTGTGGTTGTTGTTTGCCAGAGCCAGATTTTCCCTAGTCTGAATACTTGAGGACAGGGAGATCACCCAAACAATTGCTGGTAGCTGCTCAACAAATGTCAGTTTCTTTTTTTCCATAGTAGTACCTAAAATTTCTCTCTAGCATGTTGCTGCTGAGGGATCTTTGGTAGTAGGAGGAAAAATTGGCAAGGGACAAAACTAACTCTAACTCTAAAAAAGGGAAGAATTATTACGATAGGAAAGAAGAACTACACACAATCCTCTCAATACCAACTGGATTTTGTAAGAAAGGACTTAAAAAAAAAAAAGGACATTCATTGCACAAAAATTTAGAAGAAAAATGAACATGAACTGGAAAAACAGTATCCTGAGTTCCTGAGAGCTAAACAGGATAGGAAGATCCATATCCCCTCTCAGCCCTCTGTCAGCTGAGTTCTGCAAGTATTACTGTACCATTGTACAAAATGATAACCCCTGCAGAGAAATCCAATGTCAGATATTTAGGATAACACAAAATTATCAGATGCTGCAATTTTGGCTTATTGTTTATGCACGTAATTAGATATACATACTTCAATTTTGAGCACCGCTGATGTATTTTCAACTAAATAGCCCAACCGCTCATTGTGTATACAGGGAAATAAAAGCTCAAATTTTCCACTGATTCTAGCAATATACTATTATGCATTAACTTTTTCTGAGATGCAGTTTATGCAAATGACAAACCTATTGTCATAAATGAGGTTAGGTTTATGAAGATATAATTAAATCATCAGAACAAAGTTATTTATTATAATAACTGGCCAAATCACCAGTTTGAAGTTTAGAGGGAGAATACCTTTAATATGACTGCAAATAAAGTAACCAGATACGATTTAAGTCTTCTATGAAAACAAAATTAAGTCTTGTTCTTAAAGATCCTTTAGTTATTGAAGAAAAAAATTAAAATTTTCAATTTTTTTTTCTAAAGACACGATTAAAAGGATGAAATTTAAAATAATTAATCTCCCCAAAATAAAGTCATTGGATCTGCTACATTATTAATGTAACCTAAATATCAATGTATAAACTGGCATCATTGTAAACAGAGAACATTAGCAGAAGAAAGGATACACAAAGACTATTGTCCATGAAATGGAGACTTTAAACTTGAAAGGGGTACAATTTTTATTCACAAGTCAATTAAAGGGGAAATTATGGCAAGATCAATTCTAATGAAGACAAAATACACCTTAAAAAAATTACTCCAAGTTGGTTGGTTATCCTCAAAATTTCAGACTGTCATGTATAGCATTTGTATTTTTAAGGATTTTTTAAAATTTAATTTAATTTTATTATTTTACTTTATTTTTTAATTTTCTATTTTCCATTTTTATTTTTTTAACATCTTAATTTTATTTTAATTTTTTCAGTGTTCCAAGATTCATTGTTTATGTACCACACCCAGTGCTCCATGCAATATGGGCCCTCCTTAATACCCATCACAAGGCTCACGCATTCCTCCAAACTGTCCCTTCCAAAACCTTCAGTTTGTTTCTCAGAGTCCAGAGTCTCTCATGCTTCATATCCCCCTCCAACTCCCCCCCCTTCACTTTTCCTTTCCTTCTCCTAATGTCCCCCATATTATTCTTATGCTCCACAAGTAAATGAGACCATATGACAATTGAGTTTCTCTGTTTGATTTATTTCACTCACCATCTCCTCCAGTCCTATCCATATTGATGCAAAAGTTGGGTATTTATCCTTTCTGATGGCTGTGTAACATTCCATTGTATATGTGGACGACATCTCCTTTATCCATTTGTCTGTTGAAGGGCATCTCAGCTCTTTCCACATTTTGGCTATTGTGGATATTGCTGCTATGAACACAGGGGTATATATGGGGCCTTCTTTTCACTATATCTGTATCTTTGGGGGTAAATACTGAGTAGTGCAATTGTAGGCTCATAGGCCCGATTTTTAATTTTTTGAGGAGTCTCCACACTGTTTTCCAAAAGTGGCTACATGAACTTGCATTCCTACCAACAGTGTAAGAGGGTTCCCCTTTCTCCACATCCTATTCAGCACTTGTTGGTTCCTATCCTGTTGATTTTGGCCATTCTAACAAGTGTAAGGTGGTATCTCAATGTGGTTTTGACTGGAATTTCCCTGATGGCTAGTAATGAACATTTTTTCATGTGTCTGTTATGTTTTCATTGGACAAGTGTCTGTTCATGCCTTCTGCCCTTTTCTTGACATGACTATCTGTTTTTTGGGTGTTGAGTTTAAGGGGTTCTTTATAGATCTTGGATATCATCCCTTTGTCTTTGGTGTCATTTGCAAATATCTTCCCCCATTCCATGGGTTGCCTCTTTGGTTTGTTGACTGTTTCCCTTGCTGTGCAGAAGCTTTGGATCTTGATGAAGTCCCAAAAGTTCATTTTTGATTTTTTTCCCTTTGCCTTTGGAGATGTATCTTGAAAGAAGTTGTTATGGCTGATGTTGAAGAGGTTACTGCCTTTGTTCTTCTCTAGGATTTTGGTAGATTCCTGCCTCACATTGAGGTCTTTTATCAATTTCAAGTTTATCTTTGTGTATGGTGTAAGAGAAAGGTTGAACTTCATTTCTTCTACACATTGCTGTCCAATTTTCCCAGAACCACTTATTTAAGAGAATGTCTTTTTTTCACTGTATAATTTTTCCTGCTTTGTTGAAAATTATTTGATCATAGAGTTGAGGGTCCATATCTGGACTCTCTACTCTGTTCCATTGGTCTATGTGTCTGCTTTTGTGCCAGTACCATACTCCCTTGATGATCATAGCTTTGTAGTAAAGCTTGAAATCAGGCAACATGATGCACCCAGTTCTGTTTTTCTTTTTCAGCATTTCTTTAGCAATTCGGGCACTCTTCTGGTTCCATATAAATTTTAGGATTGTTTGTTCCAGCACTTTGAAAAATGTCAGTAGAATTTTGATTGGGATAGCATTGAAAGTATAGATTGCTCTGAGCAGTATGGACATTTTAATGCTTATTTTTTGATAGATGAGCATGGAATGCTTTCCATCTTTTTGTGTCTTCAATTTCTATCATAAGTGCTCTGTAGTTCCTTGAGTACAGATCCTTTACCTCTTTTGTTAGGTTTATTCCTAGGTATCTTATGGTTCTTTGTCCTATAGTAAATAGAATCGATTCTCTAAGTTCCCTTTCTATATTTTCATTGTTAGTGATAAGAAAGCAACTGATTTCTGTGCTTTGATTTTGTATCCTGCCACATTATTGAATTGCTACATGAGTTGTAGTAGTTTGGGAGTAGAGTCTTTTGGATTTTCTATATAAAGTATCATGTCATCTGCAAAGAGAGAGAGTTTGACTACTTCTTTGCCAACGTAATACCTTTTATTTCTTTTGATGTCTGATTGCTGTTGCTAGAACATCTAGTACTATGTTGAACAAGAGTGGTGAGAGTAGGCATCCTTGTAGTGTTCCTGATCTCAAAGGGAAGACTGCTTTTTCCCATTGAGAATAATGTTTTCTGTGGGTTTTACATAGATAGATTTTATGAGTTTGAGGAATGTTACCTCTATCCCTATACTTTGAATCATTTTAATCAGGCACAGATGCTGGATTTTGTCAAATGCTTTTTCTGCATCAAATGAAAGGACCATGTGGTTCTTCTCTCTTCTCTTATTGATGTGTTCTATCACATTGATTGATTTGTGAATATGGAACTACCCTGGCAACCCAGGGATAAATCCCACCTGGTCATGGTAGATAATCTTTTTAATGTACTGTTGGATCCTATTGGCTAGGATCTTATTAAGAATCTTGGCATCCATATTTATCAGGGATATTGGTCTAAAATTCTCCTTTTTGATGGGATCTTTGCCTAGTATGGGGATCAGGGTAATCCTGGTTTCATAGAAAGAGTCTGGAAGTTTCCCCTCTGTTTCTATTCTTTGAAACAGCTTCAGGAGAATAGATATTATTTGTTCTTTGAATGTTTGGTAGAATTCCCCAGGGAATCCATCCGATCCTGGACTCATTTTTTGGGAGATTTTTTATCACAGCTTCAATCTCCTTACTACATATTGGTCTATTCAGGTTGTTAATTTCTTCCTGATTCAGTCTTGGAAGTTTATAGGTTTTCAAGAATGCATTCATTTCTTCTAGGCTGCTTAACTTATTGACATATAACTTTTGATAGTAATTTCTGGTGATTGTTCCCATTTATGGGGGTTAGTCGTGATCTCTCTTCTTTCATTCATAATTTTATTAATCTAGGTCCTCTCTCTTTTCTGTTGGACTAGATTGGCCAGAGGTTTATAAATCTTATTGATTCTTTCAAAGAACTAACTTCTATTTTTGTTGATGTATTCTACAGTATCTCTGGTTTCTAACTCATTGATGTCTGCTCTAATCTTAATTATTTCCCTTCTTATGGGTGGTTTGGCTTAATTTGTTGTTGATTTTCCAGTTCTTTAAGGTATAAAGAGACCTGGTGCATTCTGGATTTTTCTTTTTTTTTCTTTTTTTTTTTTTTTTTGAGGGAGGCTTGGATGGCTATGTATTTCCTCCTTAGACCACCTTTGCCATATTTTGTAGGTTTTGGACTGATGTGTCTTCATTCTCATTGGTTTCCATGAATTGTTTAAGTTCTTCTTTGATTTCCTTGTTGATCCAAACATTCTTGAGCTGGATGGTCTTTAGATTCCGAGTGTTTGAATCTTCCCATATCTTTTCTTGTGGTTGAGTTCCAGTTTCAAAGCATTGTGGTCTGAGAATATGCAGGGAATATTATCAAACTTTTGGTATCAGTTGAGAACTGATTTGTGACCCAGTATCTGGTCTATTCTGGAGAAAAAGTTCCATGTGCCCTTGGGAAGAATGAGTATTCTCTAGTTTTAGGGTGAAAAGTATATCTATAGAATATATATTATTGGAATGGAATGGAATGGAATGGAATATATATCTATGGAATATATCTATGGCATATATATCTATGAGGTCCATCTGGTCCAATGTGTCAAAGTTCTTGTTTCTTCATTGATTTTCTGCTTAGATGATCTGTGATTTCTGAGAGTGGCATGTTCAGATCCCCTACAATTAATGTATTCATATCAGTATGAATCTATTTGGTTTAACAGTTAACTTAGGTAGTTGGCTGTTCCCATGTTGGGGGCATAAATATTTATAATTGTTAGATCTTCTTGGTAGATAGACCCTTTAAGAATGATATAGTGTCCTTCTGTATCTCTCACTACAGTCCTCAGCTTAAAATCTAAGTTATCTGATATGAGAATTGTTACCCCAGCTTCCTTTTGAAGCCCATGTGCACAAAAGATGATTCTCCATCCCTTTACTTTCAGTGTGGGTATATCTTAGGTTCAAAATACATCTCTTGTAGACAGCATATGGACATGTCTTGTCCTTTTATCCAGTCTGCAACCCTCTGCCTTTTTATGGGAGCATTTAGGCCATTCACCTTGAGAGTGATTATTGAAAGATACGTTTTTATTGACAACATGTTGCTTGTGAATCCTTGTTTCTATACATTGTCTCTGTAACTTTCTGTTCTATGTCACTTGGGTTTTTTTCTTTTTATAGAACCCTCCCTTAGTATTTCTTGTAGTGACGGCTTGGTGGTCACATACTCTTTTAGACCTTGCTGGTCTTGGAAGCTCTCTATCTTTCCATCCATTTTGAATGTCATCCTTGCTGGATAAAGTATTTTTGGTTGCATGTTCTTCTCATTTAGTGCCCTGAATATGTCTTGTCAGCCCTTTCTGGCTTGCCAGGTTTCTGTGGACAGGTCTGATGTTATTTTGATGGACCTTCCTCTGTACATAAGGAATCTCTTCCCCCTAGGTGTCCTGAGGACCTCTTATCTGAAATTATGATTCATGAATTTCATAATGAAGTGTCTGGATATCTTTCTAGACTTGTGGATCTTGGTGGGTATTCTTTCTGCCTCTAGGACATGAACATTTGTTCCAGTCCCCAGATTAGGAAAATTTTCATTCAGTATTTGTTCAACTATATCTTCTAATCTTTTCTCTTTGTCCACTCCCTCAGGGATCCAAATAATTCTGACATTGAAACCTTTCATGGCATCATTTATTTCCCTAATTCTGTTTTCATGGCTTCTAAGCTGTTTGCTCCAGTCCTCCTCTTGGTTTTACTTTTCTATCAGTTTGTCTTGTGGATTACTAATTCTATCTTCTACCTTGGTTACCCTAGCTGTTGGAATATTTAGATTAGATTGGATTTCATTAATAGCATTTTTTACTTCTGCCAGATCAGCTCTCACTTCCACTCTTAGAGATTCTATTTTGCCACTAATGGTTTTCTCCAACCTAGCTATTACCTGGACAATTTTTAGTCTAATTTCATTTCCAACATATTGTTTATGTCCATATCCAATGGTTCTTTGGCAGAGGTCACAGCCTCTGAATTTTTCCTCTGTTGAGTGTTCCTCCTTCCAGTCATTTTGGTGAGAGGTGGTTGAGGGGATGTATAGCTGAATATATCAATCTCTATTCAGTCAAGATGCCTTTTGGAAAGTTTTGGAGCAATCAGAAGTCACCACCAGAAAGAAAGAAAAAAGAAAAAAAGGAAGAGAAAAAGATAAAAGAAAAAAGAAAAAAAACCCAGCCAAAATGAGCCCCAAAAGTAAGATTTATAGGGTATGTAAGCCAGAAATGAACAAAGAGACTCTACACTGATGTCTTCTGACCCTGTAGACATCCAGAATTGTATAATCTTACATCTCACATTGATTTCATGGGTGTTCAGAGTGTTCTGGTAGATACTTCGCTCACTTCAGGGGACCAGTTGAAGTAGGATCTCCTACTTCTCCACCATCTTGCCCCTCTTCCTGTATTTTTAAGGGTTTTAGATTCAAGGAAATGATGACTTTGCACCACAATTATATGCTCTTTCCTCTCTTTTCTTAGGAGAGAAATCCAAGGCGGGCAGGAGGAAAAACAAACCTAGTATTTTAAAGTCAAGTTCTTTTCACAGTCTCTCATGGAAATAAACTCTTACTATGTCAGCCAAAAGAGAGGCTAGAAAAAGAAGAAAAGACTTGCTACTGAGAGAATTCTTACAAGAACTGTAGTCTCTTGTACCCTTCATTAAGATTATAAATTCTAGGTTTTAATAATGATTATGGGAGCTACATCAGGAGAAAAGCAGGGCATTTGTTTTATTTTGTTTTGACATGTGCCACAATGCCTCCTAGTCCCACCCCTCTTAAGCACAGCAAGAATCAGCTCAACACTGTGAATGTGAGCCAGTGTGAACACTGCCAAGAGCAGAGGCAGTGTTGCCTGCCGGGTCTTCCAGACACTTGCCAGGTGAGGCCTTTCAGTGCCTGAGGACATTAACACAAATGGTGTGCTCCTTGTCTACAGGTTGTATTTCTAACCCAAAATAACTATTATTCTTCAATTGTTGTGAGAATAAATATTCAATGCTTTACATGCACCACTTATACTCCTTTGACTTCTTTTTTCTTTTAAAAAATGGTAATAATTCCAGTGTTTTTTCACCAATATTGTACTGCCCTCTTGCAGCCAAATTTTATGGTTGCAGAAAGCATTAGAAACCAGGCCAAAAAATACTCTGACATTGATTTAATATGAAATTGTACATTTCCAACTATTTTCATCATTACAATAATTGTTTGGCTTATTTCTGTTTTCACAATGACTGTAAAAAGTTTCTATTTTTCAGAAAAGCTGTAGTGTTTGATAATAAATGAACATAGCTAACGTCCAAATAAACAAATTTGTCAATACTGTATTCTCACATGCACTGTGCTAAAAGACTCATTGTTATATTATGTTACCCACTGAATTTATTTGTGTCAAATTCATTTACACAAATAGCTTGTATTCTGTTGTTTTATTTCCCTCAAACTTGTAGAAGTAAAACATCTTTTTTCTTTGTTTCTGTGTTTGATAATACTTATTATAAATAATAACATATGTTATGAACACAATATATAAATCATGTAATATGTATTTCTTGTGAAAAAATTCCTATTAAAATATTTGTACTTGGATGGATATTTCAAGATAAGACATTGCTGGGTATCCTTCATTTTATCCTCACCCTGGTATTCTTAAAATGAATTATATTTATAATCTCTTGATTACAAAATAAATCTTTCTATAAATCATTATCACCACATGACAAAATACTTATCTATGTATTAAATAGAAATGGTGATCTTTTATAAAAAATGAATAGTGTTATCAAAAAGCACTGTATTTTATGAAGTTAACTATTGTCTATTTTTCTGAAGATACATGTTTTTCTCTTTTTAATAATACCTAATTCCATCACAATTTTTCCATGTTCTATATGTCAAAGAAATATTCTCAATGGAAAATGAAATTGTAAGTGATAAGTACTCTATATTTCTGAGAAAAAATAGAAAGTAGATACGTTATCTCTAAAACTCCTGTGAGGCAAGAAAAGTGAAATACAAAGACAGAGTTCTAGATAGCAGCACCTGGCATCCCATAGTCCATCTCACAAACAAGGAGTTACACACCATGACCTATTCTGTCCACACTACAATTAGATGCTACATAACAGTTTACTTGAGGGATGAAATTATTGCTAAATCAGATTGTTTTTCATGAATGCTTGAATGTGGGAATTAGAATTCTTCAATTTTTCAGTAGTCATTAGAAATAAACTTTTATGCTTTGTCTAAATTCATAAAATAGCAAGTGAGGATACCAAATTCATACTTACAGCAAAGACCTCGATAAAGCTACTCTTCATACTACATTGCCGATCCAGTAGACTATAACTCATTGATTTGGCCACTTATTGCTCAGGATAATTTTTCTAGCCAAGTATATAGCTGAAATTTATATGAAATGGTGTGAATGTCAATAATATGCTATCAAGGAGTTTTTCTTAAAAAATATATTAAATATATATTAATATGATTGATTATTAGAGAAAGATAACCTAAAGAAGAACTCGCTATTAGAGCTGTATAAAGACAGAAAGGACTGTCGTGAGAGATAACCAAGTTGTTGTCATTGGATGGGATGAAATCTTATCTTTGAAATGCTCAACAGAGTTCACACGACAATGTTGTCTGGATACTGCTGATAGGTGGTAACACCAAACGACTTGTAAGATCCTTGCAATCTTAATGTTTCAATGAATACCGAGAATACCATTCCACAAACTGTGTTCCTGCTTCCTATGATCAAATAAGTATAAAAAATAGTGCATGCATTTTTCCCCAGTTGGAGATTTAAAAATGAATATTTGACAATTTTAAGTTCAGAAGTTTCATGGTAAAAAAAAAAAAAAAATCTGCCTGTCTAGCCCTACATTTTCTAACTTTATATTTTTCACAAAGCATGTTATTATAATGCCACTGAGCACTAAGTTTCTGACAAACCCAGAAGGGCAATGTCAAACTAGATTTTCCTTCTTAAATCTAATTGCATGTTTTTGTGGGATTCTTCTTAAGTAAATTTAATTTGTCACTCATTTTGAACAAGTCTGAATTCTTTAGACTGTCATTCAAGGTCCAAAATATCCCTCCATTCCCTGAAAATATTATTTTTTGGTATGTCACAAATTATTTGTTTGTTTGTTTTCCCTTCTATGTCAGTTACACACATTTTCTTCCACTTTGGAACAACATCCACTTGATAGTCTATTTTCAAGGCTAACCTCACAGCCTGACTTATTATTTTTTTTCAATCCTCCCTCTCATGACTTCAGGCTGCACTAGCACAGTGTAGAATCTATACTATATATCTCAATTAATAAATTTCATTTCCTGGGATCTTCTGACCTTCCTCCCTCCCTCCCTCCCTCCCTCCCTTCCTCCTTCCCTTCCTTTCTTTTTTGTTTCTTACTTCTACTTTTCTTCTTTCTTTCTTTTAAATTTGTGCTGATCTTGTCTTTCCAAATATATTTAACACTTCTTGCAAAAATAGTCCTGCCTTATATTTATATATCCCTAGAATAGCAGCATTTTGAGGTATATAAAGTATTCCTTCCTTCTTCATGGTATTTTTAATCATATAAATACATAAATTACATGTAGAAGAAAACCTTCCTTCAATAAAAAAAAATAACAATCAAGAAGCCTTTATTATTTATTAGATATTACATTAATACAAAGTACCAAGGACATGATGAGTGCTCAAAACTGTAGAATAGGGGAATGAGTAAATAAATTAATCTGTTTGATTTTGTTTTACCTTCTTTTTCATAATTTATCCACATTTCAGTTTATGCATTTTCTTCTTTGGAGGGAGAGGTAGTGAATAATATATTTTTTCATAAGGTATGCAAAGTTATTAAAATCTGAATAGTTATGAAAAATTCTTTCTTTTAAGTGTGGGTGTGTGTGTATTCTTTTGTAATTTTATGTTTGTTTTATTTGCTCTTATTTTCAATAAAAATCAAAACTGTCTTTATATTAAAACTGTATCTGATAACTTTGCTAAACCATTTTCATATTTCCAAGGTCATAGTAAAATCAAAACTATATACACTTACCTTACATGTGTGTGGACTCTTCTTTAATATTGACATTTATCTATATCATTTGATTACATATAAGTTAGTTCAATTCTAGTCCATGGGGTGTATTTATGGTTCCTCAGTGAGACATTATTTCTATTTTTCAACTCTGCAGTAACTTTCTGAACTATTTTTTTCTGAAATATTTTTGAAACAAAGACCTTTTTAACAATTTACTTAAGTGAATATAAATTTTTATATGAACTAACTGCACATTTTTAATTTCAATATAACTGATCTAAGACTGAGGACTACGGCAACAAAATGAGCTTATCGGTCTATTTGACCTGTTAAAAAGGTATGATTGTGACTACCTGCTTACCATATCAATTTCTTGCAATGTTATTTTCATATAAAATGGTCTTCAATAGGTCTAAAAGTTACTTAATTTTTTAATTAACAGGTGACTATTATTACCAACATTATCTTAAATAATTTGTTAACCACCTTAAGAAAGTGCATGTGTTTGTGTGTATGAGTGTGTGTACAGAGAGAGAGAGAAAGAAATATACAAAGGGTTTTTTGTTTTTATGTAAAATGTGTATCTGGAAAAGTGGATGAGACACCACTGCATCAGCACCACTCCATCTTCTCTATCAAAAAAAAAAAAAAAAAAGTGCTAATCCAAACATTTTAATTAGATCATGTCTCCATTTATTTTCTTTTTTTTGGGGGGGGGTATATGTGGATTCTACCAGTCTTAAATTAATAAAGAGTTTAATTTTCCATAGTATAATTTTGAGAGTAAATGTTTTCCCCCAAATCAGGGCTGAAACAACTATTATTATAAAAACATCCTTTTTAATTATGAAACTATAAAAATATTACTTTTTATTATGAAACCAAGGATATAACATAGAAACAGAGATAATTCACAATTAAAAGACATATTGAGAAATCTCAAATTTCAAATGATTGATAGAGATTACTTTTCAGATTCTTCTCCATAATTGTCATTGATGTTTCCATTCATGCCAAGACAAAATTGAAGATATGATTTGGTATAAAAAAAATCTTGTATGAATTCAGACTCATGCAATTGCTAAACCCTGATCAGCTGCCTGTAGAACCCAAGACAGATAAATGCTGTAAGTCCTGTTTCTTATAGTTCTTAGGAATCTCACATTCAAATGATTGGGAGGCTGTGGTATATTTGTGAGTAAGTACACGGGTGCATGTTTAAGAAAATAGTTCACGTCCTCTCTCAGACATAGATAAACCTGTCAAGCCACTTGTAGAGTGTGATTTGTGGGTTACTGAAAATTGTATAAACCCAAAAATATCACCCCTATCAGCCTGCCACTCAGTCCAAAATTCTCCAGAGGCAAGTCACTTCTTATCTATTTAAAGCTCCTCTTAAATACCAATAGTTTTTACTTTAGAAGAAGTAACATATTAACCCATTAAGATACCTCTGTTCTTTTGCAGCCAGAAGAACTTTATTTTTTTTTATTTATTTTTTTCAGTGTTCCAAGATTCATTGTTTATGCATCACACCCAGTGATCCATGCAATAAGTGCCATCCTTAATACCCACCACCAGAGTCTTCCAACCCCCTACCCCTCCCCTCCAAAACCCTCATTTTGTTTCTCAGAGTCTACAGTTTCTCATGGCTCATCTCCCATGCTGATTTCCCCCAACTCACTTCTCTCATTCACCAATGTCCTCCCTGTTATTCCTTATGCTCCACAAGTAAGTGAAAGCATATGAAAATTGACTCTCTCTGCTTGACATATCTCACTCAGCATAATCTCCTTCAGTTCCATCCATATTGATGCAAAAGTTGGATATTTGTCCTTTTTGATGGCTGTGTAATATTCCATTGTGTATATGGGCCACATCTTTATCCATTCGACTGTCGAAGGGCATCTTGGCTCTTTCCACAGTTTGGCAACTGTGGCCCTTGCTGCTATGAACATTGGGGTAAGATGGCCCTTCTTTTCACTACATTAGTATCTTTGGGGTAAATACTCATTAGTGCAATTATAGGGTCATAGGGTAGTTCTATTTTTAATTTCTTAAGGAATCTCCACACAGTTTTCCAAAGTGGCTGCACCAACTTGCATTCCCACCAACAGTGTAAGAGGGTTCCCCTTTCTCCACATTCTCTCCAACACTTGTTTCCTGTCCTGTTAATTTTGGCCATTCTAACTGGTGTAAAGTGGTATCTCAATGTGGTTTTGATTTGAATCTCCCTGATGGCTAATAATGATGAAAATTTTTTCATGTGTCTGTTAGCCATTTGCTTGTCTTCTTTGGAGAAGTGCCTGTTCATGTCTTCAGCCCATTTTTTGACATAATTATCTGGTTTTGGGGTGTTGAGTTTGAGGAGTACTTTATAGATCTTGAGTATCAGCCCTTTGTCTGTAGTGTCATTTGTGAATATCTTCAACCATTCTTTGGGTTGCTCCTTGTTTTGTTGACTATTTCCTTTGCTGTGCAGAAGCTTTGGATCTTGATGAAGTCCCAAAAGTTTATTTTCCCTTTGTTTCTTTTGCCTTTGGGACATGTCTTGAAAGAGTTTGCTGTGGCCAAAGTCAAAGAAGTTACTGCCTATGTTCTCCTCTCAGATTTTGATAGATTCCTGCCTCATGTTGAGGTCTTTTATCCATTTCTGAGTTTATTTTTGTGTATGGTGTAAGAGAATGGTCGAGTTTCATTCTTCTACACATAGTTGTCCAATTCTCCCAGCACCATTTATTGAAGAGACTGTCTTTTTACCACTGTATATTGTTTCCTGCCTGGTTGAAGATTATTTGACCACAGAGTTGAGAGTCCATATCTGGGCTCTCTAATCTGTTCTACTGGTCTATGTGTCTGTTGCTGTGCCATTGCCATGCTGTCTTGGTGATCACAGCTTTGTAGTAAAGCTTGGAATCAGGTAACATAATGCCCCCAGTTTTGTTTTTCTTTTTAAACATTTCCTTAGCAATTCGTCTTTTCTGGTTCCATACAAATTTTAGGATTGTTTGTTCCAGCACTTTGAAAAATGCCAGTGGAATTTTTATCAGAATGGCATTAAAAGTATAGATTGCTCTAGACAGTACAGACATTTTGACAATGTTTATTCTTCTGAACCATAAGCATGGAATGCTTTTCCATTTTTTTGTGTCTTCTTCAATTTCTATCATGAGTGTTCTGTAGTTCCTCAAGTACAGATCCTTTACCTCTTTGATTAGTTTTATTCCCAGGTATCTTATGGTTCTTGGTGTTATAGTAAATGAAATCAATTCTCTAATTTCCCTTTCTATATTTTCATTGTTAGTGTATATGAAAGCAACTGATTTCTGTGCTTCAATTTTGTATCCATTCTGCCACATTACTGACTTGCTGTATGAGTTCTAGGAGTTTAGGGGTGGAGTCTTTTGGATTTTCTATAGAAAGTATCATGTCATCTGTGAAGAGAGAGAGTTTGACTACTTCTTTGCCAATTTGAATACCTTTTATTTCTTTTTGTTGTCTGATTGCTGTTGCTAGAACTTCTAGTACTAGGTTGAGCAAGAGTGGATGAGAGTGGGCATCCTTGTCATGTTCCTGATCTCAAAGTGAAGGCTGTCTACTTTTACCATTGAGAATGATATTCACTGTGGGTTTTTCATATATTTTATGAGTTTGTGGAATATTCCCTCTATCCCTATATTTTGAATTGTTCTAATCAAGAACGAATGTTGTATCTTGTCAAATGCTTTTTCTGCATTAGTTGAGAGGGCCATGTGGTTCTTCTCTTTTATCTTATTGATTGTTCTATCACATTGATTGATTTGTGAGTGTTGAACCACCCTTACATTCCAGGAATAAATCCCACTGAATCACAGTGGATAATATTTTTAAATGTACTGTTGCATGCTATTAGCTAGGATTTTGTTGAGAATCTTGGCATCCATATTCATTAGGGATATTGGTCTGAAATTCTCCTTTTTGATGGGGTCTTTGCCTCGTTTTGGGGATCAGGGTGATGCTGGCTTTATAGAAAGAGTCTGGAAGTTTTCCTTCTGTTTCAATTTTTTGAAACAGCTTTAGGAACTTAGGTATTATTTCTTCTTTGAATGTTTGGTAGAATTCCCCAGAGAATCCATCAGGTCCTGGGCTCTTGTTTTTTTGGGAGGTTTTTGATCACTGCTTCAATCTCATTACTAGTTATTGGTCTATTCAGGTTATTGATTTCTTCCTGTTCAGTCTTGGAATTTATAGGTTTCCAGGAATACATCCATTTCTTCTAGGTTTTTTAACTTACTGACATATACCTGTTTGATAGTAATTTCTGATGATTCTTTCTATTTCCTTGGTGTTAGTCATGATCTCTCCCTTTTCCTTCATAATTGTATTAATTTAGGTCATCTCACTTTTCTTTTGGATTAATTCAGCCAGTGGTTTATTGATCTTATTCAGTCTTTCAGTTAACCAGCTTCTAGTTTCAATGACGTGTTCTACTATATCTCTGGTTTCTAACTCATTGATGTCTGCTCTAATCTTGATTATTTCTCTTCTTGTATGTGGGGTTAGCTTAATTTGTTGTTCATTTTCCAGTTCTTTAAGGTGTAAAGAGAGCTGGTCTATTCTGGATTTTTTTCAATTTTTTTGAGGCATGCTTGGATGGTTATGTATTTCCCCCTTAGGAATGCCTTTGCCATATCCCATAGGTTTTGGAACAATGTGTATTCATTCTCATTGGTTTCCCTGAATTGTTTAAGTTCTTCTTTGATTTCCTGGTTGATCCAAACATTCTTAAGCAGGGTCATCTTTAGTTTCCAGGTGTTGGATTTCTTTCAAACATTTTCTTGTGGTTTAGTTCCAGTTTCAAAGCATTTTGTTCTGAGAATATGCAGAAAATAATCTCGATCTTTTGGTATTGGTCCTGATTTGTGACCCAGTATGTGGTCTATTCTGGAGAAAGTTCCATGTGCACTCGAGAAGAATGAGTATTCTGTTGTTTTAGGGTGAAATGTTCTGTATACATCTATGAAGTCCACCTGGTCCAAAGTGTCATTCAAAGCTCTTGTTTCTTTATTGATTTTCTGCTTGGATGATCTGTCTATTATTGAGATTGGTGAGTTAAGATCCCCTAGTATTAATGTAGTCATATTGATATGACTCTACTTTGATCAATAGTTGGCTTATGTAGTTGGCTGTTCCCCTATAGGGGTCATAAATATTTATAACTGTTAGATCTTCTTGGCAGATAGACCCTTTAAGAATGATGTAGTGTATTTCTTTACCTCTGACTACAGTCTTTAGTTTAAAGTCTAAATTATCTGATATGAAAATCACTACCCCAGCTTTCTTTTGAGGCCCATTGGCATGAAAGATGTTTCTCCATCCCTTCACTTTCAGTCTGGATGTATCTTTATGTTCCAAATGTGTCTATTATAGACAGCATATGGATGTGTCCTGTCATTTTATCCAATCTGCAACCCTTTGCCATTTTATGGGAGCATTTAGGCCATTCACCTTGAGAGTGATTATTGAAAGATACGTTTTTATTGACATCATGCTGCTTGTGAATCCTTGTTTCTATACATTGTTTCTGTAACTTTCTGTTCTATGTCACTCTTGGGTTTTTTTCTTTTTATAACCCCCCCCCCTCAGTATTTCTTGTAGTGATGACTTGGTGGTCACATACTCTTTTGGATGGTCTTGGAAGCTCTTTATCTCTCTATCCATTTTGAATATCATCCTTGCTGGATAAATTATTCTTGGCTGCATGTTCTTCTCATTTAGTGCCCTGAATATGTCTTGCCAGGCCTTTCTGGCTTGCCAGGTTTGTGTGGACAGATCTGATGTTATTCTCATGGACCTTCCTCTGTACATAAGGAATCTTCCCCCCAACTGCACTTAGGACCTCTTGTCTAAAATTATGATTCGTGAGTCTCACTATCAAGTATCTTGAGTTCTTTCTAGAGTCATTGATCTTAGTTGGTGTTCTTTCTGCCTCTGGAAACCAAACACTTGCTCCATTCCTCAGATTGAGGAAATTTTCACCCAGAAATTTTCAACTATATCTCCTAATCTTCTCTCCTTCTCCACCCCCTCAGAGATCCCAATAATTCTGATATTGAAACATTTTTATGGTGTCATTTATTTCCCTCATCCTGTTTTCACAGCTTCTAAGCTGTTTGTTCCAGGCATCCTCCTAATCCTTTTTCTCTATCAGTTTTTCCTCTAGATCACTAATTCTATCTTCCACCTCAGGTAGCCTCATTAGATTAGAATGGGTCTCATTGATAGCATTTTTAACTACTGCCAGATTGACTCTCACTTCCACTCTTAGAGATTCTATGTTGTCACTAATGGTTTTCTCCAACCTAGCCATTGCCTAGATAATTGTTAGCCTGAATTCCCTTTCCAACATACTGTTTATGTCCATATCCAATAGTTCTGATGTTGTGGACACAATCTCTGAATTTTTCTTTGTTGTGCATTCCTCTTCCTAATCATTTTGGTGAGAGGTGGTTGAGGGGATGTATACCTGGATATATCAACCACGATCTAGGCAAGGTGCACCCTGGAATGTTTCAGAGGAATTGGAAGTCACCCCCAAAAAGAAAGAAAAAAGAAAGAAAGGTCGGGGCGGGGAGAGATAACCCAGCCAGAATGAGCCCCAAAAGTCAGATATATAAGGTATATAAACAAAATGGACAAACAAAAAGATCAACAAGAGTAAATTACACGGAAAAAAAAGTACCCAGTCAAAATGAACCCCAAGGAAAAGATTATATAATACCAGAACAAAAACAAATACACAGAAACACTGAAAAGAAAAGATGGGAGGGTGGTTTTAAATCCTCAATGTGGGCAAGGAAGTTTATTTTGTTTCTTCTTGGGTATATTTTAATATATTTGTTAAAGGACTCAACTTTCCAGAGATAAAGGGAGATTAAAACTGGTCTATATATAGGGGTAGTATTGATTAGGTAAAGAGGATTATCTTGAAGCTTATATCTGTATGCATATCAAAAAATAGAAAGCAAAAGAAAAACACAGGTATATGTATGATAAAAGTTCAAGTTAAAAGGTTATTATGGAATATTTTGTATTAATCCTCTTGTTGTAATGGTAAGTTAAAAAAATTAAAAAGAGCAAGAATCGTGAAAATGAATTAAAAAAAGTTTTATCTATGAAAGATACAGGCTTTAGGGCAATACTGGGAGCTTAATATATTGTTTTCCCCTGATATTGGGGTTTTACAGTTTTATGTGGACCCTGTCTTCTTGTTCTTTTGGCTTGCCTTCTGGGGAAGGGGACTTCTCTGTTGTTTTTCAGTCAGTCTTGCTTGGGTTGAGTTGTCTTGCTCCCTATCCAGGGAGTGAGTTCTGTGGAAACCAGTTTTTGAAGCTTTTGTTCTCTGGAGATTTTTGTTCTTTGGCAGCTTTTTGTGGCTTTTCTGAGGTTTAGTGGAAACTAAATGGCACCCAGACCTCTGCCTCAGAGAGAAGCCTCAGTTTGCTCCCCTCTGGGTGGTCCAGAACACACAGACTCCCCCTCTGCAAACTCTGCTGAATAGCACAGCCTCCCACAGGTGATGCGCACCTCCAGCCACTCTCTCAGTCATCCCCCGAGGCACCTGCTTGCCTCTGCGCCCTTGTGCCACTAAAACCATGAAAGATATTGCTCCAGGGAGTCCACTGCCAGCAGAACTTTAAAGAAAAATGACAAATGGCAGAATGCATGAATCCAGGTTGTTGCAGATCATGGGACTCTAAATATGGTATAACCCTTGAGTAAAATGCTTTATGAAGACAACTTGAATAGTTGCAGTGAAAATGATTGTAGTGCATCCTGATCAACATAAGCACCTTGCTATCATAAGGCATGCAGAGATAAGAAATCATCTTTGAGAGTCAAGACTTGCAATAACTATAATGCAATATCCACTATAATAAAGTCTACAATTTAGACACTAAAAGATGAGTAAAACCTAGCATAAAAACCTTCACAGAGCTGGGAAAAAGCCAACACAAATACACAAATAATAAAGGCACAGACACTGATAGTAAGTCAGCATCAGTAAATAAGTAAATTTGTTCAAGTGAACAAGTGTCAACACAAATACACAAATAATAAAGGTGCAGACACTGATAGTAAGTAAGCATCAGTAAATAAGTAAATTTGTTCAAGAGAACAAGTGTCACAGTAGAAGTACCAGTAATGGAATAATGAATTTTAAAAAGAGTGAAAGTCTATTCAGCTGTATTGTCTACAAACTTAAGAAAAATGAGACATTTTTAAAGGCTGGGTAAAATTTCATCAGGCTGATATGAAGAAAGCAGGAAAGGGGGGACATGTCTCATAGATAAAATAGCATTAACCATAGCACAGGAGAAGAAAATTGAAAAAAAAAAATTAGGCACCTGATTATGGTCTACTTTAGTTATAATCCAAGAAATACATGAAAAAAAAATGGGGATAAGGAAAAAGTTCTGTTTTAAGGGTAAGTCTTGGAAATCATTAATTGGACTTGGTTTTGAACTTAGCTATAGACAACACCTGATTTTTTTTTTCATTTTTAAGACTATAACATCATTGGTATTCAGTGAGAAAACTATCAATCTGACAAGTGGAAGCCACATATAGGTTTAATAACAGGAAGAAAGACCAGAACCCATTGAGATGCAATAGAATCATAGAATAATGATTGGAAAATCAATGGAGAGGACCAATACACAGGAAATTTGTCAGAGAATCTTTAAAGAATTAAAAAGTGACTAAAATATGAGGGAAGAGAGAGAGAGAAAGAAAGGGGATCAGAATGATTTTGGAACTCCAGCCCTCAAAGCTCACCTAGATTAGTTTATATAATGGGAAAGAAGAACAAGAGAGAAAGCAATAGATTGTTGTTTTCATTTGGTTTGTGACTTGGCACATATAAGAAAATTTTGTCCTTAGAAATCAAGTGATAGAGTGTAGAGTAGCGAAAAATGTGACTTTGGAATTCACGAAATAGTTCAGGTATGAAAGACAATTCCTTTGTGGAATTTACAAGAGAGTTGACAAGAGTTGACTAAAAAAGCAAAGAGGCAGGTCCCAGTATCTTTAGGGACCTGCGGAGTAGACATGGTATGAAGGTTTTGTGATATTATGAATAGAAGAGAAAAGAGGCCTTAGGAGTTACATAAATATAGGCATAATCAATTAGCAGGTGTTCAAGTAGATAAAGAAGAGAATCACAGAACAAGAGAAGAAATGTCTAAATAATTCATGAGTGAAACTGAAAATCACAAGGACAATTGCTTAATGGTAGCTCAGTCATTTTCTAGAAAGCATGTAATAAGAAGCTGCAGTATTTTATTCTCATTTCTTAACTATTTATAAGATCAAGACTTTTTTTTAAAGAGAAAATGAAGTTTATTTTCTAGCTTAAAGAATAATCTCTATGATCACATGCAGTAGGCTTTTAACTAGGCATTTATTCTGCAGAACATGAGTGTTCTGTGCTGACATTTCTTCATCAGGGTTTTCATGATCACTGAGCTATCATAATCATCAATAGTGTTGATTTTACCTGTGTGACTGTGAAAATTTATTCATGTTGAACCTTAATAGCTGTAGAGAATAACAGACGGCAAAGTAACCCAAAGGATAAAAAGGAATGTTCCAATTAGCTCTTAATAAATACTCATACTACCAATGACTGTAAATTATTGTTTCTCCATGTTTCTTAGTTTTTCACCTGCTTTCTGATTATAATAAAGGGTTTGAATTAAGAGAGGAAGACGGACAGATTAGAAACTCAGGTATTACCATAATTGTTGCAAAATCTAAAGATTAATGAGTGAAAGAATATTAGTGTGTGTGATGGATTTTAAGGTCTTTGAAATTACCTTTAAAGTGGCTGTGCCATTTTATTTTAGTTATTTCAATTATTTCCTCTGCAGGAAAAACAAAGATGAATAATATATATAGACATTGCCGTCAGGGTGCTTCCAGTCTCACAAAAGGGCTGAATATACAAGAATAACTACAATGCAAAGTAAAATCTGATCAAGAGAAACTTCTACTTCTCACAATAGAATAATTAATATCAGAATAATCCTGCCACCATAAACAACTATAAAAATGAAACACAGGCAGTGCAGAACTATGTTTCTTCAGAGAATGAAAACATGTGAGGAAGTGCCATGATTGATCCAGTCTTTTGCCTAGAGGTGTTTTCTAGAAAAGATACAGAAATGTGATGGTGTCTAAGCAGAGAAGAGGAACCTCATTGAAATGGCACAAATCAGAGTAGAGGACTGCTGAGGAAGGTGGAATTTGCAGGAAAGGGGAAAACACAGAAAGAAACTCTTCTGAAAGGAAACCAAGGAAATCTACATAGACATCTCTGTAAGTTCATGGAGAAATAAGCAGCACACAGATACCTCATTGAAATACTCAGGTATTTATATCAATTTAGCTCAGTCAGAGCCTCAATTTAGAAATGAGACTATTCTAGACCTATCAGAGCTACTTTATATACACCCTAACAAAGCTTTAAAATTCATTGAAAAATGAAAAGAGCAGTTAGTAAATTAACTGTCTGCCATAACAAAACCAATACTCATACTAAAAAATATATATTGACTTTTAACAAAGTAGCATTCATAATATCCACCCAATTTCATTTTAAGTTACTAGACATGCAAAGAAGAAAAAAAATGTGACCCATACCATGGAAATTTTATTCCCAAAATTATTAAAAGAGAGAGATGATAGAGATGTTGTAATAGCAAACAAAGACAAAGGAAATTATGGGCATAATGATGAAACAGATGCGGCAAACATAGTACAGAAATGGAAATTGTACAAAATATTTCATAGAAATTCTAGAACTTAACATATATACATATGAAATTAAAAATTATCACTTGATAGACTTTGCAGTAAATTGGACATTGTTGGAAAAAAATGAGAAAATCTAAAGATATGACAATAGGAAATAGCCAAAGTGAAAGACATAGTATTAAATGCTCTAAAATTAAATGAACACAATCTCAGTGATGTGTAGGACGATAGCAAGTATTCCCACATTATATAATTAGAGTCCAAGGAGGAAAGGAGAAAGAAATTGGAGCAGAAATCATAGTTGAAAAAATAACAGCTCCAAAATATATGAACTCACAGATCCAAAAATCTCACTAACAGATCAAGCACACACACACACACAGAAGCCACTTATAGAACTACATAGCCATATTGCTGGAAAACAAAGATAAAAAAGACAATCTTAAAAAGCAGCAAAAATAATACATACATAAAAAGAGGGAAGAAAATAAGTAAAAGAATTGTATTTCTCATCAGAAACAATGCAAGCCAAAAAACGTATATCTTTAAAATACTAAAAAGATAATTACATCAAACTAAAATTCTATAATCAGTGAACATTCTTCAAAAACAATACTGAAGGGGCGCCTGGGTGGCTCAGTGGGTTAAGCCTCTGCCTTCTGTTCAGGTCATGATCCCAGGGTCCTGGGATCGAGCCCCGCATCAGGCTCCCTGCTCAGTGGGGAGCCTGCTTCCTCCTCTCTCTCTGCTGCCTGCCTCTCTGCCTACTTGTGGTCTCTGTCTGTCAAATAAATAAATAAAATATTAAAAAAAATAACACTGAAATAAAGACATTTAAAAATAAACAAAAACTAGAGGAATTCACCACCACAGACGTGCACCATAGACAAGTGAGCTTCTTCAGGCTTAAGTAGAATAATGTCAGATGGAAATTTGGACTATACATAGAAATGAAAGTAATGGAAGTGGGAAATATGTGTGTAAACATAAAAGAACAATACAATTTTTAAATTTTATTTTTAAAAATTAAATTTTTAAAACAAAGAAATAGTGATATATTATGGGGTTTATAACAGATGAAGAAATAAATAATATACCTACAATAGCATAAAGGATGAGAGTAGTAAAATATATTATGTTGTTATACATTTATTACCTTATATATGAATATATATATAATATAAATATAAAATGAATATTTTGAATGTAGACTTTGATAAGTTGATTATATATTGCAAACCATAGAATGATAAAGCTAAGAAAGGGGGTACATTGCTTGACAGGCTTGTTTATAGGAAGAAAAGGAGCAAAGAAGTTGGAGAGGTATTATTTTTAGCAGTGGAGGGTTGGGCATATTCACACCAATTAATTTCTTTTCAAGAAACAACTTAGAAAAGCAACATATTCAGCATTAATTAAGGACAGTTTGAAAGCTACCACTTATGTTTCCTCTTTGCATTTACTTAGGATACATCCTTGTGCCAAATTTTGAGTTAAATGAAAATATCTTGTCTATCATTTAAAAAAAAAAAAAGGTACAGCTAATGAGACAATAGTAAAGATAAAATGAAACCCAACACGAAGAACACTTAACCTAAAAAAATCAATGAAGGAAGAAAAAGAGGAACAAAGATAAACGGCACAAATTGGGGGTTGGATGACAAGATAGTAGAAGTAAGCTGAACTTTATCAGTAAGTTTGTAAATGTAAATGGATGAAACCTTTCAATTTAAGGCACACATTGGCAGACTGGCAAAAACAAAAACAAAACAATAAGGACCTCACTATATGCTTTTAACAAGAGCTTCATTTTAAATACGTAGGTTAAAAGTACAATGACGGAGAAAGATACCATAAAAATATTAATCGTAAAAAAGCCAAGGTGGCCAGAAAATGTATGCTTCCAGGCATGGAATATTACCCAAGATAAAGAAGGACATTTTATAGTGATAAGTGCTCAATTATTTAAGGAGACATTTTTGTACACCTTATAAAAGAAAATCAAGATACATAAAGCAAAAAGAGAGAATTAAAGGACAAATAGACGAATCTGTAATTATAATTAGAGATATTAACTTTTCTGTCTCAATTATTAATAGAATAAAATAAACTGAAAGTAAAAGAAAAAATAGTGACGATATAGAAGATCTGATCTTCATTCTCAATAAACTTGACCTGACACACAACACTTCACTGGAGCGGTAGAATATACATTGTTTTCAAGTACAGATGAAATAATAAATGGGCCATATTTGGAACATACATAAATCTTATTAATTTAAGAATATTGAAATAATATAGAGTTTGTTTCCTAATAATGGTGGAATTAAGGTAGAAATCAAAAACAGAAAGATCATTATAATACTTCAAATACTTGAAAATTAAAAATCACATTTTTAAAGAACCTAGAGGCCAAATATCAAAAGAGAAATTATATATTTTTTAAAATAAATGAAAGCAAAAACACAACATATCAAAATATGGGGGATGAATGAAATGGAGCTTTTTTTTAGTATGTAGCTTTAAATGCCTATTTTAGACAAGAAGAAGGTCTTAAATCATGATCAAGGCACAAAAGAAAAGAAAAATGTACACTAGAGCAATTAAATGGAATGAAACAATGAAGAGCGGAAATCAGTGAAATAGAAAATGAACAAACAATAGGGAAAATTAATTCTCTCAATAGATCAATAAAATCAGAACATCCTAGATCAAAAAAATAATAATCACCAATTTCTGTAACAAAAAGGGGATATTACTATAAAATATCCTGAAATTAGGAGTATAATGAAATTAAGAGAATAATGAACAAAAAAATAAATTTTGTCAATAAATATAACTACTTTGTTAAAATGGATCAATCTCTTAAAGATACAAATTTTCAGAATGACATAAGAATGAAATAAAAATTGGAATAACTCAATATGTATTAAATAAAACCAATTGTTAATTGAAAACCCCTGACAAAAGTAATTCTGGGCCCAGATGTCTTCTTTGTAGAGCTGTCTCAAATGTTTGAAGAAAAATATAATACTAAACACTTCCCAAATAATTTGTGAATACTGCATAATCCTGATTCAAAAATTTAACAATGATACTGCATGAAAGTACCATTGGAGATCTATATTTCTCAATTCATAAAAAAAATTTACAAGCTACTAGCAAATCAAGTCAAGTACTATATGAAAAGGAAATTTATCAAAAGTGTGGCTTATACCATGAATGCAGTTTAACATTCAATCAAAATAATTTAGTACACATAATAGGTTGTATTTCCTGAAAAAAGACCCATCCAATATATATCTTATCCCATACGTTCTTCTTATGATTGAGTATTGACACTTCTCCACTGAACTATGTCTGTAGACTCTCCAACTGGACCTTGTTCCTGCCTGAATTGGACAAGGATGAATATGGTGCAAGTGGTGTTAGATGACTTGGTTCTAGATCTGGATCACAATATGATTACTGCGTGGCTCTCTCTTTTAGAAAATGCATTATGGAAGGCTTAAGGGAGTATATAAGAACTCCAGCTATCTATGGGATGCCTAGGTGGCTCAGTTGGTTAAGCCTCTGCCTTCAGCTCAGGTCAAGATCTCAGGGTCCTAGGATCCAGTCCTGCATTGGGCACTCTGCTCAGCAGGAAGCCTGCCTCTCTCTCTCTTTCACTCTCTCTGCCTGCCTCTCTGCCTAGTTGTGATCTCTTTCTGTCAAATAAATAAATAAAATCTTAAAAAAAAAAAAAAAGAACTCCAGCTATCTAATGCTTCTATGCTTGAGAGATCACATACAATTAATAGAGACAGCTTTTACAACCTCCTCTATCTAGGTTTAAGTTTCCTTACCTAAGGCAACTGACATTGGGAGATAGTAGTTTGTTTTTTTTTTAACTTTATATCTTATTTATTTAACAACATACCATAAACAGTGATTCATGTTAGTAGATATATATCTACAACAATTTTAATAACATTACCTGGCCACACTAAGTGGATTACTGATGGTTGTGAAAGGACCACACATACAGACCTGTTGTATTCAATGCAAACCATGTATTCCTCACTTATTAAATTGGGAATATAGTAGCTTTTGAGATGATCACAGCCCAGTCACTATCTAACTAACTTCATGAGAGATCCTGAGTAAGGACCACTTAGCTGAGCTGCTCCTGAATTTCTGACCCACAGGCATTGTAAGAGATAAATAATTTCCAGCATCTCTAAATTTCTTAAGAGAAGACAACAGAGCAATAATCAACCCATCATTATGTTAAGAAAACATTGTCTAAAGGCACAACTGTAATTTTTTTGTTAAATTTTCAAAGAGTAGAGGTAATATCTCAGAGAAAAAGAAGTCCCTGCTAGTTTCTCATGGGTGTGTCTTAAATATCTTCTTTTTTACACATTAAGGTTTTGAATAATCTTAAAGACATTGTCCCACAGCTGCCTTACAAGAATTTCAATACCGTGAAGTGCTTATATTGAGACTGATGGCTAGGACTTGTGTGTAAAGCAGTCAAATACAAAAATATTTGTAGGAATGCTACTAGTTTTAAAGATAACAGTATTAGCAGAACCATCACCAGATCTGGGGAGGGAGGAATGACAGTATGAAATAGAGGTCTTATAATCCTGAGCTATGACAAGGAGCAACTAGGTTGGAGAAATTATTCAAGCCAGATAATGCATAAAGAGGGAGCAAGAATGCAGAGTGTAGATCCAAGAGTAATAGTGAGTTATTTCAAGTTAGTAGAACTAAGCTCTAATCAATAAATTGGAAATGTGTGCCTGTAGGTATTTCAGAATTGCTAGGGACCAAAGATTCCTATGTGCGTCTTGTTTCCTTTCTCTTTAACAAGAGGAATCTTATACTTGCATGGTGGTCGTGTGGGAGGTAGATAACATGTCCCTGTAAATCACTGTTCTTCTGATTAGAGCAACTGTATTCAAGGAAACTCACCTGTTAGGCCTTATCTTCATTTGTTCATGATTTTGGATAATGAGACTCCTGGCTTTGGGCTTGAAAAATTAGTCATAGTCAGGATTAAAACTTGTATATAAGAAATACACAATTTAGGATATATATAGCCAGGTCACAGACTGGGAGGAAGTACCTTCAATAAACATATCTGACAAAGGATTTGTACCCAAAAGATATAAAGAACTAATACAATAAACACCTACTATGAACCTCTATAAAAGTACATAAAAATTTTAAAAATTGGACAGAAGTCTTAAATAGACACCTCATTAAACTAACTATATACATTAGTAATAAGTGCATGAGAAAGTATTCAACATCTTTAATCATCAAATAAATTAAAATTATAAATGAATATATAATGAATTGTGAATATATAATGAATTACCAATATGTTTCTACCGTATGGCTAAAATAAGAAGAATTGACATCAACTATTGATGAGGAGATAAAACAATAGGAATTCTAATACATTGGTTCTTGGAGTATAAGACATTTCAACAACTTTGGCAAGTGATTTAGCAGTTCTTTCAAAAGTTAAACATATGCATGACCCAGCAAATCCAACACTTATGTATTTATTCATGAGAAATAAAATGTATGTTCAAAAAAGAATGCCCACAGCAGCTTTTATAATAATAACCAAAAAAACTGGCAATAAACTAGATGTTTATTAATGGATGAATCCAAACTCCATTAATGGATGAATAAATTACAAAATACTCATCCAATGGAATATAACTAACCATTAAAAATAATATACTAGTGATATCTGGAAAAAAAAAAAAAAAGCTGAATCCCAAATATATTTCAAGTGGAAGAAGACATTATATTAAGAAAATACTATATAATACTAAATTATTTTATTTGTGTGAAGTTTTAAAAATAACAAAATAATCTGTATTCAAAGACATTCAAATTTGCCACACGTGGGCATAAGAGAACTTTCTTGGTAATGAATATATTCTATATCTGTGTGAGTATGGATTACATAGTTGCATGTGTTTGTTCAAACATATTGAACTATATTCTTAAGAATTTTCTGGTTTATTTTATGTAAAACCTTTCTGTTTTGCTGTATGTGAAGAGTTTCTCAATTAAAAATAAATACTAAAATGCAAAAAGTGATCAAAAATTGAACAAAAATACATATAAAGTGTTAGGATAGCTATGAAAAGAAAGGAAAAGATTATGGATGTATTAGAGAAGTGGCATTTCTGCTAGTCTTGAAGATTATAAGAAATTTTGGACCTTAGATGTTGTGAGACAGGAGATTCTATTAAAAAGGATACATAAAGACTGATTTATTTATTTGAGAGAGAGGGGAGTGTCCAAGGGAAAGAGAGAGAGAGAATCTCAAATAGACTCCCCACTGAGCATGAAGCCTTACATTCAGCACAGCTCAGTCTCACGACCCTCGGATCATGACCTGAGCTGAAATCATTAGTCAGGCACTTAACTGACTGAGCCACCCAGGCACTCAAGAGGGATGCACAAAAGTGAGTAAAAGCCCAGCAGCAGAAGTGAGTGGGATAGTCAGTGAGTGGCAATTAGATCGTTTTATCTAAAAGAGTAAAAGGAAAGATGTAGGGAGATTGTTGAGTAAGTTGAATGTCAAATAAAAAGATTGTATTTTATTCTGTAGACTACTGAAGGACACAACTGTTTTTGCACAAATAAACAAAATAATAAAACTGCTGTTTTTAAAAGATAATACTGATAACAACGTGCATGAATCAGAGGAAGTCAAGAAATTGTTAGGCAAATGAAATATTCCATCTAGATAAAATACAAAGGGAATACAAAGGAGAGATCAATGGCAAAAACTGAAAAACTCTGGGTGTAAAGTTGAGAAATTCAGTATATCTTGGACCTAAGTAGCAAAGAGAGAGTAGATAAAAAAGAAAGAGTGAATAATGATAACTTTGGTTTCAAATTATGCCTGCCCAGGAGAGTGCTGCCAATAGAAATAGGATTTTTGTGTCTATTTCTAAAATTGTTTTTAGTAATAAACAATACAAATATTTAAGATTTTATTTATTTATTTATTTATTTGAGAGAGAGAGAGAAATCAGAAGAGAGAGAGAGTGGGGGGAGAATCAGAGGTAGAGGGTCTACACTGAGCAGGGAGCCAAATGTGGGGCTTAATCTCAGGACCCTGAGGACCTGACAGATTCCCTGGGGAATTCTACCAAACATTCAAAGAAGAAATAATGCCTATTCTCCTAAAACTATTTTCAAAAAATTGAAGTGGAAGGAAAATTTCCAGGCTCTTTTCATGAAGCCAGCATTACCCTGATCCCAAAACCAGGCATAGACCCTACCAAAAAGGAGAATTTCAGACTAATATCCCTGATTAATATGGATACTAAGATTCTCAACAAGATCCTAGCTAATAGGATCTAACAGTACATGAAAAAGATTATCCACCATGACCCGGTGGGATTTATTCCTGGGATGCAAGGGGGGTTCAACATTTGCAAGTCAATCAATGTGAGAGAACAAATCAGTAAGAGAGAAGAACCACATGGTCCTCTCAATTGATGCAGAAAAAGCACTTGCGAGGATACAGAATCCATTCCTGATTAAAGCGCTTCAAAGTATAGGAAGAGAGGGAACATTCCATAACTTCATAAAACCTATCTATGAAAAACCCATAGCGAATATCATTCTCAATGAGGAAAAGCAGACAGCCTCCCTTTGAGATCAGGAACATGACAAGGATCCCCATATTCACCACTCTCGTTCAACATAGTACTAGAAGTCCCAGCAACAGCAATCAGAAAACAAAAAGAAATAAAATGTATTCAAATTGGCAAAGAAGAAGTCAAACTCTCTCTCTTTGCAGATGACATGATACTATATATAGAAAATTTAAAAGACTCCACCCCCAAACTACTAGAACTCATACAGCAAGTCATAATGTGTAGCAGGATACAAAACTAATGTACAGAAATCAGTTGCTTTCTTTTTTTTTTAAAGAATTTTTTTTATTTATTTGACAGACCACAAGCAGGCAGAGAAGCAGGCAGAGAGAGAGAGGAGGAAGCAGGCTCCCCACTGAGCAGAGAGCCCGATGTGGAGTTTGATCCCAGAACCCTGGGATCATGACTCAAGCTGAAGGCAGAGGTTTTAACCCACTGAGCCACCCAGGTGCCCCAATCAGTTGCTTTCTTATACACTAACAATGAAAATATAGGAATGGAAATTAGAGAATTGATTCCATTTACTATAGCACCAAGAACTATAAGATACCTGGGAATAAACCTAACCAAAGAGGTAAAGGATCTATACTCGAGGAATGACAGAACACTCATGAAAGAAATTGAAGAAGATGCAAGAAGATGGAAGACCATTCCATGCTCATGGATCAGAAGAATAAACATTGTTAAAATGTCTATACTGCCTAGAGCAATCTATACTTTCAATGCCATCCCAATCAAAATTCCACTGGCATTTTTCAAAGTGCTGGAACAAACAATCCTAAAATTTGTATGGAGCCAGAAGAGACCCTGAAATGCTAAGGAAATGTTGAAAAAGAAAAACAAAACTGGGGCCATCACGTTGCCTGATTTCAAGCTTTACTACAAAGCTGTGATCACCAAGACAGCGAGGTACACAAAAACAGACACATAGACCAGTGGAACAGAGTAGAGAGCCAGATATGGACCCTCAACTCTATGGTCAAATCATCTTCAACAAGGAAAGAAAAAATATACAATGGAAAAAAGACAGTCTCTTCAATAAATGGTGCTGGGAAAAATTGAACAGCTATGTGTAAAAGAATGAAACTCAACGATTCTGTTACACCATACACAAAGGATAAATGTGAAATGCATAAAAGGCCTCAATGTGAGGCAGGAATCTATCAAAATCCTAGAGGAGAACATAGGCAGTAACCTCTTCGACATCAGCCACAGCAACTTCTTTCAAGATATGTCTCCAAAGGGAAAGGAAACAAAAGCAAAAGTAAACTTTTGTAACTTCATCAAGATCCAAAGCTTCTACATGGCAAAGAAAACAGACAAGAAAACAAAGAGGCACCCCACGGAATGGGAGAAGATATTTGCAAATGACACTACAGACAAAGGGCTGATATCCAAGATCTATAAAGAACTCCTCAAATTCAACACACACAAAGCAGATAATCACATCAAAAAATGGGCAGAAGACATTAACAGACACTTCTCCAAAGAAGACATACAAACGGCCAACAGACACATGATAAAATATTCATTATCATTAGCCATCAGGGAGATTCAAATCAAAATCATATTGAGAGTGGGGCGCCTGGGTGGCTCAGTGGGTTAAGCCGCTGCCTTTGGCTCAGGTCATGATCTCGGAGTCCTGGGATCGGGCCCCACATCGGGCTCTCTGCTCAGCAGGGAGCCTGCTTCCTCCTCTCTCTCTGCCTGCCTCTCTGCCTGCTTGTGATCTATCAAATAAATAAAATCTTTAAAAAAAAATAAAAAAAATCATATTGAGATACCATCTTACACCAGTCAGAATGGCCAAAATTAACAATACAAGAAACAACAAGTGTGGGACAGGATGTGAAGAAAGGGAAATCCTCTTTCTGTTGGTGCAGCCACTTTGGAAAATAGTGTGGATATTCCTTAAGAAATTAAAAATAGAGCTACCCTATGACCCTGGAATTGCACTATTGGGTATTTACATCAAAGATACAGATGTAGTGAAAACAAGGGACCTCTGTACCCCAATGTTCATAGTAGCAATGGCCACAGTTGCCAAATTGTGTAAAGAACCAAGATGCCCTTCAATTGATGAATGTATAAAGAAGACATGGTCCATATATACTATGGAGTATTCATCAGAAATGGCGAATACCCAACTTTTATATCCACATGGACAGGACTAGAGGAGATTATGCTGAGTAAAATAAGTCAAGCAGAGAGAGTTAATTTTCATATGGTTTCACTTTATTTTGTGGTTTTCACTTATGGTTTCACTTATTATGTGGAGCATAAGGAATAACACAGAGGATATTGGGAGATGGAGAGAAGAAGTGATATTGGGGAAATTGGAGGGGGAGACAAACCATGAGAGACTGTGGACTCTGGGAAACAAACTGAGGGTTTTGGAGGGGAGGAGGTTTGGGTGAGCCTGGTGGTGGGTATTAAGGAGGGCATGTATTACATGGAGCACTGGATATGGTGCATAAACAATGAAATTTAGAACACTGAAAAAAATTAAATTAAATTAAATTTTTCAAAAAGGGGGAAAAAAGGAACTCTATGAATGGTCACATTTCCCTTTTACCCCAGCCAAATATGTCTCTTACATTATTTTCATTCCTTTTATTAATTTTTTCTTCCTTTTAAAAATAATAATTCACTATAGAAAGTTTCATACTAAACCCATTACTATTTTAATCTGATTGAGTATGAGATAGAGATGAGGTAAATCTCAAGGAAATAGAAAAGAATCACTTCATGGATCACTGAAGTGAGGATCTCTTGGAAGTCAAGTTTAAATGGCATCACGAAGACATAGGCTCTGAATCAAACTGCAATGAAGGGAAGGGAGAACAAAGAAGAGAGAGGCAAGAATGTGGGAGACATTTTAGCCTACATTTGTAAAACCAAATAATGATACAAAGAAATAGCAAAAACTCCACTAGCTGTAGAAGATGCAAGGACATTCAGCAGTGGTCAAGTTGAGAAAAGAGGATGAGGAGTTGACTTTATGACCAACATTATCACCTCCCCTTAGGCAAACTGTGAAATAGAGGACATAGTACATTTGGTACTCACTGGTTTCTTCAAGTTTCTTCTTCTTGTGTCAATCACCATCAAAACTGACTTTCATACTCAAGTAGCAATGAATGAATAACACCCAAAAATGTAGCTTCCTTTCTATATAAAATGCAGTAGTGTAGCACAATGTCTTTCAAATTTTGACCCAGAGTAAAAGATATATTTTACAACATGTCTTCATAAGTACAGGTATATAAAAGAGAGACAAATCTGATATTCTGTGCTATGCATTGTTATGCCAAGTCACATCATGCCATGCTACTTTTCTCCACCCCACCATACCCTACCTCACCCTATTCCATTCCATTCCATTCTATTCCATTCCATTCCATTCCATTCCATTCCATAGTCTGTTCTACTTGGTTTTTACCCAAAAAATTCTGATTTCAACCCATGTTTTGATGTCATAGCTCACTAAAGACTTAAAATGGACAATTTGAAAAGCTTAGGCATATTGTTTCAGAGCTCAGGCTGTGCTTATGTGTGTATACATGTACATGTGTGATGCCTCCACATATGCCCATATTTAAGATAAAAAATTCTCACTGATATGCTATACATTTTACCATCTCCAGATATTCTGTGCATTTCACAATCCTCAGTCTTATCAGATTTAATATCCCCTTTTTATAAATAATACTTTTGGAATACCCCTTTACTCTCAAGATAAAATCAATTGAAAATATATTATTCACATAGTATAAATTTTTAATGTAAATTATAAATAAATTACTTACAAAATTCTAAACTATTGTAATGTCCCAGTGTAAAATAAAGCATAAATAAAGAAAAAATAATTTATAACAAAAACATATATTTATGCTTAAGCACAACTACCCTGGAAGACATTACAAAGTGGTTTCCACACACTTATACCTACAATGATAATGTAATTGACATAAATTTCAATGGCTACAGGTGTATGGTATTAGATAGACTCACATACTACAGCTGTGATGTTATCAGCAACCCAATTCTTCAAAATGTTGGAGAACTCTTTGTAGAATTTTGAAACAAACAAACCTTCATTTAAACTTATCTTCATTTATGTAAGTTTTTGCATTGATAGGAAATTCAGTGCATATTAAAATCCTGCAAAATTTTTACATTTATATATAAAAGAAATTTTGGTTTAGGCTTAGAAAATTAGATCATTGCTTACATGAATATCCAGCAAGACATTATGGACCATCTCACTCATTGTAGGATATTTAACATCACTGGCCCCTATCTCCAAAATGTATCTTCTCTCCATCTTTGTGAAAATCAAAACAGACCTACATTTTCTAACTTTATCACCTCTTTTGAAATAGCTAACCAGAGTAAGAGCTGGTCAGATCCCTTCCAGTGTAGTTGCTGGTCTTTACCAAATGTGACTTACTGCAGAAGTCCATGTCATGGAATTTGGGATATCACAGAAAGGGACTGACAAGGAGAACATTGTAAAGTACAACAACCACCTAATTTGTTTTACCATCTAATTTTTTAAAATATGTATGCAAACACATAACAATAACACATTTTTGAATGCTCATGGAGAACCAACACTTGAAATTTATAAGCTTTTTGAGTTCGCTGAGAGCAAAGGCTAAAAATTGAATGATCATATATGAGGAAAGATTATAAACAGTTGCTTAAGAGCCATTTTCAACTATATTTCTGGAAAGTTTTTAAAAGTTTTCCTGTATGTGCAGCCACACCAGAAAGGTGTGTTTTTTTCCTTAACACCAGTTCTTACTCTATTTAGCCTCCAAGCTGCTGAGGTATATACTTGAAGACTGGGAAGGAGATTTTGATGGGACAAAGGTTTCATGAATACATAAAATTGAATCAGGGCCATTCCTACTTTAATGAATTATTTTCATTTTCTAGTACATAAAATAATTTTAGAATCATTTTAAAACATAAAAACTGAGTTGTTGAGTCATTTTCTAAATGTGATGTAAAAATATTTAACTAGAGGGCAGCATCAAACATCATTTACTGGAGCTAATTTTGCCAATTAAAGCTAAAAGCATGAGAATAAGGAGTAATTCAGGTATTTTTTATTCTCCTTTGCAATAAAAGTCCTGTGATATCTTCCCTGTCCTAGAAGAGAATGCTTATTTCATGATAACTCCATGTTTTTGGTTTACCTTTTTAAATAATAAGGAAGATATTTTCTTTTTTCAGTTACTCATTCCCTCTTACATAACGCAGTTCTGCAGTTTAAATGCTAATTGGCCATTTTGGCTGAGGAATTCCTAGTTAAAAGATTTGCCATTTAATCCCAAAGTGTCTTTTGATTTCTTGAGAATGATTAAATGGAAATTCAGTCCTGGTTCAGTATCATAGAAGCCCATGTGTGCTCCCCTGTTGAATTCCCATGGTTTGAGTGTCCTGCTGGGAGACTCAGGCTGAGATTTTATTGAATCAGGCCCTCCATAGTCAGACTCAAAATAACCTCCAGCACACTGATAAAAATAATGACCCTTTTGCAGTTGTAAAACTTGAAACTATTCCTTAAATGTTAACTAATACCAAAAAGATGTTTCTACAAATGAAATGTGGGAATCAGAGCCAAGAAATCACTCTGGATGAAGACCTAGAAATGGCATTCCACTTTCTCTTTTCAGAAATTACAAAATTATGAACTTTTCTTCAAAACTTGTGAAGTGATCTCTCTAGATTCCATTAAGAGAACAATACACAGAAATGATGATGACACTGGGCAGCATCTTAGTCTGGGCCCATATCTCTGCTTACTTAATTCATCAAGAACAACTTCTCAGTCCTTAGCACTAATGGCTTCTTCAATAATAACATTATTTAGCTGATGGAAAAGAAAAAAATATAAACTCAAAGTAAGTGTTAGGAAATGTTGATAACTTGCAGCATTTGACATCTTTTTCCCAAAGCCCTCGACATTATAAACACTTTCAGGTAAAATGATTCAGTTCTCTCATCTTGCTGATATTCTCTCACAAGCAAGGAAGCCTTTTACTTACAGCCAGTTTAATAGGCAATGGGAAATAGCCCTATTAGCTAAGTTTATTTATGCTGACAAAAAGAAAACCATGAAAAATCCCAGTTCTAAACTGTAATTTATTCCTGATAAGTAGTAAATCAGCAGGATTCCACTGCCCAAGTAGGGACGTGCCATTAAACAAGAACTGAAGCATAATGAGCCTCATAAATGTTCCCAGTGTTATGGAGTTGTTATTTATACATGAGCTCATTCAACAAACTCTTCTGCTGGTCTGGTCATGAAAACCTAGTCTCCCCAAGATACTAAGATATACAGCAATAATAGTCACCAAATTCTAGAGTTAAAATTCAAGTTTTTTTTAATTTTTTTTTCAATTATAATTTCCTCATTCTGCCAGGTTAACCTAGTTACTGCTTCCCCAGCTTTTCTGAACATCTGGTTATTTTTTCCATCCCAGGTCTTTTTTATTGTGGTTTTTGTTGTTTTTAGTAAGGCAGCAATTGTCTGGACCATACTCTATGATATACATTTAGAGAAAATTTTGACAATTTTTCTCCAACTAAAACAGAAAGTGGTTTACCCCAGAAGAGATAATTAGAACATTTATAGAATAAGATCACAGTTTTCTTATTGCCAAAGTGAATTATACATACAGCACATACATCAAAAATAGGAATAGAACTGTTATATATTCATATAGAGGGTATAAGAAAAAAATGGTTTATTCAGGGCTACAATAGTGGGACATCATATTGAAATGATCAAAAAGAAACCTACTGGATTAAAAGAAAGAAGAGATGAATTTTAGTACCAGATCCTTTTTTTCCAATTTTATGAACTACATTAACTCAAATAATCTCAGTATTGGTTTTATCAGTAAGAGAAAGGACAGAAAAAAATGAATATTGAAGGAATTGTGGTAGAGGGATGTTGAGAACATTCTGGAATATGAAAGCACTTTCAGTTCAGGGTAGAGCTAGAGGGGACTTTTGAGTGAGGTGGCCTAGTGACCTGGCAGCAGCATGAGTATCTGGAACACCTTGGGAGAGGCTGGGACATAAACAAACAAAAAAGACAGGGGGTGATGAACTCTGGTGAGTCTCTAGTGAGACTCCACTTCATGAGCTGACCTTGGAGGCTCCAAAGTTCCACTGAGGCTGTGATCCAAAAACCATGCTTAGTGGATAGACATTGGCCTCTTCTTCTAGGACTATGTTTTCCTACTCAACTCCATGCCCTGCCACTGAGGCTTCCACAGCACAGCTCTGTACATAAATTCTCAAACAGGTCCAGCACACACTATCAATTCCTTATAGTCCTATGGGACACTGAAGAAAAAGCCTGAGTGGGAGAAGAAATAAAGGGGAAAGGACAAGAAAAAGGACCTCAGGGATATTTTGTTATACCAAAGTATATCTGATACCTTTGCAAAGATGTAGGTCCTATAGATCAAATCCTGGGAATGGGGTCAGGTGCTTAATTCAGATATGCAAGACAGGGCATATCTAAGCTCTCACAAGCTCTCTTTAAATAAGAAAACAGATTAGATCACTTTGGAAAAAAATGCCCACGAATTAACCAGGTGGTAGTCTGTTTTTATCTCTTTTTGTTTTGAGTTTATATTTGAGTTTGTATTTCTATGCTGAAGTGCTTGATGTTTATAAGCAGGATTCCAGTGTATTAAGTCTATTTTGAGGCATACTCATGTGAAAAAGCATCCTCAACAAGGAGGGATTTTAAGGACTAGAAGAAACAGAATCCAAAACAAAGGGGATACTCCCTATGAATAAGCCAGTTTGGCTTGCTCTTCTCGAGTGTCATACATTGTTTCCAAAATATCCCTGGCTCCCCAGCTGGAGATCTTGCTTCGGCCTCCAGCGATTCTTCTTGTGTTGATTTGCATGGCTAAATAAGAACATGTCAATCATTATGACCTCATTAAAAGCATTTTTTTTTTTACCTAAAGTCTGTATGTATTGCATTTCTCAAATGGAAATATTAATACCAAAGGAACTCACCAAATTATAAGATTACATAAGTAATTCCTTAATATACTTTAAAAAATATATTTCCTTACCTTAGAAAGACTTGAAAATGTAGCTATCTTCAGAACCCTCTCATTGCCACTCTTGATATCATCTTCCCTTCCCTTTGCTCTAGAAAATAACAAATTTGGATCACATATGCATACCAATGAAAAATTCAAAGAGTACTTTGAAAGCTATAGTCTAAAGTTTATGAAAATTGTATTGACTTTATTTCTGCATTAGGAAGAATCAACAACTTAACTCATTTATTGAATGTAGACTTTTGCAGGTAGGGAATCTATTTAACCTGTTTTTATTCTCTAGGATGAATGAAGTCTTTGAAACAATAACACATACACATTATCCATACATATGTGTGTGAAAGAATAAATGTTTTGTCCTTTACAAAGGACAAAATAAGGACAAAACAGATGGAAAACCTAATGTAAATATTTAAGAAATGTATATTTTAATGGAATGGTTTCTTCTACAAAAACAAATGACAATTTTTAGTAAGAAAATAGCTAAGAAGAAGGAGAGGCAAGATGGCAGAGAAGTAGGGGCCCTGTTTCAACCAGTCACCTAAACTGAGCTAAATATCTACCAGAACACTCTGAACACCCAGGAAATCAGCCTAAGATGTAAGATTATATACTTCTGGATCTCAATGGGAGCAGAAGACATTAGTGGAGAGGTAAAGCAGAGTGGAACACTCGGACTGATATTGGAGGATAAACAGAAGGGGGAGGGAGCCACCAGAAGCTACCCATTGGAAACTAATACATCAATATGAAAGTGTCCTGTGGTTGGGGACCAGCATTAACTTAAATCTGGTTAAAATCACCCAAAAAGAGCAAAAGATCTTTAGGGGCAACTAGTGGAATTGGGTGGTCATGGGCATGGGCCCAAGCCCACAGACCCAAGACAGTCACTGCTGGTGACCATCCATGTCAGAGAGTGTGGTGGAGCCTCCATGGTCCCTGAGTTCACAGCTTTCTGCTTCTGCACCACTGCTTGGCTGGGTGCAAACCTGCTCATGGGGGAGATAGTCTGGTGTGGGCACCAAGAGGAGCTTTCTATGTCCACAGCATTCTATGCTCTGTGCACCCTGTACCACCATCGTCTGTGAGCACACTTCCACCTATGCCTGAAAGAGCCTGCTGTGTGGGCTAGCCAGTGGTCTCAAGGACTGGCTGAGGGTCTGGATGATCCCAGGCGGTGCCTGAGAGGACCTGGCATGATCTCTGGTCGGGTTAGACTTCTGCAACCCGCACAACAGCAGAGTCTGAGCATGCCCTGCATGGTCTGAGAGTCCAGACAGCAGTCCTGGCAAAGGCAGCCACTGGAAGTGGGCTTCCTGGAACAATATCACTCATGGTTTTAGTGACATGGGGGTACAGAGACAAGCTTGCACCTTGAGCAACCCCAGAGACACTGGCTAGTGGTGTGCTCTGCCTGTGGGAGGTGTGCTGTTCAGCAGAGTTTGCAGAGGGGGAGTCTGTGTGTTCTGGACCACCCAAAGGGGAGCAGACTGAGGCTTCTCTCTGAAGTGGAGTCTGGGTGCTGTTTGTTTTCCTCTAAACCTTCAAAAAGCCACAAAAAGCTGCCAAAGAACAAAAACCTCCAGAGAGCAAAAGCCTGAAAAACTGGTGTCCACAGAGCCCAGAGCCTGCATAGGGGGCAGGGCAACTCAACCCAAGCAAGACTGACTGAAAAACAACACAGCAGGGCCCTCCCCCAGAAGACAAGCCAAAAGAAGGAGAGGACAACCACCATAGGGTCCCCATAAAACCGTAAAACCCCAACATCAGGGGAAAACAAAATATTAAGCTCAAGGTATTGCCCTAAACCTGTATACTCCATAGATAAACTTTTATTTTTAATTTATCCTGATTCCTGTTTTAATTTTTTTAATTTTTAATCCTACTTACCATTATAATGAGAGATTACATACAACATATATGTTGTATATGGAATATACAACATATTCCATGATAACCTTTTAACATGACCTTTTTGCATACATATATATGTGTTTTCTTTTTCTTTTCTTTTTTCTTCTTTCCTAATATACATATAGATATAAGCTTCAAGGTAATCCTTCTTCCATATTCAATACTACCCATATATATAAACCAGTTTTAACCTCCCTTTATCTCTGAAAATTTGAGTCCTTTAACAAAGATATCAAGATACACCCAGGAAGAACCAAAATAACCATCCTCATCCATATTGAGAATTTAAAACCAATCTCCCTTCTGTCAGAGTTTGTGTGTATTTTTTTTTTTTCTGGTAGTATATAAATCTTATTCTTGGGGTTCATTTTGGCTGGGTTGTGTGTGTGTGTGTGTGTTGTTGACTTTTGTCAGTCTTTTTGTTCGTCCATTTTTGTTTCTACACCTTATATATCTTACTTTTGGGGCTAATTCTGGCTGTGTTTTTTCTTTTTTTTTTTTTTTGTTCTCTCTTTCTCTCTTTCTCTGTCTCTTTTTCTTCTCTCTTTCCTTTTGGTGGTGACTCTGATTGCTCTGAAACATTGCAGGGTGCACCTTGCCTGGATTGTGGTTGATATATTCAGTTATACATGCCCTCAACCACCTCTCATTAAAATGACTAGGAGGAAGAATGCCCAACAGAGGAAAAATTCAGAGACTGTGCCCTCTCCATCAGAGCTATTAGATATGGACATAAACAGTATGTCAGAAAGGTAATTCAGGGTAGCAATTATCCAGGTAATGGCTAGGTTGGAGAAAACCATTAGTGACAACATAGACTCTCTAAAAGCAGAAGTGAGAGCCAACCTGGTAGAAGATGAAACTGCTAGTAGTTCTTTTTTAAAAATTTTATTTATTTTTTAAATTTCTTTTCAGTGTTCCAGAATTCATTGTTTATGCACCACACCCAGTACTCCATGCTACTAATGCCCTCCATAATACCCACCACCAGTCTCACCCAACCTCCCACCCCCCTCCCCTCCAAAACCCTCAGATTGTTTTTCAGAGTCCACAGTCTCTCATGGTTCATCTCCCCCTGAATTTCCCCCAACTCCCATCTCCTCTCCATCTCCCCATGTCCTCTGTCTTATTCCTTATGCTCCACAAGTAAGCAAAACCATATGATAATTGACTCTCTCTGTTTAACTTATTTCACACAGCATAATCTATTCCAGTCCTGTCCATGTTGATGCAAAAGTTGGGTATTCATCCTTTCTGATGGAGGCATAATACTCCATAGTGTATATGAACCACATGTTCCTTACCCATTTGTCCATTGAAGGGCATCTTGGTTCTTGCCACAGTTTGGCAACTGTGGCCATTGCTGCTATGAACATTGGGGGTACAGAGGGCCCTTGTTTTCACTACATCTCTATCTTTGGGGTAAATACCCAGTAGTGCAATTGCAGGCTCAAGGGGTAGCTCAATTTTTGATTTTTTGAGGAATCTCCCACTGTTTTCCGAAGTGGCTGCTCCAACTTGTTCCCACCAACAGTTTAAGAGGGTTCCCCTTTCTCCACATCCTCTCCAACACACGTTGTTTCATGTCTTGTTAATTTTGGCCATTCTAACTGGTGAAAGGTGCCCGATGTGGTTTTGATTTGAATCTCCCTGATGGCAATGGTGATGAACATTTTTTTATGTACATGTTAGGCATTTGTATGTCTTCATTGGAGAAGTCTCTGTTCATGTCTTCTGCCCATTTTTGTGACATGATTATCTGTTTTGTGTGTGTTGAGTTTGAGCAGTTCTTTATATATCTTGGATATCAGCCCTTTGTCTGTATTGTCATTTGCGAATATTTTCTCCCATTCCATGGGGTGACTCTTTGTTTTGTGGACTGTTTCCTTTGCTGTACAGAAGTTTTGGATCTTGAAGAAGTCCCAAAAGTTCATTTTTGCTTTTGTTTCCTTTGCCTTTGGAGACGTATTTTGAAAGAAGTTGCTGTGGCTGATGTCGAAGAGGTTAATGCCTATGTTCTCCTCTAGGATTCTGATGGATTCCTGCCTCACATTGAGATCTTTTATCCATTTCAAGTTTATCTTTCTGTATGGTGTAACAGAATCGTTGAGTTTCATTCTTCTACACATAGCTGTCCAATTTTCCCAGCACCAATTTTTGAAGAAACTGTCTTTTTTCCACTGTATATTTTTTCCTGCCTGGTCGAAGATGATTTGACCATAGAGTTGAGGGTCCATATCTGGCTCTCTACTCTGTTCCACTGGTCTATGTGCCTGTTGTTATGCCAGTACCATGCTCTCTTGGTGATCACAGCTTTGTAGTAAAGCTTGAAATCAGGTAACGTGATGTCCCCAGTTTTGTTTTTCTTTTTCAACATTTCCTTAGCAATTCAGGGTCTCTTCTGATTCCATACACATTTTAGGATTGTTTGCTCCAGGTTTGTAAAAAATGCGAGTGGAATTTTGATTGGAATATCATTGAAAGTATAGATTGCTCTAAGGAGTGTAGACATTTTAACAATGTTTATTCTTCTGATCCATGAGCATGGAATGGTCTTCCATCCTCTTGTGTCTTCTTCAATTTCTTTCATGAGTGTTCTGTAGTTCCTCAAGTACAGATCCCTTACCTCTTTGGTTAGGTTTATTCCTAGGTATCTTATAGTTCTTGGTGCTATATTAAATGGAATCGATTCTCTAATTTCCCTTTCTGTATTTTCATTGTTAGTGTATAAGAAAGCAACTGATTTCTGTATACTGATTTTGTATCCTGCCACATTACCGAATTGCTGTATGAGTTCTAGTAATTTGGGGGTGGAGTCTTTAGGGTTTTCCATATAAAGTATCATGTCAACTGTGAAGAGAGAGAGTTTGACTTCTTCATTGCCTATTTGAATACATTTTATTCTTTTTCATTGTCTGATTGTTGTTGCTAGGACTTCTAGTACTAGGTAGAAGAAGAGTGGTGAAAGTGGGCATCCTTGTCATGTTCCTGATCTCAAAGGGAAGTCTGTCAGCTTTTCCCCATTGGGGATGATATTCGCTATGGGTTTTTCATAGATAGATTTTACAAAGTTGCAGAATGTTCCCTCTGTCCCTACACTTTGAAGCATTTTAATCAGGAATGGATTCTGTATCCTGTCAAGTGCTTTTTCTACATCAATTGAGAGGACCATGTGGTTCTTCTCTCTTATTGATGTGATCTCTCACATTGATTGATTTGCAAATGTTGAACACCCCTACATCTGATCAATAAATACCACCTGATCATTGTGGATAAACTTTTTCATGTACTGTTGGATCCTATTAGCTAGGATCTCATTGAGAATCTTAACATCTATATTCATCAGGGATATTGGTCTGAAATTCTCCTTTTTGGTGGGGTCTTTGCCTGGTTTGGGGATCAGGGTAATGCTGGCTTCATAAAAAGAGTCTGGAAGTTTTCCTTCTGCTTCAATTTTTTTAAACAGTTTCAGGAAAATAGGTATTATTTCTTCATTGAAAGTTTGGTAGAATTCACCAGGGAATCCATCAGGTCCTGGGCTCTTGTTTTTTGGGAGGTTTTTAATCAGTGCTTCAATCTCGTTACTAGATATTGGTCTATTCAAGTTGTCAATTTCTTCCTGATTCAATTTTGGAATTTTGTAAGTTTCCAGGAATGCATCCATTTTATCTACATTGCTTAATTTCTTGGCATATAACTGTTGATAATAATCTCTGATAATTGTTTCTATTTCCTTTGTTATCATGACCTCTCACTTTTCATTCCTAATTTTATTAATTTGGATCCTCTCTCATTTCTTTTGGATTAGTTTGGCCAATGGTTTATTGAGCTTATTGATTCTTTCAAAAAAAAAAACAGTTTCTAGATTCATTGATGCATTCTACTGTATCTCTAGTTTCTATTTCATTGATCTCTACTGTAATCTTTATTATTTCCATTCTTGTATGTGGGGTTGGCTGGATTTGTTGTTGATTCTCCAGTTTTTTAAGGTGTAAAGAGAGCTGGTATAATCTGGATTTTTCCATTTTTTTGAGGGAGGCTTGGGTGGCTATGAATTTCCCCCTTAGGACCAACTTTGCCATATCCCATAAGTTTTGGACTGAAGTGTCTTCATTCTCATTGGTTTCCATGAATTGTTTAAGTTCTTCTTAGATTTCCTGGTTGATCTAAACATTTTTTAGCAAGAGGGTCGTTATCTTTCAGGTGTTTGAATTCCTTCCAAGATGTTTCTTGGGGTTGAGTTCCAGTTTCAAAGCACTGTGATCTGAGAATATGCAGGGAAAAATCTCAATCTTTTGGTATTGGTTGAAGCCTTTTTTGTGAGCTAGTATGTGGTCTATTCTGGAGAAGGTTCCATGTGCACTCGAGAAGAATGACTATTCTGTTGTTTTAAGGTGGAATGTACTGTATACATCTATGAGGTCCATCTGGTCCAATGTGTCATTCAAAGCTCTTGTTTCTTTATTGATTTTCTACTTGGATGATGTCTACTACAAAGTGTGGCATGTAAAGATCCCCTACTATTAATGTATTCATTTCAATATGACTCTTTTTATTTTTAATTTTTAATGTGATTTTATTTTTTATAAACATATATTTTTATCTCCAGGGGTACAGGTCTGTGAATTGCCAGGTTTATAAACTTCACAGCACTCACCATAGCACACACCCTCCCCAATGTCCATAACCCCCCCCACTCAAACCCCTCCCCCCATCAACCCTCAGTTTGTTTTGTGAGATTAAGAGTCACTTATGGTTTGTCTCCCTCCCAATCTCATCTTGTTTCATTTACTCTTCTCCTACCCCCTTAACCCCCCCATGTTGCATCTCCTCTCCCTCATATCAGGGAGATCATATGATCGTTGTCTTTCTCCGATTGACTTACTTCGCTAAGCGTGATACCCTCTAGTTCCATCCACGTCGTCACAAATGGCAAGATTTCATTTCTTTTGATGGCTGCATAGTATTCCATTGTGTATATATACCACATCTTCTTTATCCATTCATCTGTTGATGGAAATCTAGGTTCTTTCCATAGTTTGGCTATTGTAGACATTGCTACTATAAACATTCAGGTGCACGTGCCCCTTCGGATCACTACGTTTGTATCTTTAGGGTAAATACCCAGCAGTGCAATTGCTGGGTCATAGGGTAGTTCTATTTTCAACATTTTGAGGAACCTCCATGCTGTTTTCCAGCGTGGTTGCACCAGTTTGCATTCCCAACAGCGTAGGAGGGTTCCCCTTTCTCCACATCCTCGCCAGCATCTGCCATTTCCTGACTTGTTAATTTTAGCCATTCTGACTGGTGTGAGGTGATATCTCATTGTGGTTTTGATTTGTATTTCCCTAATGCCGAGTGATATGGAGCACTTATTCATGTGTCTCTTGGCCATCTGGATGTCTTCTTTGCAGAAATGTCTGTTCATGTCTTCTGCCCATTTCTTGATTAGGTTATTTGTTCTTTGGGTGTTGAGTTTGCTAAGTTCTTTATAGATTTTGGACACTAGCCCTTTATCTGATATGTCGTTTGCAAATATCTTCTCCCATTCTGTCAGTTGTCTTTTGGTTTTCTTAACTGTTTCCTTTGCTGTGCAAAAGCTTTTGATCTTGATAAAATCCCAATAGTTCATTTTTGCCCTTGCTTCCCTTGCCTTTGGCGATGTTCCTAGGAAGATGTTCCTGCGGCTGAGGTCAAAGAGGTTGCTGCCTGTGTTCTCCTCAAGGATTTTGATGGATTCCTTTCTCAAACTGAAATCCTTCATCCATTTTGAGTCTATTTTCATGTGTGGTGTAAGGAGATGATCCAATTTCATTTTTCTGCATGTGGCTGTCCAATTTTCCCAACACCATTTATTGAAGAGGCTGTCTTTTTTCCATTGGGCATTCTTTCTTGCTTTGTCGAAAATTAGTTGACCATAGAGTTGAGGGTCTATTTCTGGGCTCTCTATTCTGTTCCATTGATCTATGTGTCTGTTTTTGTGCCAGTACCATGCTGTCTTGATGATGACACCTTTGTAATAGAGCTTGAAGTCTGGATGCCAACAACTTTGGCTTTCATTTTCAATATTCCTTTGGCTATTCGAGGTCTTTTCTGGTTCCATATAAATTTAGGATTCTTTGTTCCATTTCTTTGAAAAAACTGGATGGTACTTTGATAGGAATTGCATTAAATGTGTAGATGGCTTTAGGTAGCATAGACATTTTCACAATATTTATTCTTCCAATCAAGGAGCATGGAACATTTTTCCATTTCTTTGTGTCTTCCTCAATTTCTTTCATGAGTACTTTATAGTTTTCTGTGTATAGACTCTTTGCCTTTTTGGTTAGGTTTATTCCTAGGTATCTTATAGTTTTGGGTGCAATTGTAAATGGGATTGACTCCTTAATTTCTCTTTCTTCTGTCTTGTCATTGTTGTAGAGAAATGCAACTGATTTCTGTGCATTGATTTTATATCCTGACACTTTACTGAATTCCTGTACCAATTCTAGCAGTTTTGGAGTGGAGTCTTTTGGGTTTTCCACATAAGTATCATATCATCTGTGAAGAGTGATAGTTTGACTTCTTCTTTGCCGATTTGGATGCCTTTAATTTCTTTTTGTTGTCTGATTGCTGAGGCTAGGACTTCTAGTACTATGTTGAATAGCAGTGGTGATAACGGACATCCCTGCCGTGTTCCTGACCTTAGCGGAAAAGCTTTCAGTTTTTCTCCATTGAGAATGATATTTGCGATGGGTTTTTCATAGATGGCTTTGATAATATTGAGGTATGTGCCCTCTATCCCTACACTTTGAAGAGTTTTGATCAGGAAGGGATGCTGTACTTTGTCAAATGCTTTTTCAGCATCTATGGAGAGTATCATATGGTTCCTGTTTTTTCTTTTATTAACGTGTTGTATCACATTGATTGATTTGCGGATGTTGAACCAACCATGCAGCCCTGGAATAAATCCCACTTGGTCGTGGTGAATAATCCTTTTAATGTACTGTTGAATCCTATTGGCTAGTATTTTGGTGAGAATTTTTGCATCTGTGTTGATCAAGGATATTGGTCTGTAGTTCTCTTTTTTGATGGGATCCTTGTCTGGTTTTGGGGTCAAGGTGATGCTGGCCTCATAAAATGAGTTTGGAAGTTTTCCTTCCATTTCTCTTTTTTGGAACAGTTTCAGGAGAATAGGAATTAGTTCTTCTTTAAATGTTTGGTAGAATTCCCCCGGGAAGCCGTCTGGCCCTGGGCTTTTGTTTGTTTGGAGATTTTTGATGACTGTTTCAATCTCCTTACTGGTTATGGGTCTGTTCAGGCTTTCTGTTTCTTCCTGGTTCAGTTGTGGTAGTTTATATGTCTCTAGGAATGCATCCATTTCTTCCAGATTGTCAAATTTGTTGGCGTAGAGTTGCTCATAGTATGTTCTTATAATTGTCTGTATTTCTTTGGTGTTCGTTGTGATCTCTCCTCTTTCATTCATGATTTTATTTATTTGGGTCCTTTCTCTTTTCTTTTTGAGAAGTCTGGCCAGGGGTGTATCGATCTTATTAATTATTTCAAAGAACCAGCTCCTAGTTTCGTTGATGTGTTCTGTTGTTTTTTTTGGTTTCTATTTCATTGATTTCTGCTCTGATCTTTATGATTTCTCTTCTCCTGCTGGGTTTAGGGTTTCTTTCTTGTTCTTTCTCCAGCTCCTTTAGGTGTAGGGTTAGGTTGTGTACCTGAGACCTTTCTTGTTTCTTGAGAAAGGCTTGTACCGCTATATATTTTCCTCTCAGGACTGCCTTTGTTGTGTCCCACAGATTTTGAACCGTTGTGTTTTCATTATCACTTGTTTCCATGAATTTTTTCAATTCTTCTTTAATTTCCTGGTTGACCCATTCGTTCTTTAGAAGGATGCTGTTTAGTCTCCAAGTATTTGGATTCTTTCCAAATTTCCTCTTGTGATTGAGTTCTAGCTTCAGAGCATTGTGGTCTGAAAATATGCAGGGAATGATCCCAATCTTTTGATACCGGTTGAGACCTGATTTAGGACCGAGGATGTGATCTATTCTGGAGAATGTTCCATGGGCACTAGAGAAGAATGTGTATTCTGCTGCTTTGGGATGAAATGTTCTGAATATATCTGTGATGTCCATCTGGTCCAATGTGTCATTTAAGGCCTTTATTTCCTTGTGGATCTTTTGCTTGGATGATCTGTCCATTTCAGTGTGGGGAGTGTTAAAGTCCCCTACTATTATTGTATGATTGTTGATGTGTTTCTTTGATTTTGTTATTAATTGGTTTATATAGTTGGCTGCTCCCACGTTAGGGGCATAGACATTTAAAATTCTTAGATCTTCTTGTTGGACAGATCCTTTGAGTATGATATAGTGTCCTTCCTCATCTCTTATTATAGTCTTTGGCTTAAAATCTAATTGATCTGATATAAGGATTGCCACTCCTGCTTTCTTCTGATGTCCATTAGCATGGTAAATTGTTTTCCACCCCCTCACTTTAAATCTGGAGGTGTCTTCGGGTTTAAAATGAGTTTCTTGTAGGCAACATATAGATGGGTTTTTCTTTTTTTATCCATTCTGATACCCTGTGTCTTTTGATTGGGGCATTTAGCCCATTAGCATTCAGGGTAACTATTGAGAGATATGAATTTAGTGCCATTTTATTGCCTGTAAGGTGACTGTTATTGTATATTGTTTCTGTTCCTTTCTCATGTACTACTTTTAGGGTCTCTCTTTGCTTAGAGGACCCCTTTCAATATTTCCCGTAGAGCTGGTTTGGTGATTGCAAATTCTTTCAGTTTTTGTTTGTCCTGGAAGCTTTTAATCTCTTTCTATTTTCAATGATAGCCTAGCTGGATATAGTATTCTTGGCTGCATGTTTTTCTCGTTTACTGCTCTGAATATATCATGCCAGCTCCTTCTGGCCTGCCAGGTCTCTGTGGATAAGTCTCCTGCCAATCTAATATTTTTACCATTGTATGTTACGGACTTCTTTTCCTGGGCTGCTTTCAGGATTTTCTCTTTGTCACTAAGACTTGTAAATTTTCTTATTAGGTGACGGGGAGTGGACCCATTCTTATTGATTTTGAAGGGGGTTCTCTGAACCTCCTGGATTTTGATGCTCGTTCCCTTTGCCGTATTGGGGAAATTCTCTCCAATAATTCTCTCCAATATACCTTCGGCTCTCCTCTCTCTTTCTTCTTCTTCTGGAATCCCAATTATTCTAATGTTGTTTCATCTTATGGTGTCACTTATCTCTCGAATTCTCCCCTCATGGTCCAGTAGCTGTTTGTCCCTCTTTTGCTCAGCTTCTTTATTCTCTGTCATTTGGTCTTCTATATAGCTAATTCTTTCTTCTGCCTCATTTATCCTAGCAGTGAGAGCCTCCATTTTTTATTGCACCTCATTAATAGCTTTTTTGATTTCAACTTGGTTAGATTTTAGTTCTTTTATTTCTCTTGGAAGGGCTTTTATATCTCCCAAGAGGGTTTCTCTAATATCTTCCATGCCTTTTTCGATCCCAGCTAGAACCTTGAGAATCTTCATTCTGAACTCTAGATCTGACATATTACCAATGTCTGTATTGATTAGGTCCCTAGCCTTTGGTACTGTCTCTTGTTCTTTTTTTTCTTTTTTTTTTTTT
>NW_022631094.1:6616417-7005148 GCF_010015895.1 Lontra canadensis | reverse complement strand
AAGGAAATATATATATATATATATAATATAAACTAGTTAAAAAACTTTAAAAATGTAAAAGATAAAAGTTAAAAAAAATTAGCAGAAGAAGAGAAAAAAAATTGAAAAAGAAAAAAAAATTAAATTAACTGTAAGGCTAAAGAATCATGGGGAGAAAGCATGAGTTCCATGCTTTGCTTTCTCCTCCTCTGGAATTTCGCTGCTTTCCTTGGTATTGAAACTGTACTCCTTGGTAGGTGAACTTGGTCCTGGCTAGATTTCTTGTTGATCTTCTGGGGAAGGGGCCTGTTGTAGTGATTCTCAAGTGTCTTTGCCCCAGGCAGAATTGCACCGCCTTTACCAGGGGCCGGGCTGAGTAATCCACTCGGGTTTTCTTTTGGGAGCTTTTGTTTCCTGAGCGCTTTCCGAAGAGTTCCGGAGGATGGGAATGAAGATGGCGGCCTCCCAGTCTCTGGCCCGGAGGAGCCGAGAGCCCGGGGCCCCACTCCTCAGTGCACCCTCAGAGAACAGCACCCAATTGCCCCCATCACGCTTGCCTCTGGCCATGCTCCAAGCTGACAGAGCCTGCAATCAGTTCAAGGTAACCCTGAGCTGAGAGCTCACTCCTTGGCTTTGTCTCTGTAGCCGCCTTCCCCGTTCTAATACCTGTAAGCTCTGTGACACTCAGACACCCCCTATCCTTCTGTGACCCTGTGGGACCTGAGGCCACGCTGACCCCACGTGGGCTTCAACCCGGTTAAGCCTCTGGAGCGATGTCCCTCAGCTGAACAGACTTTTAAAAGTCCTGATTTTGTGCTCCGTTGCTCCGTTGCTTGCCAGGAGCTGGCCCCTCCCCCCACGGTCTATCTTCCCATTGCTTTGGATTCACTTCTCCGCCAGTCCTACCTTTCAGAAAGTGGTTGATTTTCTGTTTCTAGAATTGCTGTTCTTCTCTTCGATCTCTGGTTGGATTTGTAGGTGTTTGCAATCTTTAGATAAGCTATCTAGCTGATCTCCTGCTGCCTGAAGTAGTCTCAGCCTGCTACTTCTCCGCCATCTTGACTCCTCCCTCTCGCTGTGTCTTGGCTGTGCCCGGGCTGCCTGCCTCATGTCCTCCTGTGCCTGAATCCTGCCTGCCTGCTCTCACTGTCAGCCCGGGCTCCCGGCTCCGCTCTCCCCAGCTGCCCCTGCCCCACCGCCTCTCCCGACTCTTTTTCTTGATTAACAGTTGTCTTATGTAGTTGGCTGTTCCCTTATTGGGGGCATAAATATTTACAGTTGTTAGATCTTCTTGTTGGGTAGACCCTTTAAGAATGATGTAGTGTCCTTCTGTATCTCTGACTACAGTCTTTAGTTAAAAATCTAATTTATCTGATATGAGAATCACTTCCCCCAGCTTCTTTTGAGGCCTATTGGCATGAAAGATGCTACTTCATCACTTCACTTTCAGTCTGGATGTATCCTTAGGTTCAAAATGAGTCTCTTGTAGACAACATATGTATGGGTCCTGTTCTTTATCCTATCTGCAACCCTGTGCCATTTTATGGGAGCATTTCGGCCATTCATATTGAGAGTGATTATTGTGTTGCCTGTGAGGTCTTTTCTTATATATATTGTCGCTGTGAATATCTGTTCCATGGCACTCTTGGGTTCTTTCTTCTTTTATAGATCCCCACTTAATATTTCCTGTAGTGCCAGCTTGGTGATTGCATACTCTTTTAAACCTTTCTGGTCTTGGAAGCTCTTTATTTCTCCATCCATTTTGAATGTCCATTTTGAATGATGGATATTTTATTCTTGGTTGCATGTTCTTTTCATTTAGTGCCCTGAATATGTCTTGCCAGCCCTTTCTGACTTGCCAGGTTTCTGTGGACAGGTCTGACATTATTCTGATGGGCTTTCCTCTGTAGGTAAGAAATCTCTTCCCCCTAGCTGCTTTCAAGTCTAAAATTATGATTCATCAGTTTTACAATCTGGTGTCTCAAGGTCTTTCTAGATTCTATGATCTTGGAGGGAGACCTTTCTGCCTCTAGGACATGAACATTGGTTCCGTTCTCCAGACTGGGAATATTTTCGTGGAGAATTTGTTCAACTATATCTTCTAGTCTTCTTTCTTTCTACTCCCCCTCAGGGATTCCAATAATCTGACATTGGAACAATTCATGGGATCATTTATTTCCCTAATTCTGTTTTCATGGCTTCTAAGCTGTTTGTTCCAGACCTCCTACTGATCTTTTTCTCTATCAGTTTCTCCTCTAGATCACTAATTCTCCCTTCTGCCTCAGTTTCCCTAGCTGCTAGAGAATATAGATTAGATTTGAACTCATTGATAGCATTTTAAATTTCTTCCAGGGTGACTTTCACTTCTGCCCTAATCAATTCCATGTTGTCCTTAATGGTTTTCTCCAACCTTCAGTTGCCTGGTTAATTGTTAGCCTGAATTCTCTTTCCAACATACTGTTTATGTCCATATCTAATAGCCCTGATGGAGAGGGCACAGTCTCTGAATTTTTCCTCTGATGGGCATTCCTCCTCTTAGTCATTTTGGTGAAAGATGGCTGAGGGGATATGTAACTGGAGGTATCAACCATTACCCAGGCAAGGTGCACGCTGGAATGCTTCTGAGCAATCATGGGTCCCCACCAAAAAGAAAGAAAGGAAAAAAAGAAATAGGAAGAAAGAAAGAGACAGGGAGGAAAAAAAAAAAAAAAAAAAAGAAAGAAGACCCACCCCGAATGGAACCCAAAGATAGATTTATAAGGTATACAAACAAAAATGGACAAACAAAAAGACTGACAAAAGTAAATGACAAAAGAACCCAGCCAAAATGAACCCCAAGTATAAGATTTATATACTGCCGGAACAAAAACAAATACACAGAAACACTAACAGAAGAAGAAGATGGGTGGGTGGTTATAAATTCTCAGTGTGGGCGAGGAATATTATTTTGATTCTTCCTGGGTGTGTCTTGATATCATTGTAAAGGACTCAACTTTCCTGAGATAAAGGGGGATTAAAACTGGTTTATATATAGGGGTAGTACTGACTGGGGAAACATAATTACCTTGAAGTTTATCTCTATATGAATATTAAAAAAAAATAGAACAGCAAAAGAAAAACACAGGTATATGTATCAACAAAGTTCAAGTTCAAAGGTTATTATGGATTTTTTAATACTGAACATCTCATTGTGATGGTAAATAGAAATTATAAAAAATTAAAAAGAATGAGAATAGTGGGAAAGAATTAAAAATAAAAGTTGTATCTATAAAGTATACAGGTATTAGGGCAATACTGGGAGCTTAATATCTTCTTTTCCCCTGATATTGGGGTTTTACAGTTTTATGGGGACCCTGTGGTGGTTGTCCTCTTTTTTTTTTTTTTCCTGGCTTCCTGGGGGAAGGGCCTGCTACGTGGTTTTTCAGGCAGTCTTGCTTAGGTTGAATCCTCCTGCCCCCCTGTCAAGAGCCTGGCCTCTGAGGATACCAGCTTTTCAGGCTTTTATTCTCTGGAGTTTGTTGTGGGTTTTTTTGTTTGTTTTGTTTTGTTTTTGTTTTTGTTTTTGTTTTCCCTTTTCAGCTTTTGGTGGTTCTTCGGAGGCTTAGAGGAAAGCAAACTGCACCCAGACCTCTGTCTTAGAGAGAAGCCTCAGTCTGTTCCCCTCTGGGTGGTCCAGAGCACATAGACTCCCCCTCTGCTGCCTCCCACCAGCAAAGCATGTCTTCTGCGATTGTCTCAGGGGTCACAGGAGCTCCCATTTGTTTATGTACCCCGGTACTATTAAAACCATGAGCAATATTGCTTCAGAAAGCCCACTTCAAGTGGTTGTCTTTGCTGGGGCTTTTTCTGGCTGGGTCCAGATTGCCTGAGAAATCCCAATCAGAGATAGCGCACTGAGATTTTCACATCAGTCAGGGCTGGGTGTTCAGACTCTTGCAGGTTCTAGAAAGTGCCACTATCATCTGCTCAGACCTCTCTCAGGGGAGGGTGTGGAGCACAATTCAGACCATGGCCTGGTTGCTTTGACACACTCTCCCTGGCACAGCACCAGCGGTGGCTGTCCTGGGTCTGTGGGCATAGCCCATGCCCCTGACCCCGATTCCACCAGTCTCCCCTTAAGATCTTTTGCTCTTTTTGAGTGCTTTTAACCAGACTACAAGTTAATCCTGATCCCCAATTACAGGGCACTCTCATATTGGGATATTACTTTCCAATGGGTCTCTTCTGGTGGCTCCCTCCCCCTTCTGTTTATCTTCCAATATTAGTCCCATCATTCAAACTCTTCTGCTTTAACTCAACACTGGCATCTTCTGCCCGCACAGAAATCCAGAAGTGTATAATCCTACATCCCAGGCTGATTACATGGGTGTTCAGAGTGTTCTGATAGATAATCAGCTCACTTTAGGGGATGAGTTGAAAAAGCATCTCCTACTTCTCTGCCATCTTGCTCCAAATCATCTACAAAACAATTTCTGCTCCTACCTCAAGATCTATCTCTGCTGCCTCTCCTAACAACCAGAACAGTAACAATCACTGAATTTCAGCATTGCCTTACTGGAAATGTTCTGACCCTGGTTAAAGAAGATGAGGACTACCCAAAAAAGCTCCATAATTCAGTTAATATAAACTAGGAGCCAGTGGACAAGCATAGAGCTGGATTCTGAGAATGCCAGATTATATGATACAGAACAAAAAGTTAGATGAGATATGGATATTGGATATTCATATGGATATTGGATATTCATATGGATATTGGTGCATTCCCTCATGATACATTCCCTCATGATGTACCACCCTGGAGAGAACCCAGGAGACATTGTAAATACCTTGGTAGGATGGACTGTGGACAATGGATAAAACAATCTTCACCAAAAATAATATTTCACTAGCTGAAATGCCATAATTGCCAAATTAAATGATTAATAGAAAAATTTAAATGTAAAGAGAATAAGACATGCCAGAATAGAGTAAATCTGAATATCCTACCACCTATTTTCATGGAATGGGCCAGAGGATACTCCATTTATCAAAATGATAACAAGGTGATAATGAGAGTGACAAGAATTTCACTGAGATGCTGAATAGTGGTTTGTTACTAGAGTTTGGGGTTGATTGGAAGTAATGTTATTACAGAACTGGGCACCCTGAGAGCAAAGAGCATGAAATAACAGAAGCCACATGTTGGTGTTTAACTATCAAAAACAATGTTTGGCAAAATCATGAAATAATTGGTAAGGTTTAAGGGGCAGTCAGAGCAGAGAAGCCCAAAGCTAAGAAAAGTATGAAGTTAATTCTGCACTCTTGTCCCATAGGGTCAAGATAAATGGACATTCAAAGAAGGTATTACTGTTTGGTTCCATCATGTAAGGAGCTTGGAAATTGTCACTCCATCCTAACAACAAGTGAAAGACTGAATAAACTGAAAAGTCAACTCTGTGGGTAACTACAGAGGTATAACAAGCACACAATGGGAATGCCAGAGAAAGAAAAAAGCAAAGAAAAACAGAAAAAACAGTGGAAGCAATAATAACTGAAAATTTCCCCAAATTAATCTCAGACACAACAAGTCCAGAAAAATCAGAGAACAGCAAGCAGAACAAATGAAGAAAAAAAGGGGGGGGCATCTAGGTAGATCATTCAAACTACAGAAAATCAAAGATAAAGAAAAAACTTGAAAGAAACCAAGTGGAGAAAAACAACATAGCTATAGAGAAACAATGACAAGAATTACATCTGATTCTTCTTTAGAAATCACAAAATCAAGAAAAGAATAGAGTTTAATATGTGTTGGGCCAGCAGAAGCTCTTCTCGGTGTTGCCAATACACAAATTAATTTATTCTTTGTTATTAGTAGGATACATTAACAATGAATTATGGATTTTCCTTTGCAAAGGCAGCTCTTTCTCACCATTTTATATTTACACAAAAACCACATCTAGCGTGGAAAACAAGTTAAAATTTTTTTGCATGTATTTTTCAACAACTACAGTTACAAACGAGTACATCCCCTTTTGAGAAAATAGTAAAATTCAAGTGTGGATGATAGTTTTACCTGATATATCTGATATATCTGGCTTTTTCTTGGTAACCAATTGGTTAAAATATCTTTTTTCATCCCTTCATTTTCAATCTATGTGTGACTTTAAGGCTGAAGGTGAATCTCTTATAGATAGCATATTGTTAGGTCTTGGGTTTTTAAGCCACTGATCAAGTCTTTGTCTTTTAAGTGGAATTTAACCCATTTATATTTAAAGTAACTATCAAGAGATAGGATCATACTATTGTTATTTTATTTATTGTTTTCAGGTGGTTTTGTTGGTCCATTATTCCTTGTTTCTTATTCTGCCTTTCTGTGTGTGTGTGTGTGTTTTGATGTCTTTTGCTATATAGCATGTTTTGAGTTCTTTATCATGTTATTTTGTGTGATTACTACTGGATTTTCTTTATGGTTACCATGATGCTAACTTAAAATATCCTAAACATATTACACCCTATTTTAAATTAATAACAACTTAACTTCAGTAGAATGCATAAACTGAAATTTTTTACTTCTTCTCCCACTTACATCTTGAGTTATTGCCATTACAGTTTATATTTTTTATACTGTGCAACTAATAACGAATTATTGCAATGAAGTTATTTTTACATTAAACATATTACAATGTTAATAATGAAGACAGTAATATTTTTAGCTTTTAAACTAGAATTTTAAGGGAATTATACACTGCTGCTACCCTATTTCGGGATCTGAGTATACATTTACGAGTAACAGTGACATTTATGCTACCTTTTTTATGTTTTTATGATGTTAATTAGTGTTCTTTACTTATAATCAAATAACACCTGGTGGTAATGAATTCCCACAGCTTTTGTTTGTTCAGAAAAGTCTTTAGCCTTCCTTTTTTTCTGATGGATAGCTTTGCTGGGTATAGAAATCTTGATTGATAGTTATTTTCTTTCAATATTTTGAATATGTCATTCCATTCTCTCTTGGCCTAAAGAGCATCTGTTGAAAAATCCATCAATTATCTCTTGGTACTCTTAAAATTCTTAGTCTTTGACTTTTTACAGTTTAATTATGTGTTTTGGTGTAGTCCTGTTTGGGTTCAGCCTATTTAGAATCCTTTGGGACTCATGGATCTGTATGCCAATTTCTCTTCCCAGACCAGGAAATTTGAGCCATTATTACTTTGAATATACTTTCTGTCGTTTTCTCCTTTCCTTTTGGAATTTCCATAATATGAATATGGTTTCATTGCATCCCCAAATTCCCATACATTTTATTCACTCTTCTTCATTCTTTTTTTTTTTTTTCAATTTGCTCCTCTGATAGGGTAATTTCTATTATCCTGTCTTCCAACTAACTTATTAATTTTCTGCATAGCCATTTCTGCTTTTGAAATTCTCTATTGAATTCTTCAATTCAGTTATTTTATTTTTCAACTCTAAAGATTCTGGGTTTTTTGGATGGTTTCTGTTTCCTTGTTTTCCAGTTATCTTTAGTTGTCTGTGTGTCCTTGAAGTTTGCTAAACTTCCATAGGAGGATTATTGAATTCCTTGTCTGCCAGCTTATATATCTACATTTTTTATTAGATTCTTATTCTTATTAGAGCTTTATTAGTTTCTGTTTGTGGTGTCATCTGTACCTGATTTTTTATGATCCTTGATTCCTTATGTTGGTGTCTGCATATTTGAGTAATCAGTCTCTCTTCAAGAGTTTATAGGCTTGCTTTGGCTGAAACAGTTTTTTACCAGCCAGCTCATTTTTTGGTTTCTGGATATGTCTGCTGGTAATGTCATTGAGAAGATGGTCTTGTTTATGGTCTATTTGGGGGGAAGTCAACTGTTCAGCCTCTGAGGATGGGGATAGGGTTTATGTCTCTTGCGGAGAACAGGGATAGGACTTCTGGCTTGTTTCCCTACTCAAGTGAGGCTGTAGGATGGGTTTTAAGTTTGTTTGGATTCTCTGATCAAGCTTTCTAGATGGTCAGGACTAGGTACCCTAATCAGTAATAGATGGGGCTAAGAATTAACTTCCTTGTTCTAGCAAGGCAAGAGCATAAGACCTTGGGATAGTATAGTTCATTGTTTGTAGATCTGGGCCAGAGTATACATTGAATTCCATGGTCAGTGTGTGCTAGTTTAGGTTCCCTGGGCAGACAGAACGATGGTTGTTCTCAGCAATGAATGCAGTTACAAATTAGACGTTCTGCCAGATGTAGCAGAATCATCTCTAAATTTCATCACTTTTCATTGTCTTAAATAAACCTTCACTCTAAATTACCTGACCAAACAGGGCCACTGGCTTTATTCTCACACTACCAGTTCTCTCTACCTCTTGGCTCAAGTGCTGCTGGGCTGCACAATTTCTAGGAATTATCTCCAGCCCCAGTTAGATGAACACAGAAGACATTCTCCCCAGTATATGAGGCTATATTTTAGCTTCCTTGCCTGGGAAGAAGGACGAGGAGACACTCCAAGGCTATTCTCAATTTTCCAAATAGGCCCCAGGTTGGGAGGGACCAAAAGCTACCCTCAGCCTTAGCTAAATTAATCCCCCTGCCTGTCATGACATGGAAACAATTCAAGCTCAGGACTTCCTTTATTGTGGAAGTGATCAGCTCTGCCTACCTGTCTCTTGGCTCAAATGCTACTGGGTTCCACAGCTTACAGGGGTTGTTGTCACCCTGTCTGGTTAGATGGGTCTGGAAGACATTCTACAAAGTGGGTGGGGTTGTGATTCATCTCCTTGCCTGGGCATGGCACACCAGGCTCTAGGGAAAGAAAAATTCCTTGCTCGAGGACCAGCAAAACTCCTGTTTCAGGACCAGGAAAACTGTAAAAAATGTTTTGCCTGAATCAAGCAGAACTGCATCCTGTCAGGTTCCTGGTCAGGTTGTGCCCCTGGCTTGGTGCTGCAGATGAACAAAGTTTCTGGGTGGAATTACTAGTTGGGCATTACAAGTATGAACTCAGCCTGACAAAATCTATCTGCTGGTTGTTGCAAGCTCTTCTCTCCTTTTCTGTCACATTCAGATTCTCTGGTGGTTGAGCCCCACAGATTCCCTTGCAATTCCCATGGGACAAAGTAAAAGTAGGGGTTCCCACAAAGTATCCCACAATGACTGGGCAGTTGGTTGTCCCCTCTGGGTTCTCTTTTCACATTGGAGGAACTGGTAGCTTAGGGAATACCTCTCTTTATAGTACTGTGCTGGCCTAAGGGGAGGGATAATGTGGTCAATGTGCAGTTTCTTATCTTATCTTCTAATGCAGTGTGTCTTGGTCTTTGTGGTATAGGAGAGAACTTCAGACTCACCCTTGTGCTTTAGGATTTTCTTAATGGTGTCTTATTCTTGATAGTTGCTAGTTCTTGTGAGGGAAAGATGAAATTAGGAACAACCTTTTTTGCCTTCTTAGAGACATCACTCTGGCTAAGAACTTTTACATCAGTCTGTGAAAACCCACTTTGAAAAGAGAGAAAATGACATGGACTGCATAGGAATAAAAATATTCTCCCTCAAATGCAAAGCAGTAACAAAAAATGGAAGCAGAAGAATCAGTTTTGCTGAGAGATCTTATGTAATTCCAAATTATTACCATCTACTGAGCTGTTTTCTTTACTAAAATGGCAGTATAAATGGCCACATATTGTTGTAGCTAACATTTCATCCACTGGGAAACAAGGGCCATATCTACTAAGCTGGGAAGTATAACTGTGTTCTAAGAGAACTCTGACCAAGCCATTTTTAAAATTTAACACTAAATCCCCTGAAAGATCAAAAACAATTTGCACCCTTTCTCTGTTAGTCTGGTAGAGTCAAGAAAACATTGCAGAAGAGAAAAGATCTAGATTATCTGTTATCTCTTTGGCTTCTCAGCATAATTATCCCATTTAGCTTATAAAATAAAGTTTAAAATAACTTTAAGAATTGTACATGCATCATAAAACTCTATATAATCATAATCATTTAAGTCCATACATATTAAATGGAAATTAAAATATAATTTAGAGATATTTTAAATTATTTTTTGTTTCTTCTTTCCAAAATATTTCAAAAGGAAGATAATCCATTATATAAATTGTAATAGTTCCTTTTCAGTTCATAAATTTATTTAATGCTGAATGCTCAAGTTTTTAATATTTAAAGCTTTAATAAAAGATAAGTAAATTATCTTAATATGGAAATAGAGGCATACAACTTAGGAAATGTTAATAGAATATGTTTCAACTACTTATCAAGAAGTTTTCTTCATGTGAAGAAATCTGTAATGTTCAGGGGCACCTGGGTGGCTCAGTGGGTTAAAGCCTCTGCTTTCAGCTCAGGTCATGATCCTGGGGTCTTGGGATGAGCCCCCAGGTGGGCTCTGTGCTCAGCGGAGAGCCTGCTTCCCTTCTTCTCTCTCTGACTGCCTCTGCCTACTTGTGATTGCTGTCTGTCAAATAAAATAAATAAAATCTTAAAAAAAAAAAAAGAAATTTGTAATGTTCAAAAAAAATCCTAAAAACCTTTTTCTCCTCTATTTCCTGCATCCAACAGAATATAAAGCTCAAATTTACTTTATTCAGTTGAACTTCCTTCTGACTCACTAAAAGAGAACAGTATTTTCTTGACATCAGACTGTAACCAATATGACCAATGAATCCTTGTGACTGACAATTCCTCTTTCAAAATGCATACTAGCCTCTGTCTTATAACTGGTTTCCTCTCTCTTACTGATTAGGGTTACACAACACAAGGAAAACATCAAACACCTCTTAATCCCTCCTTCCTGGAGCCAATGGTCAATCAAATCTACCTGCTCTTCACTTCTTTTCTTTGAAATCTGCTCTAACTGAATTTCTGTCTCTGAAGTTAAAGAAGCCCCAATACTCCAAGTGTACTCTGGCCCTTGCTGCATCTCTTCAAGCTAGCACCTACATGTGCTTTCCACCATAAATAGGAAGATGAGGACTATTTGTATTTCTTTCACTTTTTCCATGAAAATCCTATTGACCAGATCTTGAGATGCGAGGTTGAGGAGCAGTGAAAAGATGCCATCCCTGTCTCTAGTGTGAGAGGAAGTATTGTTCCATCATTTGCCAACATTTTTATAATACAGTGATTCTCCATGACTCATCTCCATGTAATGCTTTTGAGGACTTTCTAGATTTTCTTGAATGTTAACAAAGAGGATAATGTGAAATTCCAAGTAATATCCCAGATTGGAATTTTGGAATAAGAAATAATATTGGCTTTGTAAGCTATATGATAATGAGACACACATATTATTCAATTAGGAGTGCTTTAAGCGAAAAGGGAGGGGATGTATTAATTCTGATTTGTAGCTGATAAGCTCCTGGTCTTAGCTCTTATTACAAATACATTTCTGAATGTATTTTAAACATATGGTCTACTAGCAAATTTATCAGAAATCATAGTATTAGCTACGATGGAAGATTGTACTTCCAACCATCTTCCTGTTACCATTTTGAGTTCTGAGCACACTTTTAAAAACCAAGAAGCAAAACTTAAACTTTCTTGGGTAAATAAGTTAACAGAAATACACACCTATGTACAAGACATATATATTCTAAAATATTCTAAGTAATATTGAGAGAGTGCTCAAGATCAATATATTAACATTTTTTTTGTCCTTTGTCTTTAAAAAGCATGCAAAAATTCAACTGTATCTGCAATTGCTCTTCAAATTTTGTTATTCTGGTTTGAGACTTGTATTTTGGAAAGTTTTCAAGTAAATATTTAAGTTGATTATTCTTATCCCATTTGTACATTAGTTTTAAAAAGTATCTGACTGCCAAGTTAATAGTTCTAGTGAGTTCATGTTGAAAAAACAAAGCATTCCAAGCAGGATAATATAAACATTAATGAAGTTATTCTGAACAATAAACTGCAATAGAAACAATCTGAATTATACAGTAATAGAAAACCTTACAATAACTGATCTCCTTTTGAAAATTAACCTCTTTGTAGGAACTCATTGCTTTAACAAGTAAAAATTATATTTATAGACTACCTCTGAAAAATACAGACGACTAAGAGGAAAGATAGTAGCACTTTTCTTTCACAGAGTTCATAAAATAGTGACAGAATAAATAATCTTGTACTACTTAAATAGATGATAACAAGTTTGATCAAAGAGTAATTTTAGGTATCAAGAAAGTTAGATTTTGAAATTATGTTAATTTTACTTATTAAAACTGTTTTATTCCAAAACAACACAGTTATTAAGAATTGACATTCTCTTGAAGATAAAAAGATAAAAAGAGGTGTTTCGATCATTTCTGTTACCAGTACTTGTATTAGCCAATCATAATAATGATATACAACAGGCTTGAAATCCTTCTTTTTGTGGGTCAACTTTTACATATTAGCTTATAGAAATTAACTATCTCATGAAATAATCTGCCTTTTTAGCTGATTCTTCCCAAGCATGCCCCCTAAATATTGGAGTTCTTCAAGCTTCTTCTGTGCTGGGCCCTTTTCTTACACTAATGACTTCAAGTACCATCAGTGGTCCTGGTTTCCAAATTTTTTATCTTCAGCACAGTCATTGCTATGGATTCATCTCATCAAACTTTTGCTATGTCCCAAACTTAGTTATTCATTTTCTTCTATGGATCTTCCCTTTTTCCTGTGTCCTTGTCACTCTTATCTACCCTCCTGATTAGTCAAAAGCCTTTCCTGGCCATGCACCCGCCCCATTCTTATTCCATACCTAAAGATAAGATACATTTATTTATTAAATATTTTTTCTTACATAATAACTTTATTGATATATAACTTACATACCATACAATTCACCCATTTGCAGTGTATAACTTTTTTTTGAAATATATTCACAAAGTCATGCAAACATTAACACAAAGAAACCTTGTACCCATTAGCAGTTAATTCCCATTTCTCTCCAACTTCTCTAGCACTAGACAATGACCCTTCTGCTTGCTGTATTTATAAATTTTCCTATTCTGGACATTTTATATAAATGTAATAATACAATATGCATTTTTTGAGTGATTTCTTATCACATAACATAATGCTTTCAAAATTCATCCATGTTATAGTATGTATCAGTACCTTATTTATTTTATTGTCAAATAATATTCTATTTTGTAGATATTTATTCATTCATCAGTTATTGGATATTTGTATTATTTCCACATATTGATTATTACAAATAAGGTCATTATAAACATACTTTTACAAGTTTGTGTGTGGACATGTTTTTATTTCTCTAGGAGTGTAGGTGCTGGGTCATATGGTAACTCTATTTTAAACTTTTGAAGGACTGCCTGTTTTCCAAAGTAGCTGCAATATCTTATGCTTCTGTGCATGAGAGTTTATTTTCTCTGTATTCAAACCAACACTGGTGATTAACTGTCTTTTCTCTTAGAACAATTCTCAAAGAAATAAAGTGGTATCTTATTGTGGTTTTGATTTGCATTTTTCTGATGGCTAATAATGTTAAGTATGTCTTTATGTGCTTATTGGTCATTGAATATCTCCCTTAAAAAAATGTATTTTCAAATTTCCTGACCATTTTTAAATCAAGTTATTTGACTCGTTAATTTGTAGGTGTCCTTTATATATTTTAATTACAAACCTCTTAATATAAATGATTTGCAGATATTGTCTTACATTCTGTAAGTTCTTATTTTATTTTTTGATTGTAGTCTTTGAAACACAATAGTTTTTAACTTTGATGAATTCTAAATTATTAATTTTTCCTTTTGTTGTCTGTGTTTTGGGTCTCATATCTAATAATATTTTTCCTAATAAAAAGTCATGAAAATTTACAATATATTTCCTTCTAAGAATTTTGGAGTCTTAACTCTCTATTTTAGTTTAAAATCAATATTTGAGGTCCATGATCTACTTTGAGTAAATATTTATGTACATTGTGACTCTAAATAATTTTTAAACTTGCCTCCTCATCTCCAACAATATTGCCATTGTCTAAATCATTGACATATTTTGCAAAAATTATCACATGAATCTTTTAATGGTTCCCTTTGCTTTCAGTCTGGTTCACCTCCACTCTGTATTCTGAAATAAACAAGAGATCTTCCTAAAATTCACACTTAGTCATGCCACTCTCCTTGGAGAAATAGATTTTTAATGATGCAGAGTATATCTCAGACTTCAGACTTCGGAACACAAAGTTAAACAGAAAACTGTCTAATAAAATAGTTTCATATGTCTGACAATTTGTTGTGTATTTGCCTAATTAATTATAAATCAGGATGTGTATTTATTCTCCAAGATATAGAGTAACAAAGTAAAATTCCTATTCCAAACTACAAGAAAGGTAAAAATAAATTTATTTTTTTCTGTTGGGTTTTGTAATTATTGTTTCTGACCAATGTATATAGCAATACATTTTATGAAAGAATTCTTTCCAAAAAATGACACCCATAATTACACATACCATGTAATACACAGAAATTCATATGATTAAATAATATAACAAACTTAAGAATTTTTCTTTATATTCATAATTCTCAAATTAAAAAATAAAGATAGTAAGTGAATAATGTGGGGGGTTTTTTTGGTTTTGTTTTGTCTTTTTTTCTTTTTTCTTTTCTTTTTTTTTTTTTTTAACCTTTGGAGTTAAACAATGTCAACTTTGTGTCCAGTGTCTAGTATTTGGTTTTACATACAATGAACTGTAAATAAATTTATTTCTAAGTGAATTAATAAAATGTGAATCTGATAAAAATATAACAAATTAAAATAAAATGTAATTGTTGAAATTACTAGATATTATGGAATAGTTGAATTTCTCAATTAAAGATTTAGTATAGGGGCACCTGGGTGGCTCAGTGAGTTAAAGCCTCTGCCTTTGGCTCGGGTCGTGATCCCAGGGTCCTGGGATTGAGCCTGGCATCAGGCTCTCTGCTCAGCGGGGAGCCTGCTTCCTCCTCTCTCTCTGCCTGCCTCTCTACCTACTAGTGATCTGTCTGTCAAATAAATAAATAAAATCTTAAAAAAAAAGATTTTGTATAAATTTAGCCAATTCAATATTAACTTATAAAAATCTTAAAGATAATTTTGAAAAATCAGAAACTTATTGATCTATATTTGTTAAAATTTGTCTCATGTGTCTTTAGCCATGGATGAAAATAAAATTTTAGCCTTTTGTTGTATCCTATTGGAGATTATGCTACATAGTCCATGAATAAATTGAAATATTCTATTTTATAAATTTTTTTGAAGATTCTATTTCTTTATCTGACAGAGAGAAATCACGAGCAGGCAGAGAGACAGACAGAGGTTGGGGGTGGGGGTGGGAAGCAGGCTCCCTGCCAAACAGAGAGCCCAATGCAGGACTTGATCCCAGAACCCTGGGACCACGACCTGAGCCGAAGGCAGAAGCCCAACCCACTGAGCCACTCAGGCACCCCCTCTACTTTAATAGAACTTAAACCTTGGTCCTCATCCAAGAAATGCCTGCAGGATTTACATGATGACTTGATTTATAAAGCATTCTTACTATATTCACAGAGATGTAAAAAAGTTATCAAAAGCAAGAAAAAAAGATTTTTAAAATTTACTGGAACAAATATTGCATTATGAACAATATGCAATTTTCTCTTGGGAACTTATCTGTGAAACAGAGGTCTGTTTATTATGCTCCGAATGCAACAATGAAAATGTATAGTTTGTGGGGCAAATGACACATGCATGAACGTTCAGAGCATTAGTGAGAACTCACCCAGAATGATTTCGTATATGAATCTGCCTTTTTCCAAAGAAAATTATGTGAGGCTTACAGCTGACATTTTCCTTAATACACGTTTATGCACATATTGACCATTTATTACATATGAATTATTTTGTGAAATAACAGAAATCAAAAAACTATCTAGATTAGTGGTTTTAACCAGAGAGTTAAAAGTCAGAAGTTGATGCTTAGGTCTGACAATAGCTTTTTTTTTTTTTTTTCAGTGTAACAGAATTCATTGTTTATGAATCACACCTGGTGCTCCACGCAATATGTGCCCTCCATAATACCCACCATCAGGCTCATCAAACCTCTCACCCCACCCCCCGCACCTTCAAAACCCTCAGATTGTTTTTCACAGTCCACAGTCTCTCATGGTTCATCTCCCCCTCCAATTTCCCCCAACTCCCATCTCCTCTCCATCTCCCCATGTCCTCCGTCTTATTCCTTATGCTCCACAAGTAAGTGAAACCATATGATAATTGACTATCTCTGCTTGACTTATTTCACTCAGCATCATCTCTTCCAGTCCCGTCCATGTTGCTACAAAAGTTGGGTATTCATCCTTTCTGATGGAGGCATAATACTCCATCGTGTATATGGACCACATCTTCCTTATCCATTCGTCCGTTGAAGGGCATCTTGGTTCTTCCCACAGTTTGGCGACCATAGCCATTGCTGCTATAAACATTGGGGTAAGATGGCCCTTCTTTTCACTACATCTGTATCTTTGGGGTAAATACCCAGTAGTGCAATTGCAGGGTCATAGGGAAGTTCTATTTTTAATTTCTTGAGGAATATCCACACTGTTCTCCAAAGAGGCTGCCCCAACTTGCATTCCCACCAACAGTGTAAGAGGGTTCCCCTTTCTCCACATCCCCTTTAACACATGATGTTTCCTGTATTGCTAATTTTGGCCATTCCAACAGGTGAAAGGTGGTATCTCAATGTGGTTTTAACTTGTATCTCCCTGATGGCTACTGATGATGAACATTTTTTCATGTTTGCTAGCCATTTGTATGTCTTCATTGGAAAAGTGTCAGTTCATGTCTTCTGCCCATTTTTTGACATGATTATCTGTTTTGTGTGTGTTGAGTTTGAGCAGTTCTTTATATATCTTGGATATCAGCCCTTTGTTTGTAGTGTCATTTGCAAATAACTTCTCCCATTCTGTAGGGTGCCTCTTTGTTTTGTGGACTGTTTCCTTGGCCGTGCAGAAGCTTTGGATCTTGATGAAGTCCCAAAAGTTCATTTTTGCTTTTGTTTCCTTTGCCTTTGGAGACGTATTTTGAAAGAAGTTGTTGTGGCTGATGTCGAAGAGGTTAATGCCTATGTTCTCCTCTAGGATTCTGAAGGATTCCTGCCTCACATTGAGGTCTTTTATCCATTTCAAGTTTATCTTTGTGTATGGTGGAAGAGAATAGTTGAGTTTCATTCTTCTACACATAGCTGTCCAATTTTCCCAGCACCAATTATTGAAGAGACTGTCTTTTTTCCACTGTACATTTTTTCCTGCCTGGTCGAAGATTATTTGGCCATAGAGTTGAGGGTCCATATTTGGGCTCTCCACTCTGTTTCACTGGTCTATGTGTCTGTTGTTGTGCCAGTACCATGCTCTCTTGGTGATCACAGCTTTGTAGTAAAGCTTGAAATCAGGTAATGTGATGCCCCCAGTTTTGTTTTTCTTTTTCAACATTTCCTTAGCAATTCAGGGTCTCTTCTGATTCCATACAAATTTTAGGATTATTTGCTTCAGCTCTTTGAAAAATACCAGTGGAATTTTGATCGGAATGACATTAAAAGTATAGATTGCTCTAGGCAATATAGACATTTTAACAATGTTTATTCTTCTGATCCAAGAGCATGGAATGGTCTTCCATCTTTTTGTGTCTTCTTCAATTTCTTTCATGAGTGTTCTGTAGTTCCTCGAGTACAGATCCTTTACCTCTACAGATTCCCAGGTATCTTATGGTTCTTGGTGCTATAGTAAATGGAATCTATTATCTAATTTCCCTTTCTGCATTTTCATTGTTAGTGTATAAGAAAGCCACTGATTTCTGTACATTGCCTTTGTATCCTGCCACGTTGCTGAATTGTTGTATGAGTTCTAGTAGTTTGGGGTTGTAGTCTTTTGGATTTTCCATATAAAATATCATGTCATCTGCGAAGAGAGAGAGTTTGACTTCTTCATTGCCAATTTGGATACCTTTTATTTCTCTTTGTTGTCTGATTGCTGTTGATAGGACTTCTAATACTATGTAGAACAAGAGTGGTGAGAGTGGGCAACCTTGTTGTGTTCCTAATCTCAACGGGAAGGGTGTGACATTTTTCCCATTGAGGGTGATATTTTCTGTGGTTTTTCATAGATAGATCTTATGAAGTTCAGGAATGTTCCCTCTATCCCTATATATTGAATCATTTTAATCAGGAATGGATGCTGTATTTTGTTCAAATGCTTTTCCTGAATTTTCTGCATCAATTGAGAGGACCATGTGGTTCTTTTCTCTTCTCTTATTGATTGGTTCTATGACATCAATTGATTTACGAATGTTGAACCACGCTTAAACCCAATGGATGAATCCAACCTAGTCATGGTGGATAATCTTTTTAATGTGCTGTTGGATCCTATTTGCTAGTTTCTTGTTGAGAATCTTAGCATCCATATTCATCAGGGATATTGGTCTGAAATTCTCCTTTTTGGTGGGGTCTTTACCTACTTTGGGAATCCAGGTAATGCTGGCTTCATAAAAAGAGTCTGGAAGTTTTCCTCCTGCCTCAGTTTTTTTTGAAACAGCTTCAGGAGAATAGGTGTTATTTCTTCTTTGAAAGTTTGGTAGAATTCCCAGGGAATCCATCAGGTCCTGGGCTCTTGTTTTGGGGGAGGTTTTTGATCACTGCTTCAATCTCGTTACTAGATATCGTTCTACTCAGGTTGTCAATTTCTTCCTGGTTCAATTTTGGAAGTTTATAGTTTTCAAGAATGCATCCATTTCATCTATTGGCATATAACTATTGATGATAATTCTGATGATTGTTTCTATTTCCTTGGTGTTAGTTGTGATCTCTCCCTTTTCATTCATAATTTTATTAATTTGGGCTTTCTCTCTTTTCTTTTGGATTAGTGTGGCCAACGGTTTATCGATTTTATTGATTCTTTCAAAAAAACAGCTTCTAGTTTCATTGATGCGTTCTGCTGTATCTCTAGTTTCTATCTCATTGATCTCTGCTCAATCTTGATTATTTCCCTTCTTGTATGTGGAGTTGGCTTAATTTGTTGTTGATTCTCCAATTCTTTTAAGGTGTAGAGACAGCTGGTGTATTCTGGATTTTTCAACTTTTTTGAGGGAGGCTTAGATGGCTGTGTATTTCCCCCATAGGACAGCTATTGCTGTATCCCATAGGTTTTGGACTGAAGTGTCTTCATTCTCATTGGTTTCCATGAATTGTTTAAGTTCTTCTTTGCATCTCCTGGTTGATCCAAGCATTCTTAAGCAACGTGGTCTTTAGCTTCTAGGTGTTTGAGTTCCTTCCAAACTTTTCCTTTTGGTTGAGCTCCAATTTCAAAGCATTGTGATCTGAGAATATGCAGGGAATAATCTCAAACTTTTGGTATTGGCTGAGTCCTGGTTTGTGACATAGTATGTGGTTTATTCTGGAGAAGGTTCCATGTGCACTCGAGAAGAATGAGTATTCTGTTGTTTTAGGGTGGAATGTTCTGTATATATCTATGAGGTCCATCTGATCCAATGTGTCTTTTTTCTTTATTGATTTTCTGCTTGGATGATCTGTCTATTACTGAGAGTGGCGTGTTAAGATCTCCTACTATTAATGTATTCATATCAATATTATTCTTTATCTTGATTAACAGTTTTCTTATGGAATTGGCTGCTCCCATATTGGGGCCATGAATATTTACAATTGTTAGATCATCTTGGTGGATAGTCCCTTTAAGAATGATGTAGTGTCCTTCTGTATCTCTGGCAACAGTCTTTAGTTTAAAATCTAATTTATCTGATATGAGAATCGCTACCCCAGCCTTCTTTTGAGGCCCATTGGCATGAAAGATGGCTCTCCATCCCTTCACTTTCAGTCTGGAAGCATGCTTAGGTTTAAAATGGGTCTCTTGTAGACAACATATGGATGGGTCCTTTCATTTTATCCAATCTGCAACCTGTGTCATTTTTTGGGCGCATTTAGGCCATTCACATTGAGAGTGATTATTGAGAGATATTTTTTATTGACATCATTTTACCTGTGAAGTCTTTTTTTCTATAGATTGTCTCCATATATTTATGTTCAATGATATTCTTAGGATTTTTCCTCTTTCATAGAACCCCCCTTAATATTTCCTGCAGTGTCAGCTTGGTGGTCACATACTCTTTTAAACCTTCCAGGTCTTGTAAGATCTTTATCTCTCCATCCATTTTGAATGTCAGAATGGCTGGATAAAGTATTCTTGGCTGCATGTTCTTCTCATTTAGTGCCCTGAATACGTCTTGCCAGCCCTTTCTGGATTACCAGATTTCTGTGGACAGGTTTGATGTTATTCTCATGGGCTTTCCTCTGTATGTAAGGAATTTCTTTGCCCTAGCTGCTTTCAACAGCTCCTGTCTACAATTATGATTCATCATTTTCACTATCAGGTGTCTTGAGGTCTTTATAGATTCTATGATCTTGGGGTAGACCTCTCTGCCTCTAGTACATGAATGCTGGTTCTGTTCACGAGATTGGGAAAATTCTCATGGAGAATTTGTTCAACTATATCTTCTAGTCTTTCTTTCTCCTCCCCCTCAGTGATCCAATAATTCTGACATTGGAACGTTTCATGGCATCATTTATTTCCCTAATTCTGTTTTCATATCTTCTAAGCTGTTTGTTCCAGGCTTTCTCCTGATCCTTTTTCTCTATCTGTTTGTCCTCCAGATCACTAATTCTACCTTCTGCCTCAGTTACCCTAGCTTTTAGAGAATTTAGATTAGATTGGAACTCATTGAGAACATTGTGAACATCATCCCTGGTGGCTTTCACTTCTACCCTAATCAATTCCATTTTTTCATCCATGGCTTTTTCCAACCTAGCTATTGCCTGGATAATTGTTAGCCTGAATTTCCTTTACAACATATTGTCTATGTCCATATCCAATAGCTCTGATGAAGAAAGCCTAGTCTCTGGATTTTTCTTCTGTTGGGCATTCCTCCTTATAGTCATTTTGGTGCGAGATGGCTGAATGGATGTGTAGCTGAATATAACAACTGTGGTGTAGGCAATGTGCACCCTGGGACGCTTCTGAGTGGTCAAGAGTCCCCAGCCAAAAGAAAGATAAAAGAAAAAAAGAGAGAGAGACAGAAAAAAAAAAGGGGGGGGAGATAAAATAAAAGAGAAGCCCTAGCCCAAATGGGCTCCAAGGTAAGACTTATGAAGTATACAAACAAAAACAAATAAAAAGACCGACCAAAGTAGATGACAAGAGAAAAATAAATAAATGAATAAATAAATAGAAACATACAAACAAACAAAAAAGAACCTCATTAAAAAGAACCCCAAGTATAAGATTTATATACTACTAGGACATTTAGGTCAAGATGGAGGAGAAGTAGCAGGCTGAGACTACTTCAGGTAGCGGGAGATCAGCTAGATAGCTTATCTAAAGATTGCAAACACCTACAAATCCAACCAGAGATCGAAGAGAAGAAGAACAGCAATTCTACAAACAGAAAATCAACCACTTTCTGAAAGGTAGGACTGGCGGAGAAGTGAATCCAAAGTGACGGGAAGATAGACCACGGGGGTAGAGGCCGGCTCCCGGCAAGCGGCGGAGCAACGGAGCACAAAATCAGGACTTTTAAAAGTCTGTTCCGCTGAGGGACATCACTCCAGAGGCTTAACCAGGGTGAAGCCCACGCGGGGTCAGCGTGGCTTCAGGTCCCGCAGGGTCACAGAAGGATCGGGGGTGTCTTGAGTGTCGCAGAGCTTACAGGTATTAAAACGGGGAAGGCGGCTACAGAGACAGAGCTGAGGAGTGAGCTCTAAGCTCGGGTTTACCTTGAACCGCTCACAGGCTCGGTCAGCTCGGAGCACGGCCGGAGGCCAGGGTGACGGGAGCAATTGGGCGCTGTTCTCTGAGGGCGCACTGAGGAGTGGGGCCCCAGACTCTCGGCTCCTCCGGGCCGGAGACTGGGAGGTCGCCATCTTCATTCCCGTCCTCCGGAACTCTGCGGAAAGCGCTTAGGGAACAAAAGCTCCCGAAAGCAAGCCCGAGCGGATTACTCAACCCGGCCCCTGGTAAGGGCAGTGCAACTCTGCCTGGGGCAAAGACACTTGAGAATCACTACAACATGCCCCTCCCCCAGAAGATCAACAAGAAACCCAGCCAGGACCAAGTTCATTTACGAGGAGTGCAGTTTCAATACCAAGGAGAGCAGCAGATTCCAGAGGAGGAGAAAGCAAAGCACGGAACTCATGGCTTTCTCCCCATGATTCTTTAGCCTTGCAGTTAATTTAATTTTTTTTTTCTTTTTCAATTTTATTTTCTCTTCTTCTGCTAAATTTTTTTAACTTTTACCCTTTTCTTTTTTAACGTTTTTTAACTAGTTTATCTAATATATATATATTTTTTTCCGTTTTATATTTTTTCATTATTGGTTTTCTTTTTTTATTTCTTTCTTTCTTTCTTTTTTTTTTCTTTTTTTCTTTCTGAACCTCTATATATCCCCTTTCCGCCCCCCCCGCCTCACGATTTGGGATCTCTTCTGATTTGGCTAAAGCATATTTTCCTGGGGTTGTTGCCACCCTTTTAGTATTTTACCTGTTCCTTCATATACTCTTATCTGGACAAAATGACAAGGCAGAAAAATTCACCACAAAAAAAAGAACAAGAGGCAGTACCAAAGGCTAGGGACCTGATCAATACAGACATTGGTAATATGTCAGATCTAGAGTTCAGAATGACGATTCTCAAGGTTCTAGCCGGGCGCGAAAAAGGCATGGAAGATATTAGAGAAACCCTCTCGGGAGATATAAAAGCCCTTTCTGGAGAAATAAAAGAACTAAAATCTAACCAAGTTGAAATCAAAAAAGCTATTAATGAGGTGCAATCAAAAATGGAGGCTCTCACTGCTAGGATAAATGAGGCAGAAGAAAGAATTAGCGATGTAGAAGACCAAATGACAGCGAATAAAGAAGCTGAGCAAAAGAGGGACAAACAGCTACTGGACCACGAGGGCAGAATCTGAGAGATAAGTGACACCATAAGACGAAACAACATTAGAATAATTGGGATTCCAGAAGAAGAAGAAAGAGAGAGGGGAGCAGAAGGTATATTGGAGAGAATTATTGGAGAGAATTCCCCCAATATGGCAAAGGGAACAAGCATCAAAATCCAGGAGGTTCAGAGAACCCCCCTCAAAATCAATAAGAATGGGTCCACTTCCCGTCACCTAATAGTAAAATTTACAAGTCTTAGTGACAAAGAGAAAATCCTGAAAGCAGCCCGGGAAAAGAAGTCTGTAACATACAATGGTAAAAATATTAGATTGGCAGCAGACTTATCCACAGAGACCTGGCAGGCCAGAAAGAGCTGGCATGATATATTCAGAGCACTAAACGAGAAAAACATGTAGCCAAGAATACTATATCCAGCTAGGCTATCATTGAAAATAGAAGGAGAGATTAAAAGTTCCCAGGACAAACAAAAACTGAAAGAAATTGCAAACACCAAACCAGCTGTACAGGAAATATTGAAAGGGGTCCTCTAAGCAAAGAGAGACCCTAAAAGTAGTAGATCAAAAGGAACAGAAACAATATACAATAACAGTCACCTTACAGGCAATACAATGGCACTAAATTCATATCTCTCAATAGTTACCCTGAATGTTAATGGGCTAAATGCCCCAATCAAAAGACACAGGGTATCAGAATGGATAAAAAAACAAAACCCATCTATATATTGCCTACAAGAAACTCATTTTAAACCCGAAGACACCTCCAGATTTAAAGTGAGAGGGTGGAAAAGAATTCACCATGCTAATGGACATCAGAAGAAAGCAGGAGTGGCAATCCTTATATCAGATCAATTAGATTTTAAGCCAAAGACTATAATAAGAGATGAGGAAGGACACTATATCATACTCAAAGGATCTGTCCAACAAGAAGATCTAAGAATTTTAAATGTCTATGCCCCTAACGTGGGAGCAGCCAACTATATAAACCAATTAATAACAAAATCAAAGAAACACATCAACAATCATACAATAATAGTAGGGGACTTTAACACTCCCCACACTGAAATGGACAGATCATCCAAGCAAAAGATCCAAAAGGAAATAAAGGCCTTAAATGACACACTGGACCAGATGGATATCACAGATATATTCAGAACATTTCATCCCAAAGCAGCAGAATACACATTCTTCTCTAGTGCCCATGGAACATTCTCCAGAATAGATCACATCCTCGGTCCTAAATCAGGTCTCAACCGGTATCAAAAGATTGGGATCATTCCCTGCATATTTTCAGACCACAATGCTCTGAAGCTAGAAATCAATCACAAGAGGAAATTTGGAAAGAACCCAAATACATGGAGACTAAAAAGCATTCTTCTAAAGAATGAATGGGTCAACCAGGAAATTAAAGAATTGAAAAAATTCATGGAAACAAATGATAATGAAAATACAACGGTTCAAAATCTGTGGGACACAACAAAGGCAGTCCTGAGAGGAAAACATATAGCGGTACAAGCCTTTCTCAAGAAACAAGAAAGGTCTCAGGTACACAACCTAACCCTACACCTAAAGGAGCTGGAGAAAGAAAAAGAAAGAAACCCTAAACTCAGCAGGAGAAGAGAAATCATAGATTTCTCTTCAAGATCAGAGCAGAAATCAATGAAATAGAAACCAAAAAAACAATAGAACACATCAACGAAACTAGGAGCTGGTTCTTTGAAAGAATTAATAAGATTGATAAACCCCTGGCCAGACTTATCAAAAAGAAGAGAGAAAGAACCCAAATAAATAAAATCATGAATGAAAGAGGAGAGATCACAACGAACACCAAAGAAATACAGACAATCATAAGAACATATTATGAGCAACACTATGCCAACAAATTTGACAATCTGGAAGAAATGGATGCATTCCTAGAGACATATAAACTACCACAACTGAACCAGGAAGAAATAGAAAGCCTGAACAGACCCATAACCAGTAAGGAGATTGAAACAGTCATCAAAAATCTCCAAACAAACAAAAGCCCAGGGCCAGACGGCTTCCCGGGGGAATTCTATCAAACATTTAAAGAAGAACTAATTCCTATTCTCCTGAAACTGTTCCAAAAAAGAGAAATGGAAGGAAAACTTCCAAACTCATTTTATGAGGCCAGCATCACCTTGATCCCAAAACCAGACAAGGATCCCATCAAAAAAGAGAACTACAGACCAATATCCTTGATCAACACTGATGCAAAAATTCTCACCAAAATACTAGCCAATAGGATTCAACAGTACATTAAAAGGATTATTCACCACAACCAAGTGGGATTTATTCCAGGGCTGCAAGGTTGGTTCAACACCCGCAAATCAATCAATGTGATACAACACATTCATAAAAGAAAGAACAAGAACCATATGATACTCTCCATAGATGCTGAAAAAGCATTTGACAAAGTACAGCATCCCTTCCTGATCAAAACTCTCCAAAGTGTAGGGATAGAGGGCACATACCTCAATATTATCAAAGCCATCTATGAAAAAAACACTGCAAATATCATTCTCAATGGAGAAAATCTGAAAGCATTTCCGCTAAGGTCAGGAACACAGCAGGGATGTCTGTTATCACCACTGCTATTCAACATAGTACTAGAAGTCCTAGCATCAGCAATCAGACAACAAAAGGAAATTAAAGGCTTCCAGATCGGCAAAGAAGAAGTCAAACTATCACTCTTCGCAGATGATATGATACTATATGTGGAAAACCCAAAAGACTCCACTCCAAAACTCCTAGAACTGGTATAGGAATTCAGTAAAGTGTCAGGATATAAAATCAATGCACAGAAATCAGTTGCATTTCTCTACACCAGCAACAAGACAGAAGAAAGAGAAATTAAGGAGTCAATCTCATTTACAATTGCACCCAAAACTATAAGATACCTAGGAATAAACCTAACCAAAGAGACTAAGAATCTATACATAGAAAACTATAAAGTACTCATGAAAGAAATTGAGGAAGACACAAAGAAATGGAAAAACGTTCCATGCTCCTGGATTGCAAGAATAAATATTGTGAAAATGTCTATGCTACCTAAAGCAATCTACACATTTAATGCAATTCCTATCAAAGTGCCATCCATTTTTTTCAAAGAAATGGAACAAATAATCCTAAAATTTATATGGAACCAGAAAAGACCTCGAATAACCAAAGGAATATTGAAAAAGAAAGCCAAAGTTGGTGGCATCACAATTCCAGACTTCAAGCTCTACTACAAAGCTGTCATCATCAAGACAGCATGGTACTGGCACAAAAACAGACACATAGATCAATGGAACAGAATAGAGAGCCCAGAAATAGACCCTCAACTCTATGGTCAACTAATCTTCGACAAAGCAGGAAAGAATGTCCAATGGAAAAAAGACAGCCTCTTCAATAAATGGTGTTGGGAAAATTGGACAGCCACATGCAGAAAAATGAAATTGGATCATTTCCTTACACCACACACGAAAATAGACTCAAAATGGATGAAGGACCTCAATGTGAGAAGGAATCCATCAAAATCCTTGAGGAGAACACAGGCAGCAACCTCTTCGACCTCAGCCGCAGCAACATCTTCCTAGGAACATCGCCAAAGGCAAGGGAAGCAAGGGCAAAAATGAACTATTGGGATTTCATCAAGATCAAAAGCTTTTGCACAGCAAAGGAAACAGTTAACAATACCAAAAGACAACTGACAGAATGGGAGAAGATATTTGCAAATGACATATCAGATAAAGGGCTAGTGTCCAGAATCTATAAAGAACTTAGCAAACTCAACACCCAAAGAACAAATAATCCAATCAAGAAATGGGCAGAAGACATGAACAGACATTTCTGCAAAGAAGACATCCAGATGGCCAACAGACACATGAAAAAGTGGTCCATATCACTCGGCATCAGGGAAATACAAATCAAAACCACAATGAGATACCACCTCACACCAGTCAGAATGGCTAAAATTAACAAGTCAGGAAATGACAGATGCTGGCGAGGATGCGGAGAAAGGGGAACCCTCCTACACTGTTGGTGGGAATGCAAGCTGGTGCAACCACGCTGGAAAACAGAATGGAGGTTCCTCAAAATGTTGAAAATAGAACTACCCTATGACCCAGCAATTGCACTACTGGGTATTTACCCTAAAGATACAAACGTAGTGATCCGAAGGGGCACGTGCACCCGAATGTTTATAGCAGCAATGTCTACAATAGCCAAACTATGGAAAGAACCTAGATGTCCATCAACAGACGAATGCATAAAGAAGATGTGGTATATATACACAATGGAATACTATGCAGCCATCAAAAGAAATGAAATCTTGCCATTTGCGACGACGTGGATGGAACTAGAGGGTATCATGCTTAGCGAAATAAGTCAATCGGAGAAAGACAACTATCATATGATCTCCCTGATATGAGGGAGAGGAGATGCAACATGGGGGTTAAGGGGGTAGGAGAAGAGTAAATGAAACAAGATGGGATTGGGAGGGAGATAAACCATAAGTGACTCTTAATCTCACAAAACAAACTGAGGGTTGCTGGGGGGAGGGGGTTGGGAGAGGGGGTTGGGGTTATTATGGACATTGGGGAGGGCATGTGCTATGGTGAGTGCGGTGAAGTGTGTAAACCTGGCGATTCACAGACTTGTACCCCTGGGGGGGAAATATATGTTTATAAAAAATAAAATTAAAAAAAAAGTTGTATATACTACTAGGACAAAAACAAATACACAGAAGCGCTGGCAGAAAAAAAAGGATGGGAGAGTGGTTATAAATTCTCAGTGTGGGCGAGGAAGGTTATTTTGATTCTTCCTGGATGTATCTTGATATTTTCATAAAGGACTCAACTTTCCTAAGATAAAGGAGGATTAAAAACTGGTTTACCTATAGGGATAGCATTGATTGGGGAAAGGGGATTACCTTGACGCTTAACTCTATATGAATATTTAAAAAAAAAAAAAGAATAAACTAAAATAAAATTAAATAAAATTTAAAAAATTAAAAAATAGAAAACCAAAAGAAAAATACAGTATATGTATCAAAAAGTTCAGGTTTAAATGTTATTATGGAATTTGATGTACTGGACATCTCACTGTGATAGTAAATAGGTTAAAAAGTTATATATTAAAAAAAACAGAATAGTGGGAACGAATTAAAAATAAAAATTGTATCTATGAAGTAGTGGTGGTTGTCCTCTAGTCTTTTTTTTTTTTTTTTTTTTGGGCTGGCTTTCTGGTGTGGGGGGGCTGCCACATGGTTTTCAGGGACTGTTACTAGAGTTAAGTCCTCCTGCCCCCATCAAGGGGGTTGGCTCTGAGGAAACCGGTTTTTCAGGTTTTTGTTCTCTGGAGGTTTTTTGTTTGTTTGTTCATTTGTTTTCTCTCCCCTTGGCAGCTTTTGATGTTTTTTTGGAGATTTAGAGGAAAGCAAACTGCACCCAGACTTCCCTCTCAGAGACAAGCCTCAGTCTGTCCCCTCTGGGTGTTCCAGAGCACATAAATTCCCCCTCTGCCACTGGCAGAGCACGTTCCCAGTCACGGTCTCTGGGGTCACAGGACCTCCCACTTGTACCCAAAACCACAATAGGTGTGGCTGTCTGGGCAGCTCCAGAACACCAGAGAAGTCCCAAGCAGTGAGAGCACACTGAGATTTTCCCACTGGCCTGGGCTCGGAGTGCTCAGGCTCTCTGGGGTCTGAGAGAGCACTGGCTGGTGTCTGCACGCACCTCTCTCAGGGGAGGGTGTGGGGCACGACTCAGACTCTGGTAGTGCAGAGCACGCTCATGGAGAGTGCAAAAGGTTGTGGTTCTGCCAGCTGGTGAGTCTCCCTCACCCTCATGGGAGCTGCCACCTAGAGGCTCTCAGGTGCGCTGGCGGCTCAGGGACCAAGACCTGGCTTCTTTGCCGCACTCTTTCTGGCTCAGCGCCAGTGGTGGCTGTCCTGGGTCAGGGCACTTAAGCCCCTGTCCTTAACTGCCCAATTCCCACAATTTCTCCCCAAGATCCTTTGCTGTTTTTGAGTGCTTTCAACCAGACTCCAAGTTAATGCTGGTCCCCAATCACAGGGCACTCTCATATTGGGGTATTACTTTCGAATGGGTCACTTCTGGTGGCTCCCTCCCCCTTTTGTTTATCTTCTGATATCAGTCCGAAGTTCCCACTCCACTTTACCTGCCCATGGGCATCTTCTGCCTCCATGGAGAACCAGAAGTGTATAATTCTAATCTCAGGATGATTTCATGGGTGATCAGACTTCTTTGGTAGGTAATCAGCTCACTTTAGGGTACAGGTTGAAACGGCGCCTCCTCCTACTTCCCCACCATCTTGTCTCCCCTGACAATGGCTTTTTATTTAATAGGCAAGATTCATGACTTTAGTAATTAGGTTAAGCATAAATGGACTACATACTATATTCATTTTTATGTTTTCTAATTTCAGAAAAATAAAGTACACTCATTTAAGCAATCAACATTTACTGAGCACTTACTATGTAGAAAACACAAACCCACCAGTCTGGGGCAAACATACATTCTAGAAAGTCTATTTTAAAGCATTGGTATATAAGCAATTTGATGGAAAAAATCCAATAATATAATCCCTTTGGAATCTTAATAATTCCTATTTGGAAATGCTTATGAATGGGATAATGGTTTGGTAAGAGCATTTTTCTAGCAATTTCTATGAGGTTCTTGAATTTCACTAATGCTTGTATTAGATTTTATGTTATATATTCCAAAGTTAAGCTTGTAGCACTTAAGACTTAAAGAGGTATAACAGGGTGTGGCAAATGACTGACCAAACGTTTCTTAACTGATAATGCTGACATGCTCAGTAAAATTGCTGGTGTTGCTTCCCAAGTATTGTAGGACATGGGACACAGGGCATGGTATGGATCTGATCTCATCCTAACTGCATTCAAACACTGCATCATCTCAGATAAGTCAATCCGTCTCATGATTTTTCATGTGTAAAATGAACATAACAATAATTATCTCACATGCTATGGTAAAAATTGCATAAAATAACCACTGGCATCTAGAGGATTCAATATATATTAGTTCTTTTGTACCTGTCTCTGACCAAAAACTCTTCAAGATGCAGCTGCTGCAAATAATTCATTTACATGGAACTTACATTTTTTGGCCAACCTAGATTCCAGTCCAATATCTTAGAGTTGAAAAAAGAAGAAAAAGAACTAAATATTGGAAAAACTTGGCTCTTCTCTAGTTTAATTTGAGACTTTAGGAAAGTAATTTAGCATTTTTGGGCCTCATTTAAGCACCTGGGAATAAAGAAATCAATACTTTCCCAATGTTTTTTATATGGTTATTTGGTGAGCCAAATGAATTGTGGAAATGGTTCAGAAAAAAAAAATGTATTATTCATTTGCCAGGTTTCTTGGTCTGAGCAAAAATTAGGAAAGGCAGAGAAGAGAATGAACCATGTTGAACTGAATTCATTCTTTTCTCCAAGAATTAATTTGCAAATTTATATTATGGAGAAATTAGTTCAATATGTCCACCAACAATTTACATAGAAACAATAATCACTTTGGACATAAAATGTTAGACTAGTTCTGCGTGTAACATTAGCAAGAACCTTCAGACTGAAAGCTTCCTATAAGCTTTCCTTTAAGTGTTTGGTCACTGCAGTCTATTTCTAAGCTAAATAATAATAATAAAAAATTACGGACATTTGGGAGGTATTAAATAATAATAGTAAAATAAGAATCTGATGAGATAATTGGGGAAAAGTTAGCCATGTATGTTTCCACCATACTCATGACACTTCAAATGAGGTGTTTAAACCTTACAAAACCTGCCCTTGTTAATCTGGGGTTTCTTGCATACAATTTAGAATTTTTAAAGTCAGCTGGTGCAATGTTTTCCACAATTGACTGCTAATATTTTCTTTTCTCCCTCCCTAGAAAAAAACATCATCCCAAAGGATTTTATTATACACCAATTTCTACAAGAATAAAAAGAGAATAGACTTTGAGTGGGAAGCTCCACTGGAGGTAGCATTAGGCCTGAGGGAAGAAAGCAAGCCAAAAACCCAGACATGGACACCTCATATAGAAATAAGCTCTTTCCCAATTTTAAAGAGCACACACACACTATATACTACTGAGAGAAGACAAACATTAAATCATAAAGAGAAATTAAAAATCATCTCCAAGCCCATAGAAAAAACAAATTTAAAATTTTATTGTATTTTATTTTAATTTTTAAGTGTATAAATTCATAAAAGAAGGGTTTTTTTTTTAAGATTTTATTTATTTGTCAGAGAGAGAGAAAAAATGAGAGCACAAGCAGGGGGAGAAGCAGGCAGAGGGAGAAGCAGGTTCTCTGCTGAGAAAAGAGCCTGATGTGGGCCTTGACCCCAGGACCCTGTGATCACGACTTGAGACAAAGGCAGATGCTGACTCACCTGAGCCACCCAGGCATCCCAAGGAAAAAAGTTTTCTTAAAGATTGAACAGTTTGTCAGAATAGCTAAATACATATCATTTCCCACCTTACTGTGTACCATGAGCATTTCTCAAGTTACTAAAATATTTATTAAACATATATTTTTAACAACTAGATAATATTCACACTATGATTGTTTCATAATTTAGAGATCTTCCTATAGCAGGCCATGTAGGGTTTTTCAAGTTTTTAACATCATAGTTAATATTAACATTTATACATATACATAAACCTATGTCAGTTTTTCTTGCCATTTTCATTCAGTATACTTATATAAATTGAAATGCTGTATTAGGCATCTGAACAACTGTAATACTTTTAAAGTATATTATCAAATTTCATTCTATCAAAGATGCAAAAGCATACTTTCTTCACAGCATGATGTTAGGAGTGTCCAGCCCTTCTCAATATTGAGTATTATCAGAAAATCATTTTTAAAAATTTATGAGACAAGAATTTCTGTTATTCCAAACCACTGCAGTATTAATAGGTGTGCGAATGGCATTTAGATTCCAAGAAAAGGCCAAACCTCTCAATTTAGTAAAAGAAAGAAAGAAAGAAAGAAAGAAAGAAAGAAAGAAAGAAAGAAAGAAAGAAAAAAAGAAAAAAAAGAGGGAAACAGATTTCAGGATAGCCAATTAACAGTTAAATATGTCAATAAATAAACAGTAGCAAGTAACACACAGGTCTTCATAGTTCTACCTTTTCATATACTTTAGGGTAAAATGAATCACCCATTTTATAATTTAGCAGAGTAAGCAGACAAATATTTTCATTTTTTCTTCAAGTACTTTATTTTATAATGAAAGAATAGGAAGTACACAAATGATTTCGATTTTGAACTACATATATGCATAGAAATGTGCAGAAAGACATTTGAATAGATGTTATCTGTAAAAATGATTTTAAATTAGTATAACATTTTCTCTATCTTCCACAAAAACAGAAAGAAGAGCACCATCAAAAATACCTTACAGCTTTTTTTGTTCATCTGCTTGATCAGATCTGATGGTGAATAAACTAACACACTTTGGTAGTGTCACCTCAGAGATTCTAAATCTCATACTGTCCTGTTCAGCACCAGCTTACTGTATCATCACGGTTCTTGGTTCAAAAAGCAAGCATGCAGAAATGGCTGGGATAAAACATAGCAAAGTTTTCAATTTTTATTCCCATTTCTGCTCTAATTCACCTATGATAAGGTGTTTATTTGTAGAAATAAAACACATAAATGCATTAGTAACTTCATTCATAACACTAGTCTGAAAATACAAATTTCTTAAAGAAAATTGTTGAGCTGCCAAAAAACTAAAGAAAACGTTAAGAAATCATATGGACTCCACAATTATATTGCCAGGCTCAAATGGAATCTATATCATCTAGACATGCTCACGAACCAGCTATTAAAATTCTTTAAGCCTGATTCATCTTCTGTAAAATAGGGATAATAAAGATACAGTCCTCATAGCATTGTGAGGATTGAGGGATATAAGGCATAAAATGTACTTAGTAAGCAGTCAGTGAAAGTTATAATTTTTCTCTCTAAAATAGGAAGATATCTTTATGAGCTAACTGGATAATGATCTCTAATGGCATAAACTACACCTTAGATATTTTATTTTTTTTTAATTTATGTGACAGAGATCACAGGTAGGCAGAGAGGCAGGCAGAGAGAGGAAGAAAAGCAGGCTCCTTGCTGAGCAGAGAGCCCAATGCGGGGCTCAATCCCAGAACCCTGGGATCATGACCTGAGCCGAAAGCAGAGGCTTTAACCCACTGAGCCACCCAGGCGCCCCTAGATATTTTAAATCTCTAGTTCCTAGCACAGTGCAAGCACAGTGTAGTAAACTGTGGGATAAAATGCAACCAATAATGTTGCCCACAGTGGCAGACAAGAACAACCAATGCAAATTCTATAGACATAAACCAATCAATCTCATGTTTGTGAAACATTAAGCTGGTCCAAAAACTAGTCAGTCTGGTAGTCTGAAATTGAATCAGACAATTAATCTCCAGTATGAAAATCAGGCAGTTTTTGCTATAGACAGGAGTAGAATAGGTTTATAGCTGTCCTCATTTGACCAGTTTCCATTCTCCAAATCAGAAACCAGGGGTATATCATAATCTCAAAAATATAAAATTGGGCATGCTATCTTTTTTCTTAAATCATTTAGGGTTCCCTATTGTCTAAAAACTGTTCTCAGCTTTACTGAGGTATTACTGATATACAGTAACTAGTATATGCTTAAATTGTACAACTTGATGAGTTTTGATATAAGTGTGAACCCAAGGAACCATCACCACAATCAAGATAATGAACATATCTATCACCTTAAAAAATTTCCTTTTGCCCCATTGAGTCTTTCTCTTCCTCTACCTCCCTACCTTCAACCTCTACCTGCCAATTCATAGACAACGATGGGTCTGTTTTTTGGGGTCTGTGTAGGTCTGTTTTTCTACAATTTTGTGTATATGGAATCATATAGGGTATCATCATTTGTGTTTAGGTCATTTTATTCAGTAATAATTTTGAGATTCATTCAAGTTGTTGAATGTTTCAATACAGAATTCTCTTTGATGTTGAGTACAGATACACAACCATGTGTTTATATATTTACTTGTTGATGGGTGTTTTGGTTATTTCCAATTTGGGATTTTTACAAATAAAGGACCTATCAATTTTCATGCCCAAGTTTCTAAAAAGTTTACGTTTGGACATAAACCTTGTTATTTTGGTCTCTGCCTGTTTATCATCATCTTTTACTCCTCTCCTCTGAATACACTACATTTGTGCAAATTAAAACTTCTCTTCCCAACTCCTTGCCAGGCCAGACCCCTCTTCATTTATCAAACTCAAGTATTCTTTACCCTAGAAGCCTACTGTTATGCCTTCACTTCTACTGTATGCTTTCTATGGACAGACATGGAGAAGTGCTCCCCTTCTCTGCAGGCTTAACTCATCTTATAAGACCCCAAGTCTTCTGTCACATTTGTTTAGTTTATCTACTTATATGTCTCACACAAGACTATAAACATCTATATGTTGGCATCCAATCTTTTTCATCTCATTTCTCCAGGTCCTAGAAAATAAATGTTTAGTTGACTGGGTGTTCTATATGCAATGAAATTAGTATGGTTGTATATTTAAACTATATATATGCTTAAGTCACTTTTATAGATATTCATTTATAAAAATATAATTCTTTTAATATTCTAAAGTATGTACTACTGCCTGCAGATTCCCAACCTAATGTATTCATGTTTCACAGGAACAAGTGAAAATTGCATTTTTCATTTTTTTTAAATTTTTTTAAGGATTTGATTTATTTATTTGAGAGAGAGAGTGCATAAACAAAAGGGAGGGGCAGAGGGAGAATCAGGCACCCCACTGAGCAGAAAGCCCAACTTGGGACTCAATCCCAGAACCCCAGAATCATGACTTGAGCCAAAGGCAGACAATTAACCAACCCAGGCACCTCTGAAAGTTTTATTTTTAAATATGTCATATTTTATAATTCTGAAGGAATATTTATGTTTCTGTTTCTTTAAAGTGTCAGCATTTGATAAAACTTCGTAATTTGTATGTGGCTCATAAGGCAACATGAGTATCCATCAGCCAAAAAGCCACTTGACTGCCATTACCAATTTTATTTGGGTATTTTACATTCTTTTATTCTTCTAAAAGAATATTAAAAATTAAATTTCTGAGGGTATCTGGGTAGCACAGTTGGTTAAGCAACTGACTCTTAGTTTTGGCTCAGGTTGTCATCTCAAAATTTTGAGATCACCCATACCAGGCTCTGTGCTCAGCACAGTGTCTGCTTAAGACTCTCTCTCCCTCTGTCCCTCCTGCCCCCCTCCCATTCTCTATCTTTCTCTCTTTCAAACAAATAAATCTTCTTTAAAAATAAAACTTCTGAACTAAAATTAAAATTTCTAGGGGCACCTGGGTGGCTCAGTGGGTTAAGCCTCTGCCTTTGACTCAGGTCATGGTCTCAGGGTCTCAGGGAGCCTGCTTCCTCCTCTCTGCCTGTCTCTCTGCCTACTTGTGATCTCTGTCAAATAAATAAATAAAAATCTTTAAAAAATTAAATTAAATTAAATTAAATTAAAATTTCTATCTCATGATGGATATTTTCTTTTCTTTTAAGACACAGGACTCCATATCACAACCTTGAGATCATGACCTAAGCAAAAACCAAGAGTCAGATGCTTAACCAACTGTGCCACTTAGACACCCCTACAATGGATATTTTCTAAGATACTTTGTAGTTAGTCTACATAGACAACTACACTGTTAACTTGTCCCACCTGCTCCTAAAAATGGCTTCAACTCCTGGTCCTATCAAACCAGTAAATTAGTCAAGCTCATGATTTTCTGCTCACGTAGATGAGTGTAGTCTTATTTGCATGTAGAACTGAGCTAAACTAATAATTTTTATATTTTAATTTATATCTAATATCTTTAGTTCAGATAAAAAACTGCATAGCATATTTTTGTTTGTATTATCCTATTTAAATCTTTCCATCACAACTTACAACTTACCATATAAAGAAATTGAAATTTTAAGAGATTATGGAATGTGTGCAGGACTACAAATTCTGGACTTAGATGCCATTTTTCTGATTGTCTTCCATACAGCCTTACTAAACCATTAAATATGTTGCAATTCTGAACATTTTACAGATTTCTTTGGTCCTGGTTTTTGGCTAATGTCACATGGATAAAATTAAATGTTTGTACCCTTGTGAAAAAGATGATAATGTTTAAAAATAAAGATTGTATAGTATGGTTATTTAGCTCCCAAATCCTGTGATATCGGACTGATGTTATCCAAGTTAGGGGTTGGTTGCAGAGGTGGAACCCAAGACTGAACAAGATAACAATAACAAAACCATAACCTCACACTAGCAATCACTGGCAATGGCATGCAGGATATAAACTGAAGTTGCAAAGAGGAAATCCAATGAATAATATTATTCAAACAGTATGAGATCTTTGTTTCTAAATAAATAAAAAAAATAAAGTTACTTGCTTTCTTAACTTTCATCAATTGAAATGTTTTACAGAAAGTTTCCAGGACACTCAGAAAGGAAATTGGACCTGAACAATGGATAGCCAGAGAATTTATCTCTCGTATGTAACATACCGATAAAAAGGTATTAACCAAATGTTTTCTCTCTCAATCCATTCCTTTTTCAGTTGTTTTCTCCACACACTGTTATTTTCTTCTCAGCTAAATAGCCAAGTTAAAAAACTCTCCCTACTTAAATCATATTAAGCAGTCATTATATACTATTCTCTGCCACAAGTATTAACCTGCTTTTAGAGATTTCTTTTTCTTAAATTATCATATTCATCAAGATTGTTTTAAGATATAAGGAAGTTTTTATTGATTTTTTTTCAGTTTCCATAAGTAACTTGATATTTTAGTCTCTATTAATAATAACATGAAAGATGACTTGAGCATCTACCCAGCTAAGCTCTCTCTGTGCATAAAAAGTTCACTTCAGAAATTGATTCAATTTACTTCATATAAATGTCCTGGCCTGGATTTCCATTTTCATGTATGGTAATGTTCAGAGCAGACCAATGTGCCCATTGAGAACTAGCAGAAAAGCTAGAGACTGTAAATTTTCCACTTGAAGGGATCAAAGAATGAACTGAGTCAAGACTAAAAACAGAAAAATCCCCAAGGAGAAAGAAGCTTTCAGAGAAGGGCTGAAGATCTGTAGGGTATTTGCTGATTCTCAGTATAGGCCACAAGTTGAAGATGCTTTAGGGAACAGAGAACCTAGTACAGCTTTTGACAATCACATGGAGCTAGGTGACAAAGTTAGAAATATGAAGGTTCTCAAACACATGATGCATGTTTGGCTTCTGCCTTGAATCATTTGCTGAAGCTTGAAGCAGGGTTGATGGCTGAACAGTTAAGTCATGATAGCTCAAAAGTGTTAAGTCTCACAATGCTTAGGAGACAAAGACCTTCAAGGGGTGGGAGGGCACTCTAAGAACAGTTAAAGAGAGCTGAAAGTCCTTCCTGGATAGTGAATTATCTCCAATCACTTTTTCCTGGGAGCTTTGCTGATGTGGACATAACTAGATGCTTTGACTCTACCACAAGAGCATTGTTGGAAGAGATTGAAAAGTAGCCTTTGATGGTTGTACAGAGTAGAATGACGAAATTAGTGATTTAAGAGTCTTTAAATTCACAGCAGCTCTCCCCTTTAAGACATTTGCTACATTCTGAAGATGTTCAGAGAGGGAGGCCATGGACATAAGCAGAAAACCTCTGAGAGGCAAAGCAGACATTCCTGCAATTTCTCGGTACTGAGGAGATAAAAACATGCCTTTTTAAGTTAAAAACCCTGGGAAGCCATGTTTTTGGGGATAGGGAAAAACAGACAAAATTTTACTAAAATTTGAACCCAGCCTTGGTCCAGCTAAATTCATGATTGAATTGACTGACTAGCACAGTGAAATGATAACCTACTCTGATGGAACAAAACATCAGCTGAAGCTTCTAAAAATGTGTGTATGTCTAGCATGCAATTAAAAGTTACTGAGTCTATTAAGTGCATCAGTTCTCCACTGGCACAATAATGCTATATAACAAATAATTGTTCAACTCTAAGGCCATAAACATTTACTTAGACCACAATTCTAAAATCAGTGAATTAGACCAACCTCAAATGGGCAATTCTTGGAGTATTTCCTGACTAGCAGTTGGGCAGGTAGTGTCTGATTTGGCTGGAATAGCTTAGATGATTTGGCTCTGAACAATGAATCTCACCTTACAGCAAGCTGTGTGCTGCTTATTTTCTGATGGAAAAAGCAGATAAGCAAGAGGGGCAGAAGAAACTTAGGCACTTTTTCAAGCCTCTGATTGTGTTATTTTGCTAACATTGCCAAAGAAAATCCCATGACTAAACCTAAGCCTAAGTTATGGAGCAAAACACTCAATCAGATGGGAGAGTACTGAAAACTTAAAACAAGATTGTGTGAGAAAAAAGAGAAGATTAATAGATTAATGAGATCAGTCCACAACATTTCAGTGTCATCACACTTTAGTTTGAAATTTGGTAAAAAACCACTGAAATATGAAATTTGGTAAAAAACCATTCTGTTCCCACAAGGAACAATACAAGGCTAAGACTGGATCATTTAAACCAGTCCATCTTAGTGTGGGTAATTTTGACCCAATTTAGTGACATCTAATGACAGTTTATTCCAGTTGTATTGAGATACAATTGACATATAGCATTGTGTAAGTTTAAGATGTACAATATGTTGATCTGATACATTTATATATTGCAAACTACCATAGTGTTCACTAACACTTCCATTACATCACATAATTATCTTTTTTTTTTTTTTTTTTTTTTTTTTTTTTTTTTTTTGTGGTGAGAACATTTAACTACCTGGTAACTACCAGTCTACTCTCTGTTTCTATGAGAAACAGAGATTGGATTAGATTCCACATATAAGTGATATCATGCAGTGTTTGTCTTTAGCTATCTGACTTATTTTAGTTAGCATAATGCTCTCAGGTTCCATCCATGTTGTTGCAAATGGCAGGATTTCTTTCTTTCTAATAGCTGGATAATATTCTATTGCAGATCTTCTTTATTCATTCATTCATTAACGGCCATGTAGGTTGTTTCTATATCATGGCTATTGTGAAGAATGCTGCAATGAACATGGAGTGCAGATATCGCTTCAGTATCTTGTATTTATTTTCTTCAGATACATACCCAGAAGTAGAATTGCTAGATCATTTGGTAGTTCTATTTTAATTTTTTGAGGAATCTTCATACTATTTTCCACCAATTTACATTCTCACCAAGTACATAAGGGTTAATTTTTCTCCACATCGTCACCAAAATTTGTTGTCTCTTGTCTTTTTGGTAATAGCCATTCTAAGAGGTGTGAGGTGATATTTCATTCTGGTTTTGATCTACATTTCTCTGATAAATAATGATGTTGAACATATCTTCATGCACCTGTTAGCCATTTGTATGTTTCTTTGGGGAAAAAAAATATATTTAGTTCCTCTTCCCATTTTGACTCAAAATGTTTTTTTTCCTAATGAGTCTCTTATATATAGTGTGTATTAACTTCTTATCAGTCCCATTCTATTGTTTGTCTTTATGTTTTGGTGATTGTTTCTTTATCTTTTGAGAAGCTTTTTAGTTTGATGTAGACTTCTTTTTTTTTTAATGTAGTGTTCCAATATTCATTTTCATTGTTTATATATACCACCCAGTGCACCATGCAATCAATACAAGCCCTCCCTTATACCCACCACCAGGCCAACCATCCCTCTATCACCCTCCCCTCTAAAAACATCTGTTTCTGAGAGTCCACAGGCTCTCATGATTCATCTGCTCCTCTGATTTCCTGCCCCTAACTTTTCCTTTTCTTCTCTTAATGTTCTCCATGTTATTCCTTATGGTCCACAAGTAAGTGAAACCATATGAAAATTGACATTCTCTGCTTGACTTACTTCACTCAACATAATCTCCTTTAGTCACATCCATGTTGATGTGAAAGTTGGTTATTCATCATTTCTGATGGCTGAGTAATATTCCATTGTATATATGGATCACATCTTTTTTATCCATTCATCTGTTGAAGGGCATCTCATCACTTTCCACAGTTTGGCTATTGTGGACATTGCTGCTATGAACATTAGGGTACAGAGGGCCCTTCTTTTTATCTGGATCTTAGTGATAAATACCAGTAGTGCAATTACTGGGTCATAGAATAACTCTATTTTTTAATTTTTTGAGGAATCTGCACACTGTTTTCCAAAGTGGCTGCACCAACTTGCATTCCCATGAACACTGCAAGAGGGTTCCCCTTTCTCCACATCCTCTCCAACACTTGTTGTTTCTTGCTGTCTAAATTTTGGCCATTCTCACTGGTGTAAGGTGGTATCTCAATGTGGTTTTGATTTGAATCTCCCTGATAGCTAATGATGATATACATTTTATCATGTGTCTGCTAGCCATTTGTATGTCTTCATTGGAGAAGTGTCTGTTCATTTTTTGACTTGATTATCAGTTTTGTGTGTGTTGAGCTTGAGGAGTTCTTTATAGATCTTGGATATCAGCCCTTTGTCCATAGTGTCATTTGTGAATATCTTCTCTCATTCCATAGATTGTTTCTTTGTTTTGTTGACTGTTTGTTTTGTTTTGTTTTGTTTTGTTTTTTTGCTGTGCAGAAGATATTTATATTGATGAAGTCCCAAAAGCTCATTTTTGCTTTTGTTTCCCTTGCCTTTGGAGATATTTCTTGTAAGAAATTGCTGTGGCCAATGTCAAAGAAGTTACTGCCTATGTTTTTCTCTAGGATTTTGATGGAGTCCTGTCTCACAATGAGGTCTTTCATCCATTTAGAGTTTATCTTTGCGTATGGTGTAAGAGAATGATTGAGTTTCATTCCTCTATACATAGCTGTCCAATTTTCCCAGCACCATTTATTGAAGGCACTGTCTTCTTCCATGGGATATTTTTTCCTGCTTTGATGAAGATTATTTGACCATAGAGTTGAGAGTCCATATCTGGACTCTCTACCCTGTTCCATTGGTCTATGTGTCTGTTTTTGTGCCAGTACCATGCTATCTTGGTGATCATAGCTTTGAAATAGTGCTTGAAATAAGGCAATGTGATGCCCCCAACTTTTTTTTTTAACATTTCCTTGGCGATTCAGGGTTTTTCTGTTTCCATACAAATTTTAGAATTGTTTATTCCAACATTTTGAAAAATACCAATGGTATTTTGATCAAGATGGCATTGAAAAAAGATTGCTTTGGGCAGCATAGACATTTTAACAGTGTTTATTCTTCTGATCCATGTGCATGGAATGTTTTCCCATCTTTTTTGTGTCTTCAATTTTTTTTCATGAGTTTCATTCTGTAATTCCTTGAGTATAGGCCTTTTACTACTTTTGTTGGGTTTATTCCAGAGTATCTTATGGTTTTTGGTGTTATTGTAAATGGAATTGATTCTCTAATTTCCCTTTCTACAGTTTCATTGTTAGTGTATAAGAAAGCAAATTATTTCTGTGCATTGATTTTATATCCTGTCAGATTACCGAATTGCTGTATGAGTTCTAGTAGTTTGGGGGTGGAGTCTTTTGGGTTTTCTACATAAAATATCATGTCATCTGTGAAGAGAGAGTATTTGACTTCTTTTTTGCCAACTTGAATACATTTTATTTCTTTTTGTTGTCTGATTGCTGTTGCTAGGACTTCTAGTACTGTGTTGAACCACAGTGGTGAGAGTGGGGATCCTTGTCATGTTCCTGACCTCAATGAGAATTCTCTTCAAGTTTTCCCCATTGAGAATGATATTTGCCATGGGTTTTTCACAGATGAATTTTATGAAGTTGAGAAAAGGTTCCTCTATCCCTATACTCTGAAGAGTTTTAATACGGATGCTATATTTTGTCAAATACTTTTTCTGAATCAATTAAGAGGACCATGTGGTTCTTTTCTCTTCTCTTATTTATTTGTTCTCTCACATTGGTTGATTTGCAAATGTGGAAACACCGTTGCATCCCAGGAATAAATCCCACCTGGTTATGGTGGATAACCTTTTTAATGTACTGTTGGATCCTATTAACTACGATCTTGTTGAGAATTTTGACATCCATATTTGTCAGGGATATTGGTCTGAAATTCTCCTTTTTGATGGGGTCTTTGCCTGGTTTGGCGATCAAGGTGATATTAGCTTTATAGAAAGAGTCGGAACGTTTTCCTTCTGTTTCTATTTTTTGAAACACCTTCAGGAGAATAGGTATTATTTCTTTTTTGAATATTGGTAGAATTCCCTGGGGAATCTACCAGGTCCTGGACTCTTGTTTTTTGGAGGCTTTTGATCACTGCTCCAATCTCATTACTAGATATTGGTCTATTCAGGTTGTCAATTTCTTCCTTATAGGTTTCCAGGAATGCATCCATTTCTTCTAGGTTACTTAACTTATTCACATAGAGCTGTTGACAGTAATTTCTGATGATTCTATTTCCTTGGTGTTAGTTATGATCTCTCCCCTTTCATTCATAATTTTATTAATTTGGGTCTTTCCTCTTTCTTTTGGATTAGTCTGGCCAGTGGTTTATCTATCTTATTAATTCTTTCAAAGAACCAGCTTCTAGTTTCATTGATATTCTGTAATATATATCTGGCTTCTAATTAATTGATCTCTTCTCTAATCTTAATTATCTCCCTTCTCATGCATGGGGTAGGCTTATTTTGTTGTTGATCCTCTAGTTCTTTAAGGTGTAAAAAGAGTTTGTGTATTCAGGATTTTTCTATTTTTTTGAGTGAGGCTTGGATGGCTATGTATTTTGCCCCTAAAACCTCCTTTGCCATATCCCATAGGTTTTGTACCAATATGTCTTTGTTCTCATTGGTTTCCATGAGTTGTTTAAGTTCTTCCTTGATTTTCTGGTTGATCTAAACATTCTTGAGCAGGATGGACTTTAACTTCCAAGTGATTAAATTTCTTCCAAACTTTTTCTTGTGATTCATTCCAGTTTCAAAGCTCTGTGGTCTGAGAATATGTAGGGAATAATCTCAGTCTTTTGGTATCATTGAGACCTGATTTGTGTGTGGTCTATTCAGTTCCACGTGGCCTTGAGAAGAATGAGTACTCTGTTGTTTTAGAGTAGAATGTTCTGTATATATCTATGAGGTCCATCTGGTCCAATGTGTCATTCAAAACTCCTCTTTTTTTTTTTTTTCATTAATTTTCTGCTTAGATGACCTGTCTATTGCTGAGAGTGGCATATTAAGATCCCCTAAAATTAACGTATTTTTACCTATATGTCTCTTTATTTTTATTAACAGTTGGCTTATGTACTTGGCTACTCCCATGTTGGGGGCCTAGATATTTACAATTGTTATATCTTCTTGTTGGATAGACCTTTAAGAAAGATGTAATGTCCTGTATCTCTGACTATGGGCTTTAGTTTTAAATCTAACTTATCTGATATGCGAATGGCTACCCCAGCTTTCTTTTGAGGTCTGTTGGCATGAAAAATGGTTTTCTATCTTTCAGTCTTTCAGTCTGGATGTATCTTTAGTTTCAAAATGAGTCTCTCTTATATGGATGGGTCTGTATTTTTAGCCAATCTGCAACCTTGTGCCATTTTATGGGAGCATTTAGGCCATTCACAATAAGAGTGATTGTTGAAAGATATGTTTTTATTGTTATCATGTTGCCTGTGAGATCCTCATTTCTATAGATTGTCTCTGTATTTTTCTGTTCTCTATCATTCTTGGGGTCTTTCTTATTTAACAGAACACCCCTTAATATTGCTTTCAGGGTCCGCTTGATGGTCACATATTCTTTTAGTCTTTGTTGGTCTTGGAAGCTCTTTATCTCTCCATCCATTCTGATTGTCAGCCTTGCAGGATACAGTAGTCGTGGCTGCATGTTCTCCTCATTTACTGCCCTGAATATGTCTTGCCAGCCATTTCTGGCTTGCCAGGTTTCTATCTGCCCTTAAGGTATTTTCTCTGGTTTTACGATTTGCGAGTTTCACTATCACATGCCAGTAGGTTGCTCTATCCTTGTTGATCTTGGGAAGTGTCCTCTCTGCTTCTAGGATACGAAGACTTGTTTCATTCCCCAGATTAAGGAAATTCTCAGCTTGGATTTGCTCAACTATATTTTCTAATCCTTTGTCTCTCCACCCCCTCAGGGATCCCAATAATTCTGACATTGAATGTATCATGGCATCATTTATTTCTCTAATTCTGTTTTCAGGGACTCTAAGCTATTTGTTCCACGGCTCCTCCTGATACTTCTTTTCTATCAATTTGTCTCCTAGATCACTAATTTGATCTACTGCCTCATTTATCCTGTTAGGGTATCTAGATTAGATTGGATCTCATTGATAACATTTTAAAATTCTGCCAGGTCAGCTCTCACTTCTGCCCTTAGAGAATCTATGTTGCCACTAATGTTTTTCTCTAACTTAGTTATTTTCTGGATAACTGTTACCCTGAATTCTATCTCCAACATCTCATTTATGTCCATATCCATTAGTTCTGTGGTAGAGGTCACAGTCTCTGAATTTTTCCTCTGTTGGGATTTCCTCCTCCTAGTCCTTCTGGTGAGAGGTGTTTGAGGGGATGTATAGCTGAAAACATCAACCACGATTCAGGCAAGGAGCACCCTAGAAAGTTTTGAGCAATTGGAACTCACTGCCAAAAAGAAAGAAAAAGGGAAAAAAAGAGAGAAAAAAAAGCAGTGAAAATGAGCCCCAAGAGTGAGATTTATAATGTACAAAAACAAAAACACACAAAGAGAAAGACTGACAAAAGAAAAAGAATAAAAATAAAAACACAAAATAAAAAGAGGAGGGTGATGGGAAGGTTATTATTATCCCTCAATGTGGATGAGGAAGGATATTTCAGTTCTTTCTGGGTATATCTTGTTATGTTTATTAGAGGACTCAACTTCCCATAGACACAGGGAAATTAATATTGGTGTATATATAGAGAGGTAGTACTGAATAGGGAAAAAAGGACTACTTGAAGGTTGTATCTATATCTATCTATATCTATATCTATATCTATTAAAAAAGAGAAAGAAAAAAGTATACATATGAAAAAAGTTCAAGTTAAAAAGTTACTGTGGAATATATTGTATTAAACATCTAGTTGAAAGGGCAAGTAGGTAAAAAAATAAAATAACAAGAATCATGAGTAAGAATTTTTTAAAAAAAGAGACAAATGTTGTATCTAAGAAATATGCAGGCTATGAGGCAATACCAGGAGTTTAATATACTGTTTTCCCCTAGTGTTGGAGTTTTACAGTTTTCTGGGGACCATGTGGTTGTAGTCCTCTTTTTCTTTCAGCTTCTCTTCTCGAGTAGGGGCCTGCTGCATTATTTTCCAGTCAGTGCTTCTTGGGTGGAGTTGCTCTGCCCCCAGTCAAGGGTCTGGGATCCATGGAAACCAGTTTTTCTGGGCTTTTGTTCTCTGGAGGCTTTTTTCTCTGGCGGTCTTTCACGCCTCTTTGGAGGGTCAGAGCAAAGTAAACTGTCTGCACCTAGACCTCTGCCTCAGAGAGAATCCACAGTCTGCTCCTCTCTGAATCCTCCAGAACACACAGACTCCCCCTCTGCAAACTCCATTGAATACAAGAATCCACAGGCAGTGCACACCCCAGCCACCATCTCAGTGGTTACTTGAGGCCCCTGCTTATCTCTGTACCCCCATGCCACCAAAACTGTGAGGGATACTGGTCCGGGCAAGCCGGGTCTCAGCAGCTGTCATTCCTGACTTGAGCCCATGATGGGTCCCCATCAAATGCCCCGCCCCCCATTTATTGAAGATAGTATCCTTTCTACACTGAGAAAGACTCCTTGATCCCTTCACAAATAGTTGACTGTCTATACAGGGGTTTATTTATTGATTCTTTTACATTTATCTGTGTGCTTATTTTTATGCCAGTAACATACTCTTTTGATTGTTATTGTTTTGTAGTGCAGCTTCAAATCAGAAAGTGTGATACCACCAGTTTTGCTCTTTTTCAGGATTGCTTTGGCTCTTCAGAGTCTTTATTTGTTCCATAGAATTTTGGATTTTTTTTCTACTTGTGAAAAATGCCATTGAAATTTTGATAGGGATTACAAATAATCTACAGATGACTATGGGTAGAATTGACATTTAAAAAACATTTTAATCCTTCTGATCCATGAACACAGGATATCTATCCATTTGTTTGTGTGTTCTTCAGTAACTTTCATCAATGTTTTATGGTTTTCAGTAGACAATTCTTCACCTACTTGGTTAGATTTATTTCAAAATACTTCATTTTTTATGCTACTGTGAATGAGACTTTTTTAAAAGTGTCTTTTCAGATCTTTCATTGTTCGTGTATATTACAACTGATTTTTGTATGTTGATATTTCTACCCTACAACTTTTCTGTATTCATTGATTAGTTCTAACAGTTTTCTGGTGGAATTTGAAATTTTTTTTATGTATTAAATCATCTGCAAACAGAGAGTATTTTACTTCTTTTCCAATTTGAATGCATTTTATTTCTTTTTCTTGCTGATTTTTCTGGCTAGAATTTCTATCACTATGTTGGATAAAATTGGTGAGATTTGGACTATTGTCTTGTTCTGAATCTTAGAAGGAAAGCTTTTGATAAGCATGATACCATTGAGTACGATTTGAGTAATGGGCTGATCATATATGGTCTTTATTATGTTGAGGTATATTTCTTCTATACCCAATTTGATGAGTATTTTTATCATAAAATGATGCTGAATTTTGTCAGCTTTTTTCTGCATCTATTTAAATGCTCACATAATTTCTATTTTTCATTGTATTAATGTGGTATATCATATTTATTGATCTGTATAAGTTGGATAATCTTTGTATCCCAGGGATAAATCCCATATGATTGTTTAAATGTGCTTAAACTCTGTTTGATAATATTTTGTTGAGATTTTTGCATTGATATTCATCATGGAAATTTATTTATAACTTTTGTTTTGTTTTGTTTTGTTTGTTTTTGTTTTTGTTTTTGTTTTTGTTTTGTTTTGTTTTCTTCCAGTGCCCTTAACTAGCTTTGACAATTGAGGTAATCCTAGTCTCAAAAATAGTTTCCTCCTCTTCAGTTTTTTGAAAGAGATTGAGAAAGATTGGCATTAATTCTATAAGTGCTTGGTACAAGTCACCCCTGAAGGCATCTGTTCCTTGACGTTGGGGGAGTTTTAGTACTGATTTGATGTCCTTACTTACTATTGCTCTGTTCAGGCTTTCGATTCCTTCTTGAATCAGTCTTAGAAAGTTGTATGTTTCTAGGAATTTATCCATTTCTATTTGGGTCTTTTTTTTTTTCCCCTGTCTCTTTGTCAAACTTCTCATTTTGTTCTTGTATTATTTTTCAGATATTTTTAAAGGATGTGTCTGTTCTTTTGTAGCTCTCTGATCATCTTTAGAAAAAAATATTTAAAGTCTTTATCATTTAATTCCTGGATCTCCATTTTTTTTGAGGCCAGTTACTGAAGTTATTTTAGTGTATTTTTTTGTGACCTGCATAGTCTTGCATGGGTGTCTGCCTGTTTAAAGAAACAGTCACCTTTTCCAAATTTTATAGATTGATTTCAGTAAGGAAGACTTTCACTTAGATATGGGGCATGCTGGAGCATACTGTTACCCTGTGTCTAGTGGTACAGGATACCTCGTATGGGGACATGTGATGGCTGGGATCTTGGGGGCACATGATGTCTCTTTGGCTCAGGACAAGAGATTCCAGAGCACTGATAGCTATGTGGTTCTTATCATCTCTGTGGAGATGTGCAGTGACATCTCCAGGTCCAGTGTCTGGGGACCAAGGCAAGCTATAGTGGTGGCTAGAATTTGTGGGGTTCACACACTTGGCTCTGGGGTTTATCTTTAGGTACCTGTGCAGTGGCAGAGTCACTTGCAGACACATAATAATAATAGGAACCAAGGTAGGGAGAAAGAGCAAGAGCTGTGTAGGCTCTGGCTGTCACCATGCACTACCATGACTGCTGTGTTTTGCCATGGGCACGTGACAGTAGAGTCCAATGATGGGGATTGGGCTGGGGGTAAGAATGTAAACAACCAGAAGTGTTAGCTGTTGCTGATTGTGGTGGTACAGGCCAGTGACAAAAGACAGAGTCTCATGCAGGCCCACATGTAGCTATGAGGACCCTGGCTGTCAATGTGCCATCCTATGGTTGAGTGGTCTTTTATCTCTCTAGCTCCTTTAATGCACACTGCACACTGCAGAGGAGACTGGTGATGGGTGTCAGGCCAGACCAGCATCATGTAAGTACACAGCTAGAGGGTTAGGGTAGGCTAGCCTGAAGCACATGCATGGTGGTGGGGGTCAGCCTCAAGAGTCTAGGCTGGCATCTTGCACTTGTACAATCTCAGAGGCCTGGGCTGGCTTCTAGTGAACTTTTGGGCTCCAGTGGGGAGGAGGAGAAGGAGCAAGGCAAGAAGGACTGAGGCAGCTGGTGTCACTAACTGCATATACCTGAAGTATGAGAACTGGTGAAATCTGTAGTGAGGTATTTGGTAGCTGTGTTGGTATTGGTTTTTTCAGTGGTAAAATCTGCTAGATTTTTCTGCAAAGCAGTTCATTGTAAACCACAATTGCTCTTGTAGGGCCACTATTGGTAACTCCTTCTTTTCTTCTTTCTTCGTAGCCTTCTTTATATGTTTCAGCTTTTCAGGTCTGGAGGGGTGAAAATGAAATGGGTCATTCATGCAGTTCCCCCAACAGGTTGGAGAAATTGGACCCTCACCCCGACCCCTTCCTGGTAAGGAGAACTTGTTTTAGGTATTAAGTTTCATCTCATGGGAATGGGATGATGTATTCAAAATGAAGCTCTCTTCTTGAGCAGTTATCTTCAGGTTTTTTTTTTTTTTTCTTTTCTTGTTTTTGTTTTTCCGCTGTGTTGCTAAAGTTTCTCAGGTAGACTATATAGTTTTTGTTCTTTGGCAGCTATCTAATTATTGATCTTTGTAGAGGGACAGAGGCTGAGGTCCCCTGTGTTGCCATTTTAGTGATGATACCCTGGACAGTATACTTGATTGTCATAACGTGGAAGGAGGACATGCTACTTGTATCTAGTAGGTAGAGACTAAGAATTTTGTTAAACATCATACAGTGCATAGGACAGTCTCCCCATCAAGTAATAATCCAGCTTCTAATGTCAATAGTGCTAATGCCAACAAAGCCTGAGCTGTCTTTTCTTCCTTTTCTTCCTTTACTACCTCCTGCTAGTCAATACACCTATCTTTCTCATAAAGATTTACCAGATGTAAGTGTATGTATGTATGTGTATATGTTTATTTATTTATTTATTTTAGAAATGACAGCAGTTATTTTTCTATAGATTTTATTTATTTGACAGAGAGAAAGAGAGAGCACAAGTTGGAAGAATGGCAGTCAGAGGGAGAGGGAGAAACAGGCTCTCCACTGAGTAGGGAGCCTGATGTAGGGTTCTATCCCATAACCTGGGCCTAAGGCAGCCTCTTAACCAAATGAGCCACCCAGGCACCCCTGTATGTCTACATGTTTAAAAGACAGAATGTGCACATGAATTTTTATCAGTCTCCAAGAATATCTACTTTGAGAGGTTATTTTAGAAGAAAAATATTTAATCTAGTTTATTTCATTATTTTGTCATACATATTTTTGCAGAAAGAGAATAGCAACTGAAATGAGTTTATTTTATAGTTCAGTTTTTAATTGTTCATGGGAAGTATATAAGTCATATCACCCTTTACCAGTGATCACTGAAATATCTGACCATGGTCTCATCATTTTGTTTGTTCTGAATTTTGGCAGAGCTCTGTATCACACATTAGTAATAAATATGTTGTTATAAGTCAGTATTTTCATTCAAGCTAATGTAAAAAGAAATTGTTCCTGTGAGGAAGACTTAAAATGGAAGCTGTCATTTGCATTTTCATCCCAAGGTCAAATGACTCTGTCAGTTTAGTTACCTAGGATTTTGACAAATAATCTTTCACAAATGTTAGCTGCAAAGAGATCCCTCATGCTGTCTATAGAGATATTATGCATCCATTTGAAAGCAATCACTTAGCTCTTAAATTTGTCTTCATCTAAGAGAAGAAAATGATTCTAAAATTACAATACCTTGTGTCAGTTGGGAAGTAAGACATGGAGTCATTTAATTATTCTATCAGCACCTCAACAAGTTAATTTTCCAAATTTTCCTCAGCTCTGCATTTAGTTAGACCTTGCAACTGGCAAACCCCTGATCTCCAGCTCTTGGCCTACCCTTGGGATCCTGCCTCTTCCAAAGAACCAAATAAGAGCACCTGGGTACTTGCAGACCCAGTCTTTCTCTGTGCCCTGACCAAGAACTGTCAGTCTCAAGTTCTGCCCAGTACCCATTCCCAGAGAAGGCCTGTACGCCTTCAGGCTTCCCTTTGGCATGCAAATCATGATGACATCAGAGAGAGGTAGCCAGGGAACCTACTGAGAGCTTTTCATTTGGGTTTTTTCCCCATGGAAGGAAAAAGTCTATGGTGCTGTTTTTATCTTGAGAAACTCCTAGGTTGAAAAATAAATGCGGGAAGGCAAAGTTGGATTACAGACTATAAAGACTTTTCTACTCTCTCCTCCTGTATGGGAATAAAAATTGACCTTTCCCAAAGAGTTGTTTAGGACTGCCTGACTTGTCAATGACCAGGATACCATTCTCCCGGAATATTTATCAGTGCCTAAGAGGATATGTTGTTATCAAAACCACAACCAGAATTTGTTGAGAGCTTTTCTAAGTACAAGCATCCTGACATGGCTTCTGCCTTCACTGAGTTTGGAGTCTGGTAGAGGATTCAAAACTAACAACCATGAAACAATTAGCAGGCAAAGTAAAGTGTATAATAAATCACTCACTTGAAAAGCAGAGCTTAAAAGGCTCTAAGAAATACAGAGAAGAATGACTAAAGAAAACACTAAATTTAATCTATAAACCTTACATTTCCCTAGAATTGAGGAACTGATTGAAATTATGTTTTCTAATCCAAGAAAAGATGTGATGTTTATGTTTCTTCTAAATGATGCCAAAATACTCAGGTGAAAAAGTAGAGTAATTTTGTCTTTTGACAAGAGTCACAAACTTCTATGTGTATAGGTGCCAGGAGTGTAGTGTACATAGTGAAATGAGCTGTCAAGGGAACTTTGGAAGGAATGATCCCTGTTGCAATCTATAAATCTCTTTGCTGCTCCGAAGGAGGTACTAGAAATGCAAACCTAATGTTGGCAAACAACATTGTCATATATATATTTGTGTCATATATATATTTTATATATATGTGTGTCATATATATATTTTTTAATTTATGTATTTATTTTAGAGAGACCATAAACAGAAGGGGCTGAAGTAGAGGGAGAGAGAATCTGAGGCAGATGCTGTGGTGAGCCCAGAGCCTGATGTGGGGTTGGATCCCACAACCCTGAGATCATGACCCAAGCCAAAAACCAAGAGTTGGTTGCCTAAGAGGCTCTGTCACCCAGTTGCCTCAAGGTATCATATTTTTTAAAAAATCTGAAGACCTAGATATTTTTAATGTAAAATCTCCCAATTTATAAACATTAGCCACAAATAAAAATATTTGTTAAATGTACTATGGGCCATGTAAAACAAAACTACAGGCTGAAGGAGGGCAAGAATATTTAAAGCATTGATTATTTGTAGGTATAGAGGGAAAAGATAGGAGCAAAGGGGTAAGCAGACACCAAATTCTATCAGAACATGTAAGCTATGGGAAGAAATGTGTGCTGTATCCAAACAATAATGAAGGTTTTTAAACAGAGATATGATGTGATCAAACTTTCATTTTCAAAAGTTCCTTCTGGCTGGATATAGTTTGAAGGTTGGATTGAAGTGGGCAAAACTGTTGTCAGGGAAATCAGTTAGGAAGACAACACAGTATTTAAGATCTGTATAGATAGATACAGATATAGATAGATAGACATATATTTATTAAGATATTTATCTATACCTACATATATAGATATTTAAGTATATATAACATATATGATATATATGTCATATGTAATGTCATAATGTCATATGTCCTATATTACATATGTCATATGTCATGTCATATGTCTTATATAATATATATGACATATAAAACACCTCATATATATGGTTACATATAATTCTACCTATCATCTCTCAAACTATCTTATCTATTATCTATTTATTTGAACTACTTTGGTAACAGAACTATAAGGTATGAGGATAAAATATTGTTTGTCCCAACAAATTAGCATGAGAGCTACAAAATTTTGGTTTCATTCTAATAACTTTTTTCTGATTACAAATGTATTTGTCCCAGCTAAAATAATTACAGTAACACATAATACCACTTCCATCAGTACCAAGTGTTCAAAGTCTACATCACTCAATGAAGCAGGAACAGGATGAAGACCTGGTACTGAGTGCAGCATGGGACATACCTTTGGGATCCTCTAAAAAAAACTGAATAAAGGCAGGGACATTTTAAGGTTACTAACTTCTTATAGTTGCCCTCCAATTTGGAGGTTTGTGCTACAATAACTCAGATATGATTTTGAAAAGAATAAAATATTAATAGGTTGTGAACTATGACACATAATGGATTATAGATACAACCATGATTATTTCTTTAAGATTTGATATTTGGGGGGCATCTGCATGGCTCAGTTGTTGTGCATCTGGTTTCAGCTCAGGTAATAATCCCAGGGTCCTGGGATCGAGCCCCATGTCGAGCTCCTGCTAGGCCTGTTTCTCCCTCTCCCACTCCCCAGCTTGTGTTCCTGTTCACTGTCTCTCCCTCTGTCAAATAAATAAATAAAATCTTAAAGAAAAAAAAATAGATTTCGTGTTTGGAAACCTAGAATTAGTTTGTCAAAGAATAGGTATATTTTAAGTCCTATGTTAAATCCAGCCAGTGTCTAGATTGGTAGTACAAAATTTTAATTACTGTCATTTTCTTAAATTCTCATCAAAATGGTTATTAGTATATGTAGCCAATTGTATTTTAAAAAAATTCCCTAAGGGCGCCTGGGTGGCTCAGTGGTTTAGGCCTCTGCCTTCGGCTCAGGTCATGATCTCAGGGTCCTGGGATCGAGTCCCGCATCGGGCTCTCTGCTCAGCGGGGAGCCTGCTTCTCTCTCTCTCTCTCTCTCTCTCTCTGCCTGCCTCTCCATCTACTTGTGCTCTCTCTGTCAAATAAATAAATAAAATCTTAAAAAAAAAAAATTCCCTAAAAACATCTCTCATGCCCCAGACTCTTCTTACAATGTGCCCTTGACACTCTTCATCTCAAAAAGTAAGGTCCCTTGAATATTGGTTGGAATTGTGACTTGCAAAATTGATGCAATGTGGTTTCCAAAGCCAGGTCATAAAAAAGAAAATTTCAATCTCACTTCTCTTGAAACAAATGCTTTAGAAATCAGCCATAATGTTGTGAAGAAACTAGTCACATGGAGAGTCCCTGTGTAGATGTTTGGTTGACAGCTGAATCTGAGGTCAACTACCATACTTGTTAATTGAATCTTTTCCAACTGTGCACCCAGACACTGTGAAACAGAAGAAGTTGTCTCATTGTGTCCGTTCTGAATTCCGGATTCACAGAATCCATGAACATGATTAAATAATGGTTCTTTTACCCCACTAAAATTGGGTTGAGTTTTTATACAGCAATAGATAACTAGAACATGGTGTTTGTTTAAATTCTTCAACAATTTAAAAGGTAAAACATGTTACCTCTTTATTGTTTAAAATGCATTTCCTTAATTGGCTATTGGGCTAGTTTTCTTTCCTTCCTTCCTGCCTGCCTTTGCATTTGTATTTCTTTTAAGAATCATTAATTATGATTATAATATACTCATAATTACATAATTATGATTATATTATACTCTTAATCATCATTAAGAAATGAATTTTAAAAAGGATTACACTCTGCATCGCCAGTGATTCACCAATGCCTTATATGCACTTCTATTAATAATATCATCAGTAGAATAATACATTACATGGGGCGGTGATACATATATACAACTCACACAATTTAGATTTATCCTGCTACTCTCATTTTGCTCTATTTTTTTTAAAGATTTTATTTATTTATTTGACAGACAGAGATCACAAGTAGGCAGAGAGGCAGGCAGAGAGAGAGGAGGAAGCAGGCTCCCTGCTGAGCAGAGAGCCTGATGCAGGGCTCAATACCAGGATCCTGGGATCATGACCTGAGCTGAAGGCAGAGGCTTTAACCCACTGAGCCACCCAGGCACCCCTCATTTTGCTCTATTATTAAAGATTTCAGGAAGTTTCTTTCTGACTTCTACACTTCCTAAGTTTACCCAGAGACACCTTGGCAGGGAATACATTCTGTATCACCAAGGAGTATCTCTTCTAAAGGACTGGGGGCTGGCATAAGAAAACAAACTGTGTTATCTCAGTTCATGATGGTTATTATCACAGTATTCTGGGTGTTGGATTTTTCCTTTGCAGTGGATTTTAATCTTAAAATGGATACTGTGCTACCTCAACTTTCCTGTTAGATAATCCAAAAAAAAAAAAAGGAGAGAGAGAGAGAGAAGGTGATAGTCTGAGTCATTTATCTTTTTTTTTTTTAAGATTTTATTTATTTGTTTGAGAGAGAGAGAAAGCACAAGCAAGGGGAGGAACAGAGGGAGAGGAGGGAGAAGCAGGCTTCTCACTGAGCAGAGAGCCCGATGTGGGATTCAACCCCAGGATGCTGGGATCATGAACTCAGCCAAAGGCAGATGCCTAACCTACTGAGCCACTCAGGTGCCCCTGAATCTCATTAATTAATTAATTAACAATTAATTAATTTTAAAGATTGTATTTATTTACTTGAGAGAGAGAGCACAAGTGAGGTTAGGAAAGGGCAGAGGGAGAAGGAGAAGCATATTCTCCTGTTGAGCAGGGAACCTGATGCAAGGCTCCATCCCAGGATCTTGGGATCATGTCCTCAGCAGAAGGCAGATGCTTAACCCACTGAGCCACTCAGTCACCTGAGTCTCATTTATTTTTTGAGTTATAGGAATAAAACTAAAATTTTGTTTAGGATCTGATGTGTCTTCAATATAATACCATGAAACTACGAGCAACTTCAAAAGTGTAAGGAATCCTGAGAGGGAGTTTGGTGAAGCAAAGTTATAAAGTTCACAGCATATCATCCTTCACTGATCCAGACAAGATTTTGTGGTTACTACACTGATTCTCATAATAATGTGTATGTATTTTTATTTGAATATTCTTTGGTGTGGCTGCTTGCTTATTATAGGGATAGTCATTTAAGAATGTTTTATTTTTTTAATTTAATTAATTTATTTGCCAAAGAGAGAGAACACAAGCAGGCAGAGCTGGAGGTCAAGGAAGAGGGAGAAACAGACTCCCCACTGAGCAGAGACTTCCTATAGAGCTTGATCCCAGGAACCTGGGATCATGACCTGAGCCAAAGGCAGATGCTTAACCAAATGAGCCACCCATGTGCCCCTTAAGACTGTTTTACATAGACTATGCATAAGAATCTTGAGCCCATGGAGCCCAAAGCCTGTCCCTGATCCCCACATAAATGATCTTTTTTGATTTCCTATCATTTTCTCTGGAACATTAGCTCCAGGACAAAAGATACCTTCTCTGAATATTCACTGATCTATAACCAGAACCTGGAAGAATACCTGTAAATAATAGATGCATAATAATTATATTTGAATGAATAAATATTATTCCAGGCCATCAAAAAAATGTAGGACCAGGGTAGAACCTATTCAAACAGAAAAGTCAGAAGAATTAATAATATTAAAGAGTCTTTTCCAAACAGTTTAACGCTAAGATGGGTTTGTTAAGTGTTTGCTAGATAGACCATAACCTTATATATTTGGATTTCTTCTTACTCTTTATCTATGATAGCACAATCTGGGTACCCCTAAATCTCAGAAATCTACCACAAGACATTATGGGGCAAGATAGCAAGAATATATTAGGTAATTAAGCAATTGTTTTTTTATGCTTTAAAGATTCACATTGAAAGAGTTTCTTCTAGATTCTTCCTAGAGCTAGTCAAAGAAACTCCATTATCTCACTAAACAATATTTTGAAAGGAAAAGGATTACGAGATCCAAAAATTAATGACTATCCTATGTCATGTAGTATAAAAGATATGTGTATAAGTACATGTCTATCCTTCCAGCAAAATTATTTTTTATAATTTTTATTTCAATATAGTTGATACACAATATTATATTAGTTTCAGGTATACAACAGCGATTCAACAAATTTATAGGTTATGGTATGCTCACCACAAGTGTAGCTACCACCTGTCACCATACTATTATATTACAATTTCATTGACTATATTCTCTATGTTGTGCCTTTTATTCCTGTGACTTGTTCATTCCATAACTGGGAGTATGTATCTCCCACTCCCCTTCACTCATTTTGCCTATCCTCCTGGTCTGCAACCCTTTGACAACCATCAGTTTGTTCTCTGTTTCTATAGGTCTGATTCTGCTTTTTGTTTACTTATTTGTTTCCTTTTTCTTTTTTGTAGCTCCAACATATGAGTGAAATCATATGACATTTGTCTTATAAGTCATCTCTTTGTGCTTCAGTTTAATATTACTACCACTTTAGAATTTGTTATGCTAATTACATGATTTAATGGATATAAAGTGCCTAAAACAGTGCCTAGCATAGACTAATTGTCACAAATTGTTCTATTTGTTGTGCTAAACACTACATCTAATTGTCAAGGATATTAAAGTAGCCAATAGTCTCTTCTAGAAAATGTTTTGTTTTACATTTCATTATGAATGCAAAGTTTATGTAATATCTCAAAGGCCAACTTTCTCAAAAATAAAGGGGGTACTGTATATAGTTTCTAATATGTATTATTTGACTTAAAACATTTTATTCCTGGTCCATAAAGACAGATGTTTAAAAAATTGAGGTGAGAAGTTGGAAGGAGTTATAATGGCAACTACTCAAACAACCTGTTCTGGTATGACTGTTTGGGCTTATGCCTTCAACTTTACTGATCATTTTCTTATTGGCATTGACAACTCAGCAAAGAAAAAGACAAGTGGGTTAATTAATGGTGCATCTTTAGGATAAAACTTGCAGTAAATATATCAAACACAGAGGAGTGAAACAAAAGTGTTGTTGAGATTTTTGCCAAGGGTCAGTCTCCTGAACTCTCATGTTTGTAAACAGTATTTGATTTCTTCTTAAAATATCATTATTATAAGCACATAGAAAAATGTGAATTTCAGTAGTAGATGATAAAGGTAAGAAACCAGGAAAAAAACCCTCAAACTTCTAGTCAAGGCATGGGTCCTAAGTGTCCAAATTAGATTTGACTCATTTTATCACTATGAATGAAGCCCCTGAAGTTTTGTTTCCTTCTTTCCTTCTCCTTCTCCTTCCTTCCTTCCTTCCTTCCTTCCTTCCTTCCTTCCTTCCTTCCTCTTTCTTTCTTTCTTTCTTTCTTTCTTTTTCTCTTTCTTTCTTTCTTCTAATACATTTCCTCAAGAAGGGGAAGGTTTCGGCATCAGGGCTTCACTGAAAGGGTATACAGAAAAGATAAGAAAAAATCAAAGGGGAATAGTGGGAGCTTTTGCCAGGGAAATTACTCCAATCACTTTTTGGAGAAAATAGTCAGAAAAGCAAATTTAAAAATTCAATGCTTGCTACACTTCATGCCTCATAAAATTTTTCCAAATGGCATAAAATTATTCAAGAGCAAGTGTTCATATAGAGTAGCTCTGCATGTTTTCACATGTGTTTATACTTTGAGCTTTCATTGTCCTATATTTATTCAACAGATGGCAAGGCTTGTATCACAAACCTATCAGGATCAAACAGTCTCCTGACAAGAGAGCAGCTCATTTTGCATGAGGAATCTGCCAAGTAGCCCCCTCTGCTAGGAAACAAATGAATGGGCTAGTGTTGTTCCCAAGGGAATTGAACTGCAATAAACCACAGAAGGGAAAGAGAAGGATCACCAAAAGCAGCTGAACTCCATAAGTCTTAATGACAGAAAAGGGTCAAATAAATTATAACTAAGAACTCAAAAATTATATTTAAAGTTGTCTTATAATCATGTGTATTTTTTATTAAAGGGTATTTGTATCTGGAACATAAGTTCGTAAATCATAAATAATACATTAAATATTTTTTATTTTAAAATTACTATTATTATCATAATTATTACTATTTGGGTATAGTTGACACAGTGTTCTTTAGCTTCATGTGTACAACATAATGATTCAACAAGTTTATATGTTATGCTATGTTCACCACAAGTGTGGCTACCATCAGCCATCATACACTATTATCGTATCATTGACTAAATTCCTCATGCTGTAACTTTTATTCCCATGACTGTTCATTTTATTACTGGAAGCCTGTATTTCCCACTCCTCTTTACTGATTCTGCCCATCTTCTCCTCTCCCTGCCCTCTGGCAACCATTAGTTTGTTTTCTTTCTTTATAGGTCTGATTCTGATTTTTGTTTGTTTATTGAATCTTTTAAATAAAAGCTAGTGTTTATAAAATGACATTTTTGTTCTCTTTTATTAAGTTTCCATTAGAAAGGAAATGAGTACAGTGATCAATGGCTTTGTGATGTTGATATTCAAAGGCCAGGGTTCATTGCCTTAACATGGAATGTCCATTGGCTCTGAATTTGGTGTAAAGCGGGCTGGGTTTCAGTTACAAATACTCATCAGGACAATTTCTCCCTTTGCCTATCTTGCCTTCCTCACTTCCTACAGGTGTATCTCCTGAGTGAAATAGAGTCAGAAAGCAACCTCTCATCTCTCTGAATATAAAATTAGGAATGCAAATGTAGCAGATATAAATTCTTGCAAGTATATATTTATGAATGTGGGTGTATGTATGAGTGTTTATCATGTATCCCTTGCAGGATGAACTGAAACACCATTTCTTTTCAGTTGGCAAAAAAATTGAGTATTTTAGCCCAAGTCCCTGGGTTAACAGGTAGTCCTTCATGCTTAAGGAACAAAATATCTTTAGGCACAATAATCCTAGGGCTGTCATTAGACAAGGAATTTAATCAAGTTATGTAAACAAACGAATGTGCTTTTCTCTTAGAAGAGTAGATTGGGTTTTCTTCAAGAAAAATAATTCTGTGGAGTAAGGAGTGATGACAAGTAAAACCAGTGGCTGGCTTTTCCAACTTTATTCCAGAACTGTCAAAATACAAACAGAATAAACTTTAAAATAGCATAGGGCTCAGGCCTGAAAAGTCAGAAGTTACAAGTTACAGGAAGGATCCTAGACTCCTACCTCCTGTGATATTCACTTCCTGTAGAAGACAGAGGGCCTATGAGGACCAGTTGGGATTAGTACAAATGGAGGGAAGGATGCCTATAATACAGAAGGTGAAAAGATGAGCATATCCAAGAAGGGCCACCTACAAAGGTCTAAGTGAGATTTCACATTCTTACTTCCAAGTTAAACAGTAATCACAAAAGTTACAATTATTTGTGGTTTTATTCCAACCTGCTTCAGGATGTGTTCTTGATCTTTCAATAAAATACATGTTCATACATCCATTGAAATCAGCTGCAGTTTGTTCTAAGAAAGACTGTCATGACTTACCTCAGGTAGTACCATTCCAAGTTGCCTGCTTCTCATAGATAAGAGAAGGTATCACTGCAACAAAGATACATGCCCTCTCAGAGCCAGTAACTTCAGTTCTAGACTTCATTCCAGTTACCTGGGATGCCAGACCATCCTTCCCAAATGTTGTTGAGTTCACTGATGAAACTGTTCTATTCTCATTCGTGGGTCAACTTTTTAAAGGCAAACTCTCCACCCGTGTGGAGGTTCAAGAAGTTGGCCGTGAAATAACAGTTTGGTGGGGGCAAGGGAGATACTGTAACTCCAACTAGCAGTGGGGTGCAGAGGGGCACGGATTGCATGGAGCACTTGGGTGTGGTGCAAAAACAATGAATACTGTTATGCTGAAAATAAATTTAAAAAAAAGGCAGAGAAAATTTAAAAAAAAGATTAAAAAAAAGATAGAGTTGGGGTGCCAGCTACAGGCCTTGGCATGACTTTTAATTGCAAATGTTAGGATTACACCTGTACTCAGGAAAGAGAAATCATCTTGTCCCTTTTCACTAGGCACAGAACAGCAGATAAAAGTAGAGATAGAGGAAATACAGTTTATCAAATAACTTCTACATTTCATTCCTAGTATGGGATCAATTTGTTGGATCTTCCTATTATAGGATAGGGGAAATTACACACACACACACACACACACACACACACACACACACTTATTATATAAGGTTCAGAAGGAAGAACTTTCCACCAAGAGGTAGGCTAAGAAAGGAGGAAGAAAAGATAAAAGAGAGATCTTTAGAAATTATTATTAAAAATAGCAGTCTACAGCCATTTTTTGTAATTGTATCATTGTATATCTCCTAAAGATGACTTTATGTTTAGGACAATACATTGAATCTCTGTTTAATCTTAAAGGTGTCAATTAAACTAGAGAATGAAGAAAAGTTTACAGGAGATCATCCATGAGTGAAATTGACAGTATTAGAATTATGATGACTATGGGTAATTAACCTTCAAGGAATCCAAAAAATTCTGGAAGGGGCACTGGAATTTATAGATTCAAAAAAAATGTTCTCTTAAATACTTTGTTCTATGATAAACGTGATTAGGAAGGTGTCAAGCCTGCTTTGTTTAATATTAAAGGAAAGAATGACTCCAGAAATTTGGAAGACTAGAGGACAAACTGAAGACATCTGGTTTATACTAACTATATATGTATGTATATATGCATACATATATATGTGTGTGTGTGTATGTGTGTATATATGTGTGTATATGTGAGTGTGTGTATGTGTGTAGTGGTTAAGAGCATAGACTCCAGAGGTCAACTGCCTGGATTCAAAACGAGAGTCTGTCTTGCTATGTGGCTCAGGCAAATTCCCTAATTTTCCCGTCTGTAGTAATAATGTTACTGACTTTATAGCATTGTGACATAATGAAATAAGATAATATATGTAATATGCTTATAGCAATGATTTAGTAAGTTCTCAATAAGTTTTAGTTACAGGTATTTTATTATTATTACTATTCTTGCACTGCATTTTCTTTTTCTCATCTCTAAAATGAAGGGATTAAATTGACAATCATGCATTATATTGTTTCTAAGACTCTATTATATGATTTCATCACATAGAGTTGTATTTTATACTGTTAGTGTTCTGAATTACCCATTGACAGAAATAATATTTATTTTATTTTTTTTCATTTTCATTTCATTTCATTTCATTTTCATTTTCAATCATACCCTTTGCAGTTTAAATCCTGTGTACATGTTATTACTCGCTTTCCCTTCTGAAAACCTTGTTTTAGAGAAAGATGCATCCATTTAGAGTGATTCCCCACATTCATGCTTTTAACTGCAGGAACTCAGATTACGCTCACATATATGGCAACCTAACCCACACTGTTCTCTCTTAGCTCTTGGTAGATTGAGAAAATCAGCTCAAACTGAAATCATACTGTATTTTAAAAAGAAATAGTTGTTCCTGAAATTACTGCAGTTTTTTTTCCAATTCAAAAAATGATGGATTTAATTCTCTACTGATACCAGAAATACAGAAATTCAGCTAGATGAAGTGTAATGGCAATGAGAGCATTTGAGACATGTTATGTTGTCTAAAGAACAAAGAGGCATTAACACTCAATATACAATGAATTCAAACTTCAAGAAAAACTCAATTAAAACAATGTCCTGTAGAATAAGATAATTTGAAACAGGTTGGGCAATTTTCAAAACAATTATGTATCTAAATACTAAAGCACCACCATTCTAATACCAAATTTTCAGATACCTAGGCTGAATAAGGCAGGTTACCAAAATTGTCCTTACTAGTTGAGAGTGTGTTTAGGCTTGTGAAAAGCTACAAGTCTATAATGCTCTTTTGCTCTGTAGATGCTCAATAAATGGTAGCCTGCTGATAGAACATTCTGTTGTATGACCAATTAGTTCTGCAGGGGATTCAGAATAACCTACTGTTCATCTGTTTCTAATGTTATTCAATCCCGCAAGGCCTCAAAGGAGAGGCTTGGCCAGTCTAGTGGGCTGATGGGTTAAGCACATCATTAGTGGCTCCCTCCTGTGTTACACATTGGCTCCATCAGAAAACATATTTAAAGTGATTAATTCATTACCCAGAAATGATCTGCTCACCTTCCTTCTTCAGGAACATAGTCAAAATAGCTGCTTATAACCAGGCATTAACTCCACAGCACAGATGACAAGATTTTCTTAATATGCCTTTTGGATGGTAATATTTGTAACAGGTTGAAAGATCCCAGCATGGCCTTTATGGACTATTCAAGCATTCCTACCTTCAAGTGGTATTTTCTAACCAAAGTGAAATGTGTGTTTCAAATCCTGACAACTACAGAAATAGTTCGGCCAGGGGAATACAGTCAGGGCCTAGAGCCAGGAGACATGTATAAAGTTTGTTTCTCTGCCACAACACTGCCTATTTATTACATGACCTTGGGCAAGTCAGTTAACCTTGACTGATGTATTATTTATTGAGCAAAACAGTGTTCTAAAATATATGAAATGTTCATAATGGATTCCATGTATATGCCCATAAGGCTTACAAAGGAGGGAACTGGGGCTTCTTGACTGAATTAAAGGCCAGGCCCTGTCAAGCCCACAATAAGGAAAATCTTCACCTTCTGGAATTAATATAGCTGTAAGGATATCTGTTAGAGGCTTAGATATGACCTCCTCCCCCTCTCTTAACTGCTCAATGAAAAGAAAATAGGATTCTCATTCAGAGGGTTATTGTAGACTATTTAGATAAATGAATGCTAAAATCTCCAGCCTCTTGTCTGGAACATAGTACATAATATTTGTTCACTATGAATCGTTCTCTCAGGAACACTATGTTAAGATGTCAATCAAATCCAAAGAGATACTTAAACATAGGTGTAGCTCAATAAAATCTATTCTTTTAAATTAAGTATGCTTTTGCTAAAGTAAGTTACATTTCCTCCCCTAAAGATAAAAGAAGCTCCATAAGAAAACAGTCAGATTGAAGATCTTGGGCTTTAGAAAAGGAGCACAAGGAGGTTAATCCAGGCCCCCAAACATGTTAGCCCTCAGGCCTTGAGGATGGTAAATCATCTCTGAATATCAAGTTCATTACTGTTATTGCTGATTTTTTTTTTTTTTTGGTTTGTAAATGAAAATAGACATACTACTTTGTTGAAGTGTAGAGACAATATTAAAAACTTGGGCAAAAATGATATAAACCAAGCCCAAAACCAAAATCAAAAATATTTACATTATATAATCCAGTAGTCAGTTCTTTTCTTTTTCTCTATGTATCTCTTGGGTGATAAAATACATTTTCAAGGCTTTAACTGGGAAAATCTATGTGCTGATGATGTCTGGAATTATATCTCCAGCCCAGACCTCTTCCTTGATCTCTGGTGTCCTAATAACATCACTTGGATGTCTAATATAAATGTGAGATTTAACACACCCAAAACTAAATGTCTAATCTCCTCTACAAACCTGACTTTCTTACTCTCTTCCTCATCTCTTTTAGTTGCCTGGATCAAGTACACTGACATCATTTTGACTCTTCTTTCTTCTATTTATGTATTTTTGTATTTAAATTTTTAAAAAATTTTTATTTAAATTACAGTTAATTAACATACAGTGTAACACTAGTTTCAGGTGTACAATATAATGATTCAGCACTTTCATACAACACCTGGTACTCATCACAACAAGTGCACTCGTTCATCCCCATCCCCTATGTCACTCATCTCCCCACCCCTGCCCCTCTGGTAACCATCGGTTGACTCTCTATAGTTAAGAGTCTGTTTCTCAGCTTATCCCTCTCTTTGACATTTCTTTCTTTCATAACCTCCATATAATCTGTCAGTACATCCTGGTTATTTTGATCATACAAAATATATTCAAAAATTTACCTGTCCTCATGTACTCCCCAATTCTGCAGTTATATATGCCAACATTACCTCTGTCTGAAATGATTTCAATAGCATGATAACTAGTGATTCTCCTTCCTCCTTTGCCCACTACATGCCATATATAACATGGCAACCCAAACCTCACATACAACTCAAATCAGATATGTCACTCATGGGTTTAAAGATCCTTTGATGATTACCTTCTTCACCCAGGCAAGTAAAGTCCTTAAGATAGCCTATGAGGCCCGGCCCAATCCAAATTTTCACTTCTCAAAGCTCACCTACTCCTACCCTCCCCTTCTCCCACACAGTTCCAACCACGGTGACCTCTTTGCTAAACACTGTATGTGCTCATGTGTTTCAGCCTCACGACTGCTGCAGTTGCTGTCCATTCTGAAATCCTCTACGAAATTCTCATATCTTGGCTCCCCCCTCACCTTCAAACATTTGATTCAATATTACCATTTACTAAAGACTTCTATAACTGAATATATATATTGTATATAATATATGCTTATATACATATACATATATTTACATGCATACATCACACCCTAGTTTACTTTCTAATTTGATAAAATTTTGAAAATTTATTCCAGGATTTGTAAGAAAATATTAACTCAAACTGTTGTTAGGAGTACAAATTGCAAGGGAAATATACAACGATATATACATTAAAGTGGTCAGTGTAGCATTGTTTGAAATGTCAATAAAACTTAAAACAATCGGGGGCAGGAGTCAAGATGGTGGAAAAGTAGCAGGCTGAGACTACTTCGGGTAGCGGGAGATCAGCTAGATAGCTTATCTAAAGATTGCAAACACCTACAAATCCAACAGGAGATCAAAGAGAAGAACAGCAATTCTAGAAACAGAAAATCAACCACTTTCTGAAAGGTAGGACTGGTGGAGAAGTGAATCCAAAGCAAAAGGAAGATAGACCGCGGGGGTAGGGGCCGGCTCCCAGCAAGCGGCGGAGCAACGGAGCACAAACTCAGGACTTTTAAAAGTCTGTTCTGCTGAGGGACATCGCTCCAGAGGCTTAACCGGGATGAAGCCCACATGGGGTCAGCGTGGCCTCAGATCCCGCAGGGTCACAGAAGGATCAGGGGTGTCTGAGTGTCGCAGAGCTTACAGGTATTAGAACGGGGAATCCAGCTACAGAGACAGAGCCTAGGAGTGAGCTCTAAACTCAGGGTTACCTTGAACCGGTCGCAGGCTCGGTCAGCTCAGAGCGCGGCCGGAGGCCAGGGTGACGGGAGCAATTGGGCGCTGTTCTCTGAGGGCGCACTGAGGAGTGGGGCCCCGGGCTCTCGGCTCCTCTGGGGGGGAGACTGGGAGGCTGCCATCTTAACTCCTGTCCTCCGGAACTCTACAGAAAGCGCTCAGGGAACAAAAGCTCCCGAAAGCAAATCCGAGCGGATTACTCAGCCCAGCCCCTGGTAAGGGAAATGCAACTCCACCGGGGCCAAAGACAATTGGGAATCACTACAACAGGCCCCTCCCCCAGAATATCAACAAGAAATCCAACCAGGACCAATTCACCTACCAAGGAGTACAGTTTCAATACCAAGGAGAGCAGCGGAATTCTGGAGGAGGAGAAAGCAAAGCACGAGCTCATGGCTTTCTCACCATGACTCTTTAAACTTGCAGTTAATTTAATTTTTTTTTTTATTTTTCAATTTTTTTTCTCTTCTTCTGCTAAATTTTTTTAACTTTTACCAATTTCTTTTTTAAAGTTTTTTAACTAGTTTATCTAATATATCTATATCTATCTATATCTGTATTCCTTTTTATATATTTTCTTTATTGGTTTTCTTTTTGTAATTGTTTCTTATTTCTTTTTTTTTTTCTTTCTGAACCTCTTTTTATCCCCTTTCTCCCCCCTCATGATTTTGATCTCTTCTGATTTGGCTAAACCATATTTTCTGGGGGTTGTTGCCACCCTTTTAGTATTTTACTTGCTCCTTCATATACTCTTATCTGGACAAAATGACAAGGCAGAAAAATTCACCACAAAAAAAAAAAAAAAAAAAAAAAAAGAACAAGAGGCAGTACCAAAGGCTAGGGACGTAATCAATACAGACATTGATAATATGTCAGATCTAGAGTTCAGAATGACGATTCTCAAGCTTCTAGCCGGGCTCGAAAAAGGCATGGAAGATATTAGAGAAACCCTCTCGGGAGATATAAAAGCCCTTTAAAGAGAAATAAAAGAACTAAAATCTAACCAAGTTGAAATCAAAAAAGCTATTAGTGAGGTGCAATAAAAAATGGAGGCTCTCACTGCTAGGATAAATGAGGCAGAAGAAAGAAATAGCAATATAGAAAACCAAATGACAGAGAATAAAGAAGCTGAGCAAAAGAGGGACAAACAGCTACTGGACCACGAGGGCAGAAGGTATATTGGAGAGAATTATTGGAGAGAATTTCCCCAATATGGCAAAGGGAACAAGCATCAAAATCCAGGAGGTTCAGAGAACCCCCCTCAAAATCAATAAGAATAGGTCCACACCCCGTCACCTAATAGTCAAATTTACAAGTCTTAGTGACAAAGAGAAAATCCTGAAAGCAGCCCGGGAAAAGAAGTCTGTAACATACAATGGTAAAAATATTAGATTGGCAGCAGACTTATCCACAGAGACCTGGCAGGCCAGAAAGAGCTGGCATGATATATTCAGAGCAGTAAACGAGAAAAACATGCAGCCAAGAATACTATATCCAGCTAGGCTATCATTGAAAATAGAAGGAGAGATTAAAAGCTTCCAGGACAAACAAAAACTGAAAGAATTTGCAAACACCAAACCAGCTCTACAGGAAATATTGAAAGGGGTCCTCTAAGCAAAGAGAGACCCTAAAAGTAGTAGATCAGAAAGGAAAAGAGACAATATACAATAACAGTCACCTTACAGGCAATACAATGGCACTAAATTCATATCTCTCAATAGTTACCCTGAATGTTAATGGGATAAATGCCCCAATCAAAAGACACAGGGTATCAGAATGGATAAAAAAAACAAAACCCATCTATATATTGCCTACAAGAAACTCATTTTAAACCCGAAGACACCTCCAGATTTAAAGTGAGGGGGTGGAAAACAATTTACCATGCTAATGGACATCAGAAGAAAGCAGGAGTGGCAATCCTTATATCAGATCAATTAGATTTTAAGCCAAAGACTATAATAAGAGATGAGGAAGGACACTATATCATACTCAAAGGATCTGTCCAACAAGAAGATCTAAGAATTTTAAATGTCTATGCCCCTAACGTGGGAGCAGCCAACTATATAAACCAATTAATAACAAAATCAAAGAAACACATCAACAATCATACAATAATAGTAGGGGACTTTAACACTCCCCACACTGAAATGGACAGATCATCCAAGCAAAAGATCAACAAGGAAATAAAGGCCTTAAATGACACACTGGACCAGATGGACATCACAGATATATTCAGAACATTTCATCCCAAAGCAGCAGAATACACATTCTTCTCTAGTGCCCATGGAACATTCTCCAGAATAGATCACATCCTCGGTCCTAAATCAGGTCTCAACCGGTATCAAAAGATTGGGATCATTCCCTGCATATTTTCAGACCACAATGCTCTGAAGCTAGAACTCAATCACAAGAGGAAATTTGGAAAGAACCCAAATACATGGAGACTAAACAGCATCCTTCTAGAGAATGAATGGGTCAACCAGGAAATTAAAGAAGAATTGAAAAAATTCATGGAAACAAGTGATAATGAAAACACAACGGTTCAAAATCTGTGGGACACAGCAAAGGCAGTCCTGAGAGGAAAATATATAGTGGTACAAGCCTTTCTCAAGAAACAAGAAAGGTCTCAGGTACACAACCTAACCCTACACCTAAAGGAGCTGGAGAAAGAACAAGAAAGAAACCCTAAACCCAGCAGGAGAAGAGAAATCATAAAGATCAGAGCAGAAATCAATGAAATAGAAACCAAAAAAAACAACAGAACACATCAACGAAACTAGGAGCTGGTTCTTTGAAATAATTAATAAGATCGATACACCCCTGGCCAGACTTCTCAAAAAGAAAAGAGAAAGGACCCAAATAAAATCATGAATGAAAGAGGAGAGATCACAACGAACACCAAAGAAATACAGACAATTATAAGAACATACTATGAGCAACTCTACACCAACAAATTTGACAATCTGGAAGAAATGGATGCATTCCTAGAGACATATAAACTACCACAACTGAACCAGGAAGAAACAGAAAGCCTGAACAGACCCATAACCAGTAAGGAGATTGAAACAGTCATCAAAAATCTCCAAACAAACAAAAGCCCAGGGCCAGACGGCTTCCCGGGGGAATTCTACCAAACATTTAAAGAAGAACTAATTCCTATTCTCCTGAAACTGTTCCAAAAAAGAGAAATGGAAGGAAAACTTCCAAACTCATTTTATGAGGCCAGCATCACCTTGACCCCAAAACCAGACAAGGATCCCATCAAAAAAGAGAACTACAGACCAATATCCTTGATCAACACTGATGCAAAAATTCTCACCAAAATACTAGCCAATAGGATTCAACAGTACATTAAAAGGATTATTCACCACGACCAAGTGGGATTTACTCCAGGGCTGCAAGGTTGGTTCAACATCTGCAAATTAATCAATGTGATACAACACATTCATAAAAGAAAGAACAAGAACCATATGATACTCTCAATAGAATCTGAAAAAGCATTTGACAAATTACAGCATCCCTTCCTGATCAAAACTCTCCAAAGTGTAGGGATAGAGGGCACATACCTCAATATTATCAAAGCCATCTATGGAAAAACCCACCGCAAATATCATTCTCAATGGAGAAAAACTGAAAGCTTTTCCGCTAAGGTCAGGAACATGGCAGGGATGTCCATTATCACCACTGCTATTCAACATAGTACTAGAAGTCCTAGCCTCAGCAATCAGACAACAAAAGGAAATTAAAGGCATCCAAATCGGCAAAGAAGAAGTCAAACTATCACTCTTCGCAGATGATATGATACTATATGTGGAAAACCCAAAAGACTCCACTCCAAAACTGCTAGAACTCGTACAGGAATTCAGTAAAGTGTCAGGATATAAAATCAATGCACAGAAATCAGTTGCATTTCTCTACACCAGCAACAAGACAGAAGAAAGAGAAATTAAGGAGTCAATCCCATTTACAATTGCACCCAAAACAATAAGATACCTAGGAATAAACCTAACCAAAAAGGCAAAGAGTCTATACACAGAAAACTATAAATTACTTATGAAAGAAATTGAGGAAGACACAAAGAAATGGAAAAATGTTCCATGCTCCTGGATTGGAAGAATAAATATGTGAAAATGTCTATGCTACCTAAAGCAATCTACACATTTAATGCAATTCCTATCAAAGTACTATCCATTTTTTTCAAAGAAATGGAACAAATAATCCTAAAATTTATATGGAACCAGAAAAGACCTCGAATAGCCAAAGGAATATTGAAAAAGAAAGCCAAAGTTGGTGGCATCACAATTCCGGACTTCAAGCTCTATTACAAAGCTGTCATCATCAAGACAGCATGGTACTGGCACAAAAACAGACACATAGGTCAGTGGAACAGAATAGAGAGCCCAGAAATAGACCCTCAACTCTATGGTCAACTAATCTTCGACAAAGCAAGAAAGAATGCCCAATGAAAAAAAGACAGCCCCTTCAATAAATGGTGTTGGGAAAATTGGACAGCCACATGCAGAAAAATGAAATTGGATCATTTCCTTACACCACACACGAAAATAGACTCAAAATGGATGAAGGACCTCAATGTGAGAAAGGAATCCATCAACATCCTTGAGGAGAACACAGGCAGCAACCTCTTCGACCTCAGCCGCAGCAACATCTTCCTAGGAACATCGCCAAAGGCAAGGGAAGCAAGGGCAAAAATGAACTATTGGGATTTTATCAAGATCAAAAGCTTTTGCACAGCAAAGGAAACAGTTAACAAAACCAAAAGACAACTGACGGAATGGGAGAAGATATTTGCAAATGACATATCAGATAAAGGGCTAGTGTCCAAAATCTATAAAGAACTTAGCAAACTCAACACCCAAAGAACAAATAACCCAATCAAGAAATGGGCAGAAGTCATGAACAGACATTTCTGCAAAAAAGACATCCAGATGGCCAACAGACACATGAAAAAGTGCTCCATATCACTCGGCATCAGGGAAATACAAATCAAAACCACAATGAGATATCACCTCACACCAGTCAGAATGGCTAAAATTAACAAGTCAAGAAATGATAGATGCTGGCGAGGATGCGGAGAAAGGGGAACCCTCCTACACTGTTGGTGGGAATGCAAGCTGGTGCAACCACACTGGAAAACAGCATGGAGGTTCCTCAAAATGTTGAAAATAGAACTTCCCTGTGACCCAGCAATTGCACTGCTGGGTATTTACCCTAAAGATACAAACGTAGTGATCCGAAGGGGCATGTGCACCCGAATGTTTATAGCAGCAGTGTCTACAATAGCCAAACTATGGAAAGAACCTAGATGTCCATCAACAGATGAATGGATAAAGAAAATGTGGTATATATACACAATGAAATACTATGCAGCCATCAAAAGACATGAAATCTTGCCATTTGCGACGATGTGGATGGAACTAGAGGGTATCATCCTTAGCGAAATAAGTCAATTGGAGTAAGACAACTATCATATGATCTCCCTGATATGAGGGAGAGGAGATGCAACATGGTGGGTTAAGAGGGTAGGAGAAAAGTAAATGAAACAAGATGGGATTGGAGGGAGACAAACCATAAGTGACTCTTAATCTCACAAAACAAACTGAGGGTTGATGGGGGGAGCGGGGTTGGGATGGAGGGATGGGGTTATGGTCATTGGGGAGGGTATGTGCTATGGTGGGTGCTGTGAAATGTGTAAACCTGGTGATTCACAGACCTGCACTCCTGGGGATAAAAATATATGTTTAAAAAAATAAAATTAATAAAAAAAAACTTAAAACAATCTCGACTTCCATCATTAAAGAACTGACTATATAGGTTATATTACATTCAGTCAGTAGAAAACTATGATGCATGTGTTAAAAGGAACAACACAGATACACACACACACATGCATACATACGTACCTGGAGAAACATTAAGTAGGGAAGAAGCAAGTTGTTGAATGTACTTAGTATGCTCATTTGTGATGTATACAATATTTGTGCATATATATAGTGGTGGGTGCATGCTTGTTCAAGCACAAAGAATTTCTACCATGACAGTATATGCCTCTAGTGAAAGAAACTAGATCAAGGGTTTTAACTGTTACTTTTATTTAATCTCGTATTCACTTTTCTAATATTTTATATACATATATATTAATTTTATGAACAGTTTCTTTTTGTAAAATTTAGCACACTTTGGTATCAGATATGCCCTCAGCTTTGAGTTTTCTTGTTGAATATGTGACTTAGAGAAAGTAAGCAAAATATCTATGTTTATAATTGTTCATCCATAAAATGAATTAGGACATTATTGCATAAGGTTGTGAGTATTAAATAAAACAATATATGTAAAATGTTTACCAGGCATGTATTATACATTTTATGATAGAACCCAATATGTGATTTTTATCAAAAGATATAACACCATGAAAATGAAAAAAAAAATGTTTGCAAAACACTCATTGGAATGACTTTTATAGAATATCTTCATAGTAATACAAGAGACTGAAATTATTATTACTAATGCTGTAATATTAATAATACATATCAACAATAATGAAGGAAAGGACACCTTAGTTTTATGTTACCCAAAGTCGTGTGGCTCGTGGCAGAATCAGAATTAAAACCAGGGTGTGAGTCATTGAGCATGGTCTATTCAATACCTATATCATGAACATCTAAGACCTTGGTCCCTCTCTTATAAGATGTTATCCTCCAAGGGACTAGAAATATATATTACTCCAAAATAAGACAATTAGCAGTAAGTATAAAATGAATACAACCAAGAACAAGTGAACAGACTTCCCAGAAGATGATGGAGTAAGAGGACCCTAAGCTCACCTCATCCCATGGCTACAGCTAGATAACACTCACTACAATGTCAATAATCCAGAAAATGATCCAAAGACTGACAGAACAAACTCCATAAATTAAGGTAGATAAGAGGTCTCTTTGAAAAAGGTAGGAAGGAAGGAGATGTTGTGGGGACCTAAATGGACAGCAGGTCATCAGTGGGAGGGAGGGACCCAAGGGAGAGAAACAGACCATCACATTAGGAAGCCAATAAAGGGAAGATGAATCCCCATATATTTGGCTTTAAAAATTAGAGAGGCTAGATTTCATTAGTTCTTAAAACTGGTGGGACTTTAAGTCATGAGTTTAAAAATTCAATAGGCTTAGCTTTGAAAGAGCCCTGAAAGCAATAGGAAGCCAACTTCCTGGCCTTAAAGAAACAACACAACAAATAGACCTCTGCATCACAGTATAGAAGCAGCAGTTTGAAAAATGCCTGGGGCATAATGGAGGCAGAGTTATTTAGTAATCTCAGAGCATGTACTGGAGGGACAGAGTTTGCTGAGGGACATCTTCAGGAACATCTCCTAGCCCCCAGCATAAACACAGGGCCACCTGGAAGAACCAGTGTTATGTTGAAATTCACTACCAAGCATGTTTACACTATGGTACCTCTCCACACACTTCAGCAGATCCATCTTTTCTAGTCACACTTACTTTAATCCCATCATTGTTGGTTCCTTCTCCCAGAACACCATTAAAAACCTCTCCAACAGTATCTCTTCTGACCCACAGACTTTGTGGGCCTCAGTCTAAGTGACAATGGTCACAGTGTCAGTGCCAGCAGCAGGACAGTAGAAGACCAACACGCACCTTCTCAAAATTGCTCCCATACCAGCACACTAGCACTTTGCATATGTACCTAGGCCAGCCCCAGTTGTGGTGGTGGTAGCAGAAGAGCTCACCTCCCAAGTAGACCTATGCACAACTTGTTAAAACTCCATTCCCCACCATGGCTGGCCTGGTCTTGATGGTGGCACCACATCCTTTACCATTCACTCTTGGGTTCAGGCCAAACCAGAGTCACAAGACTGGCAGTGTGTGAACTGCCACAATAGGGGCTAGCACCACTCCAAAGTAACTCCTGCCCTGGGGTGAAGGGACGAAAACTTCACACCAATCAAACAGCAGGCCCAGCATGGGTTGGGGGCAGGCAGTTGGTTTGACTGCACACCTGCCCATCAATGAAAATTTCTCTGGGGACAACATAGGAAAATCATCCAGTAGTTTGGTGCTACTACATCTCTGGCAAATTCCTGGATTGACTCAGTTCAAGCCCAAAGTGGCCCCAGAGTGGTTTACCAGCACCAAAGGAACCAAACACTCCCCACAATTGGCAAAGAGAGCCATTGCAGCTTACTGGCATTACCATCAAGAGCAGAAGATATAGCTCACTTTTCTAATACACAGAAACAAGCATATAGAGTTAGATAAAATGAAGAGACCAGAGGAACATGTCCCAAATGAAAGAACAAGAAAAGACCACAGCAAAATACTTAAGTGAAATGGAGATAAGTAACATGCTTGATAGAGCATTTAAAGTAATGATCTTAAATATATTCACTGTACTTGGAAAAGGAGTGGAAGACATCAGCAAGACTCTTAAAAACAGATAAAAAGCAACCAATCAAAGATGAAGAATCCAATAAATGACATTAAAATATACTACATAGAATAAATAGCAGACTAGAGGAAACAGAAGAACAAATTAGCAATCTGGAGGACACAGTAATAGAAAGTAATCAAGCTGAGCAGGTGAGAGAAAAAAAATTATTCAGAATAAGATACTTAAGGAACTCAGTGACTCTATCAAGCTTAACAACATTTGCATTTTAAGGATCCCAGAAGAATAGAGAGAAAAGTGGGCAGAAATTTTACTTGAATAAATAATACCTGAAAACTTCCCTAATCTGGGGAAGGAAACAGATATCCAGACCTGGAGGCACAGATATTGCCACAACAAAATCAACCTAGGGAGCTCCACACCAAAACACATAGTATTTAAAATGGCAAAAAGTAGTGATAAAGAGAAAATTGTAAAAGCAGCCAGAGAAAAGAAGACAGTGACATATAAGGGAAACCACATAAGGCTATCAGTGGATTTTTCAGCAGAAACTTTGCAGCCCCATAGAGAGTGGCATGATATATTCAAAGTACTGAAAAGAAAAAAAAAATCTACAGCCAAGAATACTCTATCCAGCAAGGATATCAGTCAAAAAAGAAGGAGAGATAAAGAGTTTCTAAGACAAACAAAAACTAAAGGAGTACTTGACCACTAAACAAGTGCTATAGGAAATGTAAAGGAGATTTTTTGAGTGGAAAGGCAAGAACATAAGTAAGAGTATGAAAAGTAGGAAACACAAAAGCAGTAAATATATTTGTAGAAATTTGTCAAGGGACTCAAAGAATAAAAGGATGTAAATTATGACACTATACACCTAAAGAATGGGTGCCAGAGGAGTACAGAATTGGTTTAAACTAAGCAACCATCAACTTAATATAGACTGCTATATGCAGAAAATGTTATACACAAACCTAATGGACCACAAATCAAAACCAGAAATAGATATGCAAAAGATAAAGAGAAAGGAGTCCAGCAAACCATGAGAATGCCAGCAAACCATAAGAAAGCAAGAGAAGAATCAGAGAACTATAAAAGACAATAACAAAACAAGTAACAGAATGACAATAAATACATATCTATCAATAATTTATTTGAATGGAAATGCACTAAACAATCAAAAGACAGAGAGTGATGGAATGGATGAACAACAAGACCTATCTATATGCTGCTTCCAGGAATCTCACTTCAGATATAACAATACATGCAGATTAAAAGTGAGAGGTTGCAGAAATTTTTATCATGCAAATGTATGTCAAAAGAAAGCTGGGGTAGCATTACTTAAGTCAGACAAAATAGATATCAAAACAAACACTATACCAAAGAGACAAAGGATACTGTATAATAATTAGAAGGACAACCCAACAAGAAGATATAATTGTAAATATTTATGCCCCCTACCTGAGAACACCCAAATACATAAAACATTTAATCAGAAAAATAAAGGAAGTAATCAATAATATTAATAGGGCATTTTAACACTCCACTTAAATCAATGGACAGATCATCTAAACAGGAAATGAACAAGGAAACAATGCCTCTGAATGATACTTTGAAACAGATGGATTTAACAGATATATTCAGAACATTCCATCCTAAAGCAGCATACTACACTTTCTTTTCAAGCACACTTAAAATATTCTCCAAAGTAGATCACATATTAGGTCACAAAACAAGTTGCAACAAATTCAAAAATATAAAATTCATATCATGCATTGTTTCTGACCACAAAGTTTTGAAACCAGAAATCAACCACATGAAAAAAATCTGGGTGTGCCTGGGTGACTCAGTCAGTTGAGTGTCTGGCTCTTGATTTTGGCTCAAGTCGTGATCTCAGGGTCAGAAGATCAAGCCCCATGTTGGGCTCTGGGCTCAGTGGAGAGTCTGCTTCTCTTCCTCTCTCTCTCCCTCTGCCCCTTCCCCAACTTGTATTCTCTCTCTTTCTCTAAAATTAATAAATCGTAAAAACCTCTAGAAAAACCACAAATACATGGAGGTTAAATTAAATAATGAATGGCTTAATCAAGAAATTGAAGAAGAAATTTTAAAAATTATACAGAGACAAATAAAAATGAAACACAGTCCAAAATTTTAGGCATGCAGCAAAAGTAGTTCCAAAAGAGGCATTTATAGCAACACAAGATTACCTCAAGAAGCAAGAAAAATTTTAAATAAACAACCTTACCTTATACCTAAAGGAGCTATAAAAAGAAATACAAACAACACCTGAAACCAGCAGAAGGTAGGAAATAATACAGATTAGAGCAGAAACAAATTATATGGAAACTAAAAAACAATAGAACAGATCAATAAGGCCAGGAGCAGGATCTCTGTAAAGATCAACAAAATGGATGTCTCTAGCCAGACTCATCAAACAAACAAACAAACAAAAAGAAGTAAGAGAGAGAAAACAAACAAAATCAGAAGGAGGAGAAATAACTGACACTACAGAATAAGAAAAGATTGTAAGAGAATATTAAAATAAAATTGTACCAACAAATTGGACAACGTAGAAGAAATGGATAAATTTCTAGGCACATATAACCTACCGAAACTAAAGCAGGAAGAAATAGAAAATTTAACCAGATCAGTTATCAGCAAGGAAATTGAAACAGTAATCAAAACCTCCCAACAAACAAGTCTAGGGCCAGATGACTTCCCAGGTGAATTCTACCAAACATTTAAAGAAAATTTAAGACCCATTCTCTTCAAACTATTCAAAAAAAATAGAAGAGAAAGGAAAATTTCCAAATTCATTCCATAAAGCCAGCATTACTCTGATACAAAAAGAACAGATAAAACACCACAAATAAAGAGAACTACAGGCCAATATAAACAAAAAGCATAGATACAAAAATCCTCATCATACTACTAGTAAACGAAATCCAACAATACATTAAAAATCATTTATCATGATCAAATGGAAATTATTCCTGGGATGCAAGGGTGATTCAGTATTCACAAATCAATCAATGTGATACATGAATCACATAAATAAGAGAAAGGATAAAAACATATGATTATTTCAATATAGACAGAAAAAGCATTTGGCAAACTGCAACGTCTACTCATGATAAAAACCCTCAGTGAAGTAGGTTTAGAGGGAATATACCTGAACATAATGTAAGCCTTGTATAAAAAGTCCACAGGTAACATCATATTCAATAGGGAAAAACTGACAGCTTTTCTTCTAAGGTCAGGAACAAAACAGGGATGTCCATTCTCACCACTTTTATTCAGCACAGTAGCAGAAGTCCTAGCCACAGCAATCAGACAAGAAAAAGAAATAAAAGGCATCCATGCATGCCTGGGTGGCTCAGTTGGTTAAGCATCCAACTCTTGATTTAGGGCTCAGGTCATGATATTATGGTTGTTAGATTGAACCCCACATCAGGCTCTGTGCTAAGCATCCTGCTTAAGATTCTCTCTCCTGTTTGTCTGCCTGTTTCCCCACTCTCTCTCTAAAAAAAAAAAAAAAAAAAAAGAGAGAGAGAGAGAGAAGAAAGAGAGAAAGAATGATCCAAATCCGCAAAGAAGTAAAGCTTTCATTATTTGCAAATGAGTATGTAGAAAATTCTAAAGACTCCACCAAAAACAACTAGAAGGGATAAGTGAATTCGGGAAGGTCACAGGATACAAAATTAATGTACAGAAATCAGTTGCAGTTGCAGTTTTACACACTAATAATAAAGCAGCAGAAAGAGATATTAATAAAACAATACCACTTATAATTACACAAAAACCAATAATAATAATAATAATAATAAACTTAACCAAGGAGGTGAAAGACTTGTACTCTGAAGAGTATAAAACATTAATGAAAGAAATTGAAACCAACACAAATGGAGAGCTATTCCATGTTCACAGATATGAAGAACAAATATTGTTAAAATGTCCATACTACCTAAAGCAATCTACACGTTTAATGATATCCCTATTAAATAGCAACAGCATTTTTCACAGAACTAGCAAAAACAATATTAAATTTTGTGTGGAACTACAAAATACCCTGAAAAGCCAAAGCAATCTGAAAAAGAAAAATCAAATGGGATATTATAATTCCAGACTTCAAATTACATTACAAGGCTATAGTAATCAAAACAATATGGCACAAAAAAAGACATATAGATCAATGGAACAGAAAAGAAATCCCAGAAATAAACCTATGACATTATGGTCAATTAATTTTCAACAAAGGAAACAAGAATAAGCAGTGGGAAGGAGACATTCTCTTCAAGAAATGGTGTTGGGAAAACAGGATAGCTACATACAAAAGAATGAAACTGGACGGCTTCCTTACAACATACACAATCATAAAATCAAAATGGATTAAGGACCTAAATGTGAAAACCAAAACCATAAAAATCCTGGAAGCAAGCACAGGCAGTGATTTCTATGACATCAGCGATAATAACATATTTCGAGATATGTCTCTTGAGGCAAGGATAACAAAAGCAAAAAAGAACTATTGGGACTATATCAAAATAAAAGCTTCTGCATAGCAAAGGAAACAATAAAACTGAAAGGCAACATATGGAATGGGAGATTGTATTTGCAAATGTCATATCCCATAAAGGGTTAGTGTCCAAAACCAATAAAGAACTGATACAACCAAAAAAATTAAAAAAAGAAATTAATTAATAAATGGGCAAAAGACATGAACAGACATTTCCCCAAAGAAGACATACTGATGGCCAGAAGACATAAGAAAAGGAGCTCAGCACTCATCATCAAGAAAATGAAAATCAATACAAAATGAGCTATCACCTCATGCCTGTCAGAATGACTAAAATCAACAACACAAGAAAGAACAGGTGTTGGTGATGTTGTGGAGAAAAGGAACCTTTGTGCAGTGCTGGTGGGAATGCAAACTGGTACAGCCACTGTGGAAGACAGTATGGAGTTTCCTCAAAATATTAAATATAGAACTACCCCACAATCCAGTGGGTATATATATATAAATACACTACTGGGTATTTACGAAAAGAATAAAAACCCTAATTTGAAGGGATATATGCACTCCTATGTTTATAGCAGCATTATTGACAATACCCACAATATGGAAGTAGCCCAAGTGTCCATAGATTGATGATGGTATATATACCATTTCTTCTTTATTCATACACACACACACACACACACACATATGCATATATATATATATATATATGCATATATATACACATATATATATGCATATATATATATGCATATATATATATAATGGAATATTATTCATCCTTAAGAAGGAATGAAATCTTACTATTTGCAACAACATGGATGGATCTGGAGAGTATAATGTTAAGCAAAATAAGCCAGTGCGAGAAGAACAATAACATATGATTTCACTTGAATGTGAAATTTAAGAAGCAAAATAAATGAACAGAGAAAAAAAAGAATGAGACAGACCAAAGAACTGACCCTTAACTATTGAGAACAAACAGAGGTTTGCCAAAGGGGAGGTAAGTAGGGGATGGGTGGAATAGGTGAATTGGATTGAGTACACTTATCATGATGAACACTAAGTAATATATGGAAACACTAAGTAATATATGGAATCATATATTGTAACCTCAAACTAATATAACATTATTTGTTAACTACACTGGAATTAAAAAAAAAAAAAGAACAAGTGACTAGGGAATTTCAGGGAAAGACATGTTAAGCATTCAATATCACAAATAAAAATATGATAATGTCACTAGAAGTATGTCTGGCAAGAATAGTCTTCATATTAGGGAGGATTCCAGCATGCCAAGGATAAATGATCCATTACCCAAGTTGCTTACAGTGACTTCATGAAAGGCCCAGAATCAAAATCTCTAGGAGCTGCAAACAATGTCTGATCCCTATAAACTAGCTTATGTCATATTTTGGTTGGTTTCCAATGATTTCAGAATACTCAAGCTGATTATTATGTAACGACTTACTTCAACCCAATAACAGAACATGATTTTGACAAACTAGCATCCACCTCTCTGAACTGCCACTGATTGTATTATTTTCTGATTGTATTATGTATTAACACTCATTGCATTGTTTTCTCTTTGTGTGGATATTTCCCCCATGGTCTATGAATACCTGAATGGCAGGGACAGGGGCAGTGTCTTATATTCCAAGTAGTCACCAAACCTAGTTAATGCCTAGTATATAGTCCATGCAAACTAAATGTTTAATTGATGAATGAAATGGTGAATAAGTAAAAATATCTGTAAAAGTGGCCCAAAAAATAAAAAATAGAATAAGCAGAGGTTGTAGTTCTATTTGTTAAATGAAGTAAAAGAATAAAATATCCATGGTAGACGTATCTTGAAAGAAGTTGTTGTGGCTGATATCGAAGAGGTTACTGCCTATATTCTCCTCTAGGATTCTGATGGATTCCTGTCTCACGTTGAGGTCTTTTATCCATTTTGAGTTTATCTTTGTGTACGGTGTAAGAGAATGTTGAGTTTCATTCTTCAACATATAGCTTTCCAGTTTTCCCAGCACCATTTATTGAAGAGACTGTCTTTTTTCCACTGTATATTTTTTCCTGTTTTGTCAAAGATTATTTGACCATAGAGTTGAGGGTCCATATCTGGGCTCTCTACTCTGTTCCACTGGTCGATGTGTCTGTTTTTATGCCAGTACCATGCTGTCTTGGTGATCACAGCTTTGTAGTAAAGCTTGAATCAGGTAACGTGATGCTGCCAGTTTTATTTTTGTTTTTCAATATTTCCTTAGCGATTCAGGGTCTCTTCTGATTCCATACAAATTTTAGGATTATTTGCTCCAGCTCTTTGAAAAATACTAGTGGAATTTTGATCGGAATGGCATTAAAAGTATAGATTGCTCTAGGCAGTATAGACATCTTAACAATGTTTATTCTTCCAATCCAAGAACATGGAATTGTCTTCCATCTTTTTGTGTCTTCTTCAATTTCTTTCATGAGTGTTCTGTAGTTCCTCGAGTACAGATCCTTTACCTCTTTGGTTAGGTTTATTCCCAGGTATCTTATGGTTCTTGGTGCTATAGTAAATGGAATCGATTCTCTAATTTCCCTTTCTGTATTTTCATTGTTAGTGTATAAGAAAGCCACTGATTTCTGTACATTGCCTTTGTATCCTGCCACGTTGCTGAATTGTTGTATGAGTTCTAGTAGTTTGGGGGTGGAGTCTTTTGGGTTTTCCATATAAAGAATCGTGTCATCTGCGAAGAGAGAGAGTTTGACTTCTTCATTGCCAATTTGGATACCTTTTATTTCTCTTTGTTGTCTGATTGCTGTTGCTAGGACTTCTAATACTATGTAGAACAAGAGTGGTGAGAGTGGGCATCCTTGTCGTGTTCCATCTCAACGGGAAGGCTGCAAGCTTTTTCCCATTGAGGATGATATTTGCTGTGGGTCTTTCATAGATAGATTTTATGAAATTCAGGAAAGTTCCCTCTATCCCTACACTTTGAAATGTTTTAATCAGGAATGGATGCTGGATTTTGTCAAATGCTTTTTCTGCATCAATTGAGAGGACCATGTGGTTCTTCTCTCTTCTCTTATTAATTTGTTCTATCACATTGATTGATTTGCAAATGTTGAGCCATCCTTGTAGCCCAGGAATGAATCCCACCTGGTCAGGGTGGATAATCTTTTTAATGTGCTGGTGGATCCTGTTTGCTAGGATCTTGTTGAGAATCTTAGCATCCATATTCATCAGTGATATTGGTCTGAAATTCTCCTTTTTGGTAGGGTCTTTGCCTGGTTTGGGGATCAAGGTAATGCTGGCTTCACAGAAAGAGTCTGGAAGTTTTCCTTCTGCTTCAATTTTTTGAAACAGCTTCAGGAGAATAGGTATTACTTCTTCTTTGAAAGTTTGGTAGAATTCCCCAGGGAATCCGTCAGGTCCTGGGCTCTTGTTTTTTGGGAGGTTTTTGATCACTGCTTCAATCTCGTTACTAGATATCGGTCTATTCAGGTTGTCAATTTCTTCCTGGTTCAATTTTAGGAGTTTATAGTTTTCCAGGAATGCATCCATTTCATCTAGTTTGCTTAGCTTATTGGCATATAACTGTTGATAATAACTTCTGATGATTGTTTCTACTTCCTTGGTGTTAGTTGTGATCTCTCCCTTTTCATTCATAATTTTATGAATTTGGGCTTTCTCTCTTTTCTTTTGGATTAGTGTGGCCAATGGTTTATCGATCTTATTGATTCAAAGGCAAAGGAAACAAAAGTGAAAATGAACTTTTGGGGCTTCATCAAAATCAAAAGCTTCTGCACAGCAAAGGAAACAGTCAACAAAACAAAGAGGCAACCCATGGAATGGGAGAAGATATTTGCAAATGACAGTACAGACAAAAGGTTGATATCCAGGATCTATAAAGAACTCCTCAAACTCAACACACACAAAACAGACAATCATATAAAAAAAATGGGCAGAAGATATGAACGGACACTTCTCCAATGAAGACATACAAATGGCTATCAGACACATGAAAAAAATGTTCATTATCGCTAGCCATCAGGGAGATTCAAATTAAAACCACATTGAGATACCACCTTACACCAGTTAGAATGGCCAATATTAGCAAGATAACAAAAAACATGTGTTGGAGGGAATGTGGAGAAAGGGGAACCCTCTTACACTGTTGGTGGGAATGCAAGTTGGTGCAGCCACTTTGGAGAACAGTGTGGAGATTCCTCAAGAAATTGAGGAAATTAAATTAAATCTAAGAAATTAAAAATAGAGGTTCCCTATGACCCTGCCATTGCACTACTGGGTATTTACCCCAAAGATACAGATGTAGTGAAAAGAAGGGCCATCTGTACCCCAATGTTTATAGCAGCAATGGCCATGGTCTCCAAACTGTGGAAAGAAACAAGATGCCCTTCAACGGACGAATGGATAAGGAAGATGTGGTCCATATACACTAGGGAGTGTTATGCCTCCATCAGAAAGGATGAATACCCAACTTTTGTAGCAACATGGAAGGGACTGGAAGAGATGATGCTAAGTGAAATAAGTCAAGCAGAGAGAGTCAATTATCATATGGTTTCACTTATTTGTGGACCATAACAAATAGCATGGAGGACAAGGGGAGATGAAGAGGAGAAAGGGAGTTGAGGGAAATTGGAAGGGGAGGTGAACCATGAGAGACTATGGACTCTGAAAAACAATCTGAGGGTTTTGAAGGGGTGGAGGGTGGGAGGTTGGGGGAACCAGGTGGTGGGTATTGGAGAGGGCACCGATTGCTTGGAGCACTGGGTGTGGTACAAAAACAATGAATGCTGTTACACTGAAAATAAATTTAAAAAATTAAAAAATATATATATCCATGGTAGAAAATAAATGTTTGTAGGATACTTTGATGTTAATGGAGGTCTTTCACACATGTCTCAAATTAGTGACAAGTTTTTCGTGGAAAAAGAATGAACAAGGTTGCTTGAGAATGATAAAGGGAGAGCATCTGTGGCAGATAGGCATTCTTCAAATTATTTAAAATGTAGAACTAAAACAGTGTTTTTAGGATGAGTATTTCCTTGTAAAAAAGAAAATATAACTTGGCTTACTGTCAGCACTTACCTTCTCTTTGACTTGTCCATTATTCCTTCAAAATAGGAAACTGAAATTGTAGATTATCTCCTCTGAGACTAAGAAACAAAAATCTGACTCCATAAAATCAATCCAAAGATATACTCTTTACCAGAGCAGTTCTTATAGGATGGGATTATACTAGCAGGGTCATTGTGTGGGAGTGGGGTAGAGAACATTCATAGCAGAACAGCAATACGTATCCAAATGGAATGCTGTGGGAATTTATCAGAGATTTCTTCAATTAGAACTGGAGCCTTGGAGCTTAGCTCTGAATCCACCACCAGGGAGTAGTATCAGTACTAGCTACATAAATGATAGAGTTGCCCTAAACACTCCTGACATGCAGTTTAAGACATGTTCAGACTTTAACCCAAGGCAGCTGATGCTGAATAAGCAAACTGTTTGATTATTATCATAAATATCAGCACACACTACTGTACCAGCTGTCCGGAGCAGACAGAAGTGTTCCAATTTATTACTGACCTCATTTTATTACTATTTGTATAATGAATACAAAGTGATGCAAACATTAACATATATGAATGTCATTCCTATATTTTGAGCCTCTCTACTGTGAATACATGAGACATAGCTCCACATATTTCCTCAGATGGCTTTCTGTAGTTAATTCAATGTAAGAAATTCTGAGATATATTAATCTTCCAGCAGAGCTATTTAGACTACTTGGAATTGTTATTGAGATCTGTATCTCTATCATGCAAAAGTATATGAATTCATCAAATATTCATGATCATAAAAATCTTGTACTGTATATGTGGGATCAGACATTTAAAAAGTCAAATCCCAAAGGTTTGTAGTGTTAGCATTCCTATTTAAGAGGAAACATATTACACTTTGATAACTTAGAAATTTGCAGTATTTTCTTCAGAATGTGATAGCATTATCTTTCATCAAAAGAGCCTTATTTTAAATGGATACTTTATGAAGGAGAAAATATCTAAAATATCATTTATTCTGCTTTACAGAATTTTGGTTAAGAAAGACTGAATTTAGTTTGTGGGGAAAATAGACTGATAATTTGACAACACACACACACACACACAAAATCCCAGATAAGAGCATAAACAAAATAAAACAAAACAAGGACAAAAAAATAAAGAAAAAAAAATAAAAACTCAGACTTCAAAACAAATAGTATAAGTAAATATATAAGAGAATTACAAAAAATTGCAAGTGATATCATAAAGGGTTAATTTCTCCAATGTACAATGAGCTCTACAAATTAATAAAGAACCCAATAGAAAAATAGGCATAGATCAGAACGAATCATTTTCTAGAAAAGTATCACAACATTTGCAAGCATTTAAAAAAGATGTGCTGTCCCTTTTAAAATTTTAATGCAAACTAAAATGAAATATAATGTCTCACCTATCAGAATCACAGAAATGTAAATGAATGATAACATAGAATGTTTGTATAGCTAAAGGAAAACAGACACTTCCACATCTGATGGTATCGCAAAATGTTAAAATCCTTATGAAAGATATCCTTCAAAATTACAAATGAAATTGTCTTTGACACAGTGATCCCACTCCAGGGAATTTATTCTAAATATATATATGCAAAAGTACAAAATAACATTGGCACAAGACTATCATGGCAGCATTCTTTACAATCACAAAATAATGTAAAGGAACTATCTATAAGAAACTACTTAAATTATAGTATTTCTTTACACAGAAATGGAAGTTCTGAGTATATGAATATATACAAGGGAAGTTCTTTATGTACTTATATTGAAATTCTGCAGGAGCGACAAGGATACCAAAGGCAATTTAGTAAGCTGCTATTTGTGTGAACTGGAATATAAGAAAACCTACTCATGTTTTCATAATATGATAACAAAACTGAAAGTATACATTGAGAACTAATAAAGGTCACTTCTTTTTAGGGCAAGAGATATAATGGGACAGGCAGAGATAAGAATGAAAGCAAATGTCTTCAAAATGTATTTTCTTATATAGTTTTTCATTGAGAAATATGCAAATATTACTTATTTAAAAATAAAATTAACTACAAAAGATAGAGCATAATGTAATTTTTAAGGAAAAAACAGAAAGCACTTACTTCCTGTAAGTTAATTTCACACATCAGTTCTTCTCCAAATCAAGATTTTCTATTACGGTATTCCTCAGATTAATCTATCTGCCAGATAGCACATTGGAAATACAGAGTTTATTAATGGATTGGTTCTTTTGTTTAAATCTGTAAATATTGTGAAGCCAACAGGTGTTATGCAGTTTATAAATCTTATTATTATCCTGAATCAAATCACCTATAGGATCATTACTTCGAGTTGGATAATTATATGTATATGTGTGTTCACCATTGTATGTTTGACAGGTGAGAGTGATTTGTTTTTCTACTTAACTCTATAGAGTACTTTTAAATTGCCTGCAGTAGAAGCATATTAATTTCATAATTAGAAAAAATAATAGTTACTCTCAAGATTTTATTTCATTGCCAACACACCTCATTCAAAGAAAGATCACTAATACATGGCAAGTGCAATTAAAATGAGTGTAAATGTTATTTGGACTGGATTGTATTGAAGACAACGTGAACTTCAGCTTTCATGTGGTGCAGGAGGTGGCACACTTCCCTAACAACCTTGAGAAGCTAACCCAGCTCTACCAGCACAGTTAAAATACTGGATTGTTTCTAAAATCAGAGAGATTTCCCAGAAACAAGTAATACTCTGGGCTCACCAATCAAGACTGAATTCTGAGTCCACTATTGTACTCTTTGCTAATGATATAGGCTGCCCATTTCCTTAACAAGCTGGGTTTGTTCATTGGAAAATGTAACAAATAATTTCAAGGTTATGTCACTCTTGGCAAGCACAGTAACGCTGGTGGAAAAAGGAAGTTTTCAGAGCAAGGCAAAGACTGAAGTCTTGTTTGGAATCGCTAGCTGATAAAGCCTGCAGTAGAACCATATTGTTCAAACTCACAGGATTCTCCTATGCTCACAGATATGGAATGTCTATTGGCTGTTAAAATGATATAAGTTAAAACAGATTAATTAGTTCAAGTTAAGCTTCCAGTAAGGAAATAACTTTGTAACATGCATTTTAGTTAATGCATCTTTAAACATCCTTTAAATGTTTGCTTGCTTTGCTTCTAATCACAGCCAACCTTTAATTATTCAGGAGATGGCTACTTGCATGAACTTGATTTCTGTATTTCCTTCCTCTTCTCCACTTTTGTAATTTTACTGTTTATTAGTCCTTCCTCCATTATGTAATCAAAGAAAAGGAAATTGAGCTAAAATAGTTTGTTATAGGCCAATTTTATGTTAAGTGTGCTATTCCCTGACTATGGATAATTCTAGTTCTTTAGGTCAAATTTTATTATTCAACCTATTGAAACACGTTTTTTGTGTCTATGAGCATAAGAAAAAGGAGAACTCTCATGCATCGACTTGAGGAATCTGGTTCTGCCCTCACTTTTATCCAAATTTACTTGGTGACCCTGAATGAGTCATATGTCTCATTGTCCCTTTGTGTTTTAGGAAGATAGCTGTCTTGCTGACTCTTTAAAATCATTGTGAGGATAGATTGGGGAAGAGAATTTAAAAAGCTTATGAAATACAAAAACTCCCCAAAGGACATATAAATATAAATTCAAGGGCACATGCAAGCAGATTTGTTTCTTCCAGAGAATTCTAAACTTTGGTCCTTGTCCATAACTACCAGCCAATTAGCCATGCATGTAAGTATAGAATTGCCCATAGCCTCAAACATTCTGCTTTGCTAAGATTCTATTGGGGAACATTATTCTGACAGTCAAAATCACATTGTAATCAACTCTATGGCCAAAATATGATTCAATATGCTGTAGAATACAACCATGGCTAGGGAATTATAATTTTTGGAGAACTATTTCTGTTCATAGCATATTCTGTGATTTGACCATTGCTGCCTTAATTGTAAAGGTACCTGCCAATAACATTTGGCTAGAAAGATGTTCTAAATCTATACGCTTAAAGGAATTCATGAACTCCATGGCTAAAAGGAGCCACCAGATATGCAACTTTGAGAAAAAAAAATGTTCATTTAAAAGTTTAGTTTTCATGGAAGAAGAAGGGATACTGATTTTCCTTTTCTTTCAGGAAACAGAGAAGGTATATGTGTACATAGAAAGTGAAAAGTTACCATCTTTGTTTTCTGGCCTATATATTCTCATTCTTCCTCATGCAATAAGATATCCTAACTCCATCAGTGAAAATTGATGACCAGCCAGGATGAAGGATGTTTGGTCGCTTCATCACAACACTGAAGTTTTAACCATATTGTTCCCAAAGAAAGAGAGGCTATAAAAAGAAGCTAAAGAAAACTTAGCAATTTGCTTTTTGTTTTTTTGCTTGCTTTTTTTTACTCTAAAGGTCCATTATTTGTGAAGCAGTTTCAGGTATACTAAACAATAAATCATGTCTCTTCACAATATGTGTATTTACCAACACCTCTTCCTGGATGAGTATTTTAGTGAACATTTTAGAGAAAATTTAACTTTTTTTTTTTTTTTTTTTCTGGCTGGACTTCTTAATGGAAGATACTAGCTAAGAATTTATTTAGGAAATCAGCTGGCATTGTAGTTGAATCATGGCTTTCATTGGTAATCCATGAGTTTTTAGAAACATTTTATAGATCTTGGAGGAAAAAGAGGAAAAAGGAAATCAAGTGTGGGGATAAAAATTTTTTTAAAAAGTTATATCTATATAACTGCATAATCTTATTTTAATAGTATTAAACTTTAAAAAAATAAAAACCTTGGAAAAAATCAAAGGTAAAGAAGACAGTAAATACAAAATGGGCTGAAGAATTTTGCCAAAAACTCTCTTAAATATATACTTCACTTTAGCCTATAAAACATTTGATATACTTCTATTATATCTTATATTCCATATTAAAATTCTGATAAACTGTCACATAGTTTACACTTGAAGTAAAACTGAAGTCTGAATAAGCTTTCTATGGCTTCTCATTTTCTCAGACTATGAAGCGGGGGATACTCAAATATATCTTTGATAAAATTAAGAAAAAATGCAGTAAGAATATAAAGCAGTAGCAAAACTAGTATTCTGTTTACCTTCTTGTAATGAACTATAAAGCAATACAGGTCCTTTTAAGTGGGCATTTTTCATCAAAGTGGTTTCATATTTTCTATTTGCCTTTCCTCTTTTTTATTACTATTGCTTAAAGATTATGTATTTAGGCTAATCAAAGAACATATTTTAATCACACTGCAATTTTTTTTTCAAATTACTCTTCAGTTTATAAACATGAAAATAAAAAGTCAACATGTATGACACACCCTAGATTTTTTAAAATATATATATATGTGTGTGTATATATATATATATATCTAATATGCATCCCTATAAATTATGTTATGATATAGGAAAGGAGGAAAATATGATAGGAAAAGAGGAGGCTTCTGAAAATCTAATGACTATTGATAAATATAATTTTTATTAACCATAAAGAAGAAAAGTTGAGTTCCTGGAAAAGACTGTAGAAGACTGTATTTGTATGTTTATACAAATACATACAGAGCTCTATATAGTTTGTACATATAAATATACATACTTATACAAACAAAAGGATGTCATTTCAGGGTGAAAACTGAGAAAAGGGAATATTAGAAACAACCAGCTGATAACTCATTAGACAAACTTGTTGACCAGACACTTTAAGAAGTTAAGTCTAGGAGCACTAAGATTTCCTTGCAGTGAAGGAACCTTTGTAAATGAAATCCTTGGGAATTAACCCCTAGCTCTATATATGACCCCTAGCTCTATATACACAAACTTATTCAAAAATTTAGCTGACTGGGTCAAATTATGTAACTGAGACCACCTGGACAAGCAGACTCATCAAAATAGCTACTTTGTATAGTGCAAATGACGAGAGCAGGGGGAGGTAAAAATAACAGTCTTTCAAATTAATTTTTAAAATGTTGGTAATTGCTTTGAAATTCAGACATAGAACATTACAGCCAGACTTATAACTGAACAGATACTTGAAATAAGATCTTTTCAAGAAAATTAAGGATCTATCACTAAATCTAGAGTTTTGGTTTGCTGTATACAGGATATACATTTACTGTTTCTGGTCTTTCCAATCATCACAAGCTGAGGCTTGAGCACAGATAAATGGCATTATGTGGATGCAGCCAAATCACCCATCTATTTAAGCCTGATTTTCCCACATCTACTAAAGTAGATGAACCTAAAAGACAATTTAAAATCCAGAATTGATTTAATCTATGCCATATATTCTTAGGGCAAAAGAATAACAAATGTAAAAGTGAGATAAGTTTCTTGATGAATATACCAAAACCTATAAATTTGAATGAGTGCAATTTTTAAAATAATACTAATGCTAATAATCATAAAATGACCAAACGTGAACAGTGTTAACCGAATACCAGATATTGTCCTTCTAGACATAATCATATTAATCCTCATAAAAACCCTATGAAATTGGCAAACATATAGAGCACAGAGAGGTTAAGTCACTTGAAGAGTTATGTAAATACTAAGTGGTGGAGCTGAGTCAACTCCCGGCAGTCAGATGCAAGCACGTGCATTAACCCAGGGTTCTCCTACCTGTTTTAGTAGACATCTTATGCAGTTCCAACCATTCCAGCATCTGTCTTCCCAAGGTGAATTGAACCATGTTTCTGTTACAGCATCTTCCCTAGTTTATGTTTAGCCTTATTTCCCATTCCTCAATTTAGTTTGTACAGATTATAATTATCCTTTAGGACTATATTTCAGTTCAAGTCTTGCCTCAACCCTCTTAATGCAACCTCAAGGCATAGTGGTTGAAACTTGGTACTTTTTTCTGGAGTCAGTCCAGAAAAATATGAAATATGAAAGAGAAACATATCTACATCTTTAAAATGAGAATAGTAGTAATTAACTACTAAGTTTATTGTTAGGATTTCATGCAGATTAAGCCTTATTGCAATGCCTAATAAATAAATTAGTGCTGGGAATATTTTAGCTATCTTGTCTGATTCTGCCCATTCAAATAAACTTTTCCACTGTTTTAGGGGAATAGATGTTTATTATAACTTAAGGTATGTCCTTTGGTGTTTAAATTATAACCACTGTTTTCAGTCAACAAACTTTCTTGAGGATCTGGACCCTGTGAAAAAGAGAAGCATAAGACAGATCCTTTGTATGTACTCACATTCTGATCAAAACAACAATCATATTAAAAGTCAATTATGGTAAATGCTTTAAATATTATGAGAGATGTAAGAACAAAAGTCTAGAGCAGTAGAGAATAGGTTGTTTCTTGAGGTGTAGAAAGAGCATACTTCTGAAGCTAGTCATACATGAATTGGCAATTTTATCTCACTGAAGTCTCAGCTTTTTCATTAATAAAAGTATGTTTTAGATATTAAAGATAATAAACCTTATTTGCATATAATAGCAAGCATTTATGGCAGATAAGATGATCGAAAACTTCATGACACATTGACATTTGATGGATCTTTTGGTCATTGATAGGTCTTCAGCATGTGAGTGGACACATGCATATTTATGTCAGTTACCTTGCGTGTGTCAATTCACCTGCTTATCTAAGTTTATAGACTTTTCTGATGAGGAGTAACTGTTTTGTTCTAAGAGTAGTGTTACAAATGGAACTTATCCTTGTTGGAAAACATGGCTTCCCATTCATGTTCTGTCTATGTAAGGTCTACTAAGGGCAGGAAAGTGGGAATGCTAAAGGAGTTTAAAAGTCCTGCCATTAACCTTTCCTATTGTAAGAAGCATTTACATGTGTCTTAGAAAATCTGTGAATGACCCATAATGAAGAAGGAACCTGAAAGAAGAGAGATGAGAAAGAAGTTAGTAAAAAAAGTATGTTGTTAACTATGGCTAATCTTCTACTGGACTCTTGCTAGAAGCATTATTCACTGTCCAAAATTATACTACTTAGTCAACAGAGGAAAGAGACTCAGGAAAATTACACCTGGAATTCCAAGAAAATTTAAGAGATATGTTGGTTCATCCAACAGTTGTTTGTAGGTGATATGGACCAGTGTAACCAATAGGATGAGTGATTTCAAAAATAAGTGATCAATAGTAAAATCATTGATGCTACTAGGGAACCCCAAAAGATAAGACTTCCACTTGGAATTTGATAGAAAGGTCACTGTCTCTGGGCTATGAAATCTTACATTGGAGTCCCTTGGAAGACTAGAAAGTTTATTTTTGGCAAGTGGCAATAAAAGTCATATGACCCAGAGAGTATGGCAGCTCACAGCAGGAGAGAAAAATATTAAACAGCAAAGGATAGCACAGGCCATGAAAAAACATTCAATTGAAGCAGAAATAGCAGCAATGCCAAGAGAAGAGAAAAGTTATTGTGAAACATCAAGTTCTAGCTCTATATTACTTGTTGAATTGAATTGAGTTGAATAATGAACTTAAAAAAAATCATTAAGACAACCCAAAGGAAAAATGGGCAAATGAGTTAAAGCAGGCACTTCACAGAATATAGCATCCAAATGACCAATAAGCATATGAATAGATTCTCAACATCATTAGTCATCAGAAAAATACAGATTAATACTAGAGGGAAATAATCATTACATGTTCAATAGAATGAGCAAAATTAAAACAAATCAAATCCTGACAATACCAATGTTACCTGACATTGGTGAATTTTCATGGCAGCTCCATCACAATATCTGAAAACAACTCAAATGTCTATCAGTAGAATGGATGAATAATTTGCAGTATATTCATATATAGAATTACTGCACAAGAAAGAATGAACAATATCAATAGATTACTCAGAACATGGATGATCTCAAAAATTATACTGAGTGAAAGAAGTCAAACAAAAAGTTTTTATCATGTGATTCCATTGATATAAATTTTAACAACAGATAAAATTATTTTTGGGACATCTGGGTGGCTCAGTGGGTTAAGGGCCTACCTTAGGCTAAGGTTATGATCTCAGCGTCTTGGGATTAAGTCCGGTATCAAGCTCCCTGCTCAGCCAGGAGTCTGCTTCTCCCTCTGCTGTCGCTCCTGCTGCTTGTGCTCTTTCTCTCTCTCTCTCACAAATAAATAAATAAAACCTTTTAAAAATATACAAAAAATTATTTCATGAGGTAGGAGTCAGAGTAGTGTTTCTGTTAAGGAATGTTAATGGAAAAGAGTACAAAGGGAGGCCTCCAGGATACTGGGCATGTTTTATATATTGATTCAGTTAGAAATTACAAGGGTGCTTACAGGTGTATCACAGGGGTAAATATATATGGAGATGTATACCTAAGATTTGTGCACCTTGCTTTATGCCCATTATACCTTATAGAATTATTTTTTTTCTAAAGATTATATTTATTTATTTTTTTAGAAAGAGAGAGCATGAACCAGAGTCAGGGTGTGTGAAGCAAAAGGAAAGGAAGAAAGAATCTATATCAGACACCAAGCTCAGGGCAGAGCCCATCACTGGACTCAATCCCATGACCCTGAGATCAGGGCCTGAGCCAAAATGAAGAGTTGGGTGCTGAACTGACTCAGCTACCTAGGTGACCCAGAATTTAGAAAGAAAGAAAGAAAGAAAGAAAGAAAAAGAAAAGAAAAAAAAGAAAAGAAAAGAAAAGAAAAGAAAACTAATTTTAATCAAGAAGTCATGACTGTCAACCATCAGAGAAAAACATGAATCTCAAGGAAAGGACAACTCATAAGAGGATTGAGCTGTGTTGAATTTATATCTAGACATACAAAGTTTTAAAGTTTTCCCACTTCTTAGTGAGAAGATATTGAACAAAGACAAATATATCTCACATATATAAATAATTAATTATACATGTGTCTAAGATTGGTAGTTTCACCTGTAAGTTTTGGCTCAACTGATAGACTTTCTTTTTCTTTCTTTCTTTCTTTCTTTCTTTCTTTCTTTCTTTCTTTCTTTCTTTTGTTTCTTTTTGAAAGTCTATGTTAACTATAGAGTTGAGGGTCCATTTCTGGGCTCTCTATTCTGGTCCACTGATCTATGTGTCTGTTTTTGTGCCAGTACCATACTGTCTTGATGATTACAGCTTTGTAATAGAGTTTGAACTCCAGAATTGTGATGCCACCAGATTTGGTTTTCTTTTTCAACATTCTTCTGGCTATTTGGGGTCTTTCAGGAAAGAATTTCCAATGGAAAAAATACAGTCTCTTCAACAAATACTGCTGGGAAAATTGGACAGCCACATGTAGAAGAATGAAACTGGATGATTTCTTATAACACACACACACAAATAGACTCAAAATAGATGAAAGACCTCAATGTGAGAAAGGAATCCATCAAAATCTTTGAGGAGAGCACAGGCAGCAAACTCTTTGACATCAGCGGCAGCAAATTCTTCCTAGAAACATCACCAAAGGCAAGGGAAGCAAGGGCAAAAATGAACTACTGGGACTTCATCAAGATAAAAAGCTTTTGCTCAGCAAAGGAAACAATCAACAAAACCAAAAGACAACTGACAGAATGGGAGAAGATATTTTCAAATGACATATTAGATAAAGGGCTGGTATCCAAAACCTATAAGGAACTTACCAAACTCAACACCCAAAGAACAAATAATCCAATAAAGAAATGGGCAGAAGGCATGAACAGACATTTCTGCAAAGAAGACATCCAAATAGCCAAGAGACATATGAAAAAGTTCTCAATGCCACTCAGCATCAGAGAAATACAAATCAAAACCTCAATGTGATACTACCTCACAGCAGTCAGAATGGCTAAAATTAACAACTCAGGAAATGACAAGTGTTGGCAAGAATGCAGAGAAAGGGGAACCCTCCTGCACTGTTGGTGGGAATGCAAGCTGGTGCAGTCACACTAGAAAACAGTATGGAGGCTCCTCAAAAAGTTGAAAATATAGCTACCCCATGACCCAGCAATTGCACTACTGGATATTTACCACAAAGATACAAATGTAGTGATCCAAAGGGGCACATGCATCCCAATGTATTATTATAACAGCAATGTCCACAATAGCCAAACTATGGAAAGAGCCTAGATGTCCATCAAATGATGAGTGGATAAAGAAGATGTTATCTATCTATCTATCTACACACACACACACACACACACACACACACACACACACACACACTAGAATATTATGCAGCCAACAAGAACAAAAAAAGAAATCTTGCCATTTGCAATTATGTGGATAGAACTAGAGGATATTATGTTAAGCAAAATAAGTCAATCAGAGAAAGACAGTTATCATATGCTCTCACTGATAGGAGAAATTTGAGAAACAAGACAGAGGATCATAGGGGAAGGGAGGGGGGAAATGAAACAAGATGAAACCAGAGAGGGAGACAAACCATAAGAGACTCTTAATCTTGGAAAGTAAAATGAACATTGCTGGAGTGGAGGAGGGTGGGAGGGATGGGGTGACTGGCTGATGGTCATTGGTTGAGTGCTGTGAATTGTGTAAGACTGATGAGTCACAGACTTGTACCCCTGAAAAAAAAATACAGTATATGTTAATAAAAACAAAACAAAATAAAACAAAACAAAAACACTGACTTGCCCATTACCAGGTTTTCCCTAAGGACTGAGTGTTTGTTCAGGCATAAAGAGATCCTATGACTAAATCATGTTTTAAACTTTCTAATAAGTATTGATTACTTGTTGTGGCTTAAATGAAAACAGCTAAAATAAATAAAATATAAAATAGATATTTTTAAAAGTCAAAGTTAAAGAACCCTATTTAGGTCATTTAAATCTATCATTAAGCTCTGGTAATTTGATTTTTTTTTTCTAAATAGAAGCATTGTGTTTTTGTGGTAATTCTCTCAATTAAAAAAATATAAACATGTTGAAATTCCTTAAGTAAGAAACTAAATATATTAAGGCCTTCCAGAGATTAAAAACCAAATGACCAAATTCTGTCCCCAAAATGGCTATTTGGCAATGATGACTATTAAATATCTTAAAATGACTCAAGCAGGTTGAGACTACAGGGCACATTGCAAGGTCCTGACTCAATCATTTTGCCACCACTTCAACCCTCACTGTGTAACACTTATTAAGGCTTTTTTTCTTTTAGTAAAGAGGTATTTTTTTACTAGACTCTTATTCTTACTGTGAATCAAAACCACCCCTTATTGATAGCTTATTCTCCTCAAGTTTCTAGTGAAGCTATATTTTGTGTTTTCCTCACTTAGCCTCATTCCAGACATAATTTTAAATAGCTTATAATGATATATCCATAAATATAGATATAGAGGACCCTGTTGATTTCTTAAAGTAGACTAAGAAAAAACCAGGGTGAGCATGTCAAATTGAGTCAACACAAGGTCTAAAATATTAATCTTAAAATGCTATGTACCTTCCAGGGACTGCACTTAAAGTTGGCTGTCAGATTTCTAGCAGCTAACTCAGAGAAAAACATGGGCATTGTTAGTGCTCAATATATGTTGATTATTGCTGAAGGAAAATTAGAATGGAGATACCGTAAGTATAACTGGAAATGTACACTTAGATCTTGTCCCTTTCTGAGGGACTTTTTAATTCTCTTTTTATAGCTTATTTTGATTTGTGAGCCTGAACATCCTAGTTCCATGAGCGTTTTTGTTTCTGATCTCCTATTTTACTGCTCCCAATTAACCAGAGCTAACATTCCCAATCCTGGTTTGTTTTTATTCCTTGTATTAATAATTTGGCTTTGGAATTCTTGACCTTGTAATGGTGAGTAAATCCTGGCAACCCTGTGTCCCTTACCAAATTAACGGTAATTTAACACTTAGAGCAAACATACGATTTAATATTAATACAGTATGTCATGCTAATGTGTCTTTTTAAATAATAATGACAAAAATAAAACATTAGTAAAATAATCTGGACTCTGTTACATTGTGCAAAATTACATAGGGAGTAGACATGATATTCTGTATTATTTAAACTTTAGGTAACATAAGTTAATTATATATGGGGAAAAAAAAGAAAATGAGAATGAGTTGCTGGCTGTACACACCTAAGTTTGAACAACTTAACAGTTGTTATTAGATAAGTAGAAGTACAGGTCAGTTAGTATTTTCTTTCTACTCATGTACTTTTTAATTTTTTCCAAAGATTTTGAATTTCTTTCTTAATTAGAAAAATACATATTGGGGCGCCTGGATGGCTCAGTGGGTTAAGCCTCTGCCTTCGGCTCGGGTCATGATCCCAGGGTCCTGGGATCGAGCCCCACATCGGGTTCTCTGCTCCGAGGGGAGCCTGCTTCCTCCGCTCTCTCTGCCTGCTCTCTGCCTACTTGTGATCTCTGTCAAATAAATAAATAAAATATTTTAAAAAAAGAAAAATACATATTAAACAACAAATGCTTATTGATGAGCATAACTAACCAAAGAAATATCTTTAGTACATAAATTTTAAACCTCTATAAATTATCTAGAAGCCCAATTGTATTTTGCCATTGCTTTATAATAGGCCAAAAAGCGTAACTAAAAACATTTTATCAAATGAACAGATCAGCTGGCATCTCTCTGCTTATTTTAAGCACAATTCACATAGGTACATACATCTACACTATCTGTGTGCCTGCTCACACCTGACTTCCTTCCTCTCTCACACTGTTTAAACAGACAGAGGATTAGATCTTTTCTGTTTGGCTGATTAGGGATTAGCACTCAGGTGCAACAATGACCAAAGTAGCTGCCACTGATGTTTTGTTATAGACAATAAATTCAGCTAAGATTTAGAAAGGAAAAAGAAAGAAAGAATGAAATAAAGAGAAAGAAAGAATGAAAGAGAAAGAAAGAAAGAAGGAAAGAAAGAAAGAAGAAAGAAGAAAAGAAAGAAAGAAGAAAGAAAGAAAGAAAGAAAGAAAGAGAGAAAAGAAAGAAAGAGAGAGAAAAGAAGGGAGGGAGGGGGGATGGTGGAGGGGAGAGAAAGAAAGGGGGAGAAGGAGGGAAGAGGTGAAGGAGGAAGGAAGAAAAATAACAGAAGGAAGGAAGAAAGAAAGGAAGGAAAGAACTAAGGACCCTATTCTTCCATAGATAGAGCAGGATTTAGAGGACAAACCCCTATTACTGTTAATGGTAGTTGCAGGACTGAATTCCCTCCCACATTCACCCAGGTTAAATGGAAGATTTTGAGAGCCTGCTCCCTAAAACATATACAGCAGCAAAAATCTTGTCTTTTTAGATTTTTTTTTCTATATGTATCCTCCCCCAAATCCTGTACTTAATGTGTCACACTCATTAAATTTGATTAGAGCAAAGTTGAATGATTTTTTTTTTTAAAACTCTCAACTAATTGTTTCTTAATGAAGCTGGGTAATTTGTGATTCAAAAAGGATGTTAGATTTCTAGTCAGGTAGGGCTCAGCTCACAGTTACTGATGGAAGAAAAGTAAGATACAGAATTGAGTTTCAGAAATCAATGCAAAATAATAAAAAATTAAAATGGAGAAGCAGTCTATCAATAGTACTGCTGTAACAAAGGGGAGGCTTGTTTTATATTGATTAGTTACTGTTAAATAATGCATCACTGCTTCCCAGCAGTGCAGACTCTAGCTGGGTTGTTTATTGCAAGGGGTAGTTGGACAAAATCAAGCAATCAATACTGGTGCTGTAAGCGTACTTGAAAATGCAGTTCTGCAGCTTACATCCCGGTAGTTCTCCGGCCATTAGGCTATAATGGCCTGGAAGGTGGGTGAGTAAGCCACTGCTGCACAAAATTCTTCTGAGTCCCCTATAGAGAACACTTAGGGGCACCTGGGTGGCTCAGTTGGTTAAGCCTCTGCCTTCGGCTCAGGTCATGATGTCAAGGTCCTGGGATCAAGCCCCATATCGAGCTCTCTGCTCAGCAGGGAGCCTGCCTCCCCCTCTCTCTCTGCCTGCTTCTCTGCCTACTTGTGATCTCTGTCTGTCAAATAAATAAATAAAATCTTAAAAAAAAAGAGAACGCTTAGATTTGGTTTTTGTTAAGATGTAACTAACTCAAGATATTATATCTGAATACTCTCCTACCTTCAATTACTACGTTTCATATACAGATTTCATAGCTCAAATGAGTTATGCAGAATTTATTAGCCCTTTAGAAGATAACAGACAAACTTTCTCACTATTCAATTATCAACTACGTTGGCAGTAATTTCCTTGAAAAACTGTCCCACAACAGGACCCTTAGCATTATGATTCTCCTCAAAGCAATTATTTTATAATTTAAAAGCAACAGTATACATGGGAATTTAAAAATTAAGTACATCATTATTATCTTAGGGCTCAAAATCCTAGTAATGTTTAGAACTTAGCAGCAATATATGTTTTCATTTACCATGAAAATTATACCATTGAAAATAGTATCTAGTGTACCCTGATATCCCAGGAGAAAGTAGTAGGAATTGTGGTTTGTTCTTTAGAGTGTTAATGGAATAAAAACAGGACTGAAGTTTCTGCTACTTATAGATTGTATGATTTCAAGTAACATATTTAGACTTTTGAAGCATTTTCATCCATACAGTGAGGACAGTAGTATCTTCCCTTTCTTACTCAGAGGACTTTTGCAAGAAGATAAAAAAGCTAATGTACATAGCATGTTTGTGAAATCCAGAGTGATGTACTTAATTAATATTGCATCGTTCTTTTTGAAGAAAGACCTGAAGAAAAGTTCTAGAGAATCTATTATGGTAACAATTATCTTCCAGTCATTATTGTTAATGAAAGCTAGATTTGGCAGGTATCACAAAAGTTACATCTTAAATGCATCTTCCCACTAATGGGTCAGTTGGTGTTTATTTATTTTATTTTATCTTATACCAGAAAAAAATTGCAGGTTGTTTAATTTTGTGATAAAAATGTGGTGAGCAAAACACGAGCAAAAAACAAAACAAAACAAGTGTAAGAAAAAAGAGAGCTAGGAAAATGCATAAATAGTATATGATTAGAGCATAAATATAATGGGTAGGCTCAGCAGTACACTGGAGCTAGTTCATACCAGTTTATTTTATTTTTTTTAAAGATTTAATTTATTTATTTGACAGACAGAGATCACAAGTAGGCAGAGAAGCAGGCAGAGAGAGAGAGGAGGAAGCAGGCTCCCTGCTGAGCAGAGAACCTGATGCAGGGCTTGACTCCAGGATCCTGGGATCATGACCTGAACGGAAGGCAGAGGCTTTAACCCACTGAGCCACCCAGGCACCCCAGTTCATACCAGTTTAAAAGCCAGCTGAGCACATATTTTCTCAGTTCCACCATTGTAACATCACATTGGTAGCTTGAAATCAGCTTTAGTGGAAGAATTTACACCTCAGAAATTGGTAAATACCACAAAGCAGAACTTTTCTGTTTTCCCCAGAGAGCTAGTTGTGAAACATTTAGCAGCACCAAGAATGGGCTAATATTTGGCTGTAAGCTTGAGAGTCCAGAAGAAAAGGGAAATGTCTGTTATACAGTTTAAACTCAATAGAATAATTTAATTTGTAAGGAGAATTTGTGACTCTTCTTGTTACTAAGCATAGGTACTTCTTGTTTAGGGTTCTCACAAAGAAAATACCACATGAGGACATGGAAAATTCTCTTCAATTCCTGGGCTCCACTAAATTCAGCAAAAACAACTGTGCTAGAAGTAGGAGGACTTTAATATCATGCTTTAAATTGACATTTTACCAAAGTTATACAGGAAACTAGGCAAGATTTTTCTTACGAAAGAGCACAATTTATTATTTTTTTAAATCACACTGTTATCCAAAACAATTCAAACTGAAAATTAATAGCCATGAAAAATTAAATAATCTTGATTAGAGAGGGATTACCAGAGAAGAGAAGAAAATAGAAAGTACCACTCCTATGACAAACACTATCTCTCATAGCTTGGGCATGTTTCCTAACTCAGTAGTTAATCCTTGGTTATTAATTTGATGGGTATAATTTCTGGTGAGTCTCTACTTCTATCTTCTGTTACTGTCAGAAAATTTCAAAGTAGTTTATAACTTGTTCCATATATATTTACACTGACATATTTTTAAGCACAAATTTCATTCTTACTAAAAATAGTAATCTGTGTTTAAAAATCTTCATTTTAATTATATGTATATATACATGCATGCACCTTTTCAGATTTATCTGACCCTTTAGGTCAAAATTTTATGTCCTTTTCATTAAGCCAATTTTTGTGTAGAGAGAGAAGGAAAAAGAAATTCCATGATATTGATAGATCTCCACCCTATCTTATAAGTTGATTTATTTTAGCCAAACAAATTTGGTCTATTTTTCTTCTCTTTTCTGTTTTGAATACAAGTGTTATTTGTTCAGACAAGGGTGTCAGCATCATTGGAATTTCAGAAAAGGAAAAACACTTGTCAACACTTTTACTTTCCTTCATTCTCACTCTTTTATGCATTACAAATGCACCCATCAGAACACAAACACATAGACACCTATCTTCTGTGCCACTCACATGCAACACTCAATTTCCAACTTCATCTTTTACTCTGCTAACTGTTAAACTGCAATACATTCACACTCTTGATGAAAGAACACTGCTTAAAATATTGGACAATCATCAACTCTACCTCTTTTACATTATAAGGAGTAATGGACAAAAGAGATCTTTCAGGAATTTGGCAAGTACATTACTAAATATAGGATATAATATATATTTTAATAGAATTATTGGTTGTGGAAATCAATATATATTCACTATAAGAAATGTTTAAAATAAAGAAATGTACCCCCAAAAAAACATAAAATAAAATTATACAACAAAGAGATACTCATTGCCAATGCTTTAAGACCAGACATTAAAATATCTCTATACATATAAATGTGTTCAATTTTATAAAATATGATTATAAAATGAATGTCATTTTCTAAAAGTTCTTTAGTTGACAATATAGGTGTTTCTTTGTATTATGGATTTTAAAAATTTGGTTTTTTGGCTGTTATTGATGATGGAATCTCAAAGCTTATTGCTTCATATATAAGAAAAAGATTCTTATATGTTTTAATTAAGTACTAATATAATAATCTGCAATTAGGAGATTCCAAATCTCTTTATCATTTAAAACATTGCTGGATTGTCTGCTCTGTGGTAGGAACAACATTGAGTCAGAGAAGAGCTTGTCCTATATGGTTCATATCCCATAAAAAAGGTACATTAGTAACTAATAAATCACATAGAACAGAGTGCTACCAAGTCTTTCCTTTATATGGAGCCATTCAACAACTGTTGATGGAGTTTACAATAGTGTCAGGGATAGATCTAAGTGCCTGATAGATCCTGCCTTCAAAGAGCCTACAAAAGAATACTGAGATAGATGTAAAAACAGAAATTCTAAAATAATGTGAGAGAAAAATTGAATCAAGACTCTTTTGGGGAGAATTGAGAGAAGTTAATGGTTGCTCAGGTGGACAAGTGTTTTCAAAATTCAGTATGAAGTCCCAGCTTTAGAAACTCACTGGATGAATTAATAGTACAGATAGAAATTGAATGGGTCTGATGAGAAAACTTTTAAAGACTTCAGTTTTAGACTATGTAAGTTTAAGATGCTTATTGGGGTGGGGGGAATTTGCCTATGGATCTAAAACTTTATTAAGAGGGTGGATAATGGTTTTTACCACAGTTTTTAAAAAAAATACAATAGAAGAAAAATGCTTGTAAGAGTTCAAGGAAGAAATATCCAGCGGATATTTAAAAATATAATTCTAGGGACGCCTGGTTGGCTCAGTTGGTTGGATGACAGCCTTCGGCTCAGGTCATGATCCTGGAGTCCTGGGATCGAATCCTGCATCGGGCTTCCAGCTCCATGGGGAGTCTGCTTCTCTCTCTGACCTTCTCCTTGCTCGTGCTCTCTCTCACTGTCTCTCTCTCTCTCTCTCAAATAAATAAATAAAATCTTTAAAAATATATATATAGTTCTAGATTTTAAGGAGTTCAGATCTGAAACTAAAAAATGAGCTTATCTGGAACCTCTTGATGAGGAGGAAGTGTCTGCAGATGTGACAGAAGACCTAAGCAGGAATCAGATCATGATTTGGCTAGCTTTTTTCAAAGGGAAGATGAGATAAACATAAACAAGTACTAGAGAAATCATTCTGACTTCTACCTGGAAAACAAATGGGTCAGAAGACAGAAGGTGGGAAATGTTAATCTGGGTAAAAAAGTATTATGGCTAGTGGAGTAGAACAGTGGAAATGAAAAGAGATGGACTAACTGAAAATGTAGTAACAGTTTTCAAAGAATAGTCATGGACTTCCCCAAGTTCATGCCTTCAATCAGTTACAAAATTAGCCTGCAGTGCAATTTTGTTCTAAATAGAAATCTGGTATTCCTCTCAGTATATTGCCTATATGCCAAGCTGGGAATATTTATCAACTAAATTCACTTATTCTTGCAGCAATTGCTGCTATCACCAGTTATGTAGCTTATCTCTGAGGGTACTGAGAAAGCATAAAATCAGATGGGCCAGAGGCTTTATTTTAGGCCAAACCTAAACCAGGAATCTGAGGTGCTCATTTAGGATGTTTAAATTGAAGGCATTTAAAAATACCACAAAGTTACTGTAATGTCTTTTATGTTCAAGTAAACAAAGCTGTATAGAGTACCCTGTTTCTTTCTGTAGGTACATTCCAATACCACAAGAGAGACAAGACATGATCAAGGAATCACATAAGCTCAGCATATTTTTGGTAAAGGATACATAAGTCTTGTGGCTGATAGACTTTATCACCACAAAGCATGAGGCCAACAAAATATTAAGCAAGTTTCCAGTATCATATTTCAGGATTTCCTGGAAATTGTTTAATGAGGAGAAAGTGTTATAAAATTGATTTCCATTGTCAGATGTGTGAAGAGGCAAAAATGGGATCTCTCAGTTTATTTTGACATTTATGTACTTGGCTTGGTTCTAGTAAAAATATAATTATGGCCTTTCTAGATGCCTTTCAAAATTGTTATTTTGGCTCACCTCATCCTTATACCTACCGCCTTTCTGAATCCTTGGTCTTCTGGGTGTCCTTACAGTGCCTTCTCTCATATAGCAATCCACTCTTGCTATTTATCTCTACTTTCATATTTAGTTTCCTCAGCATATTCAACTGCATTTTATACTTTTAAAAGGGAAGTGACTATTGTAATTCCTTGAGGACTTTGCATGAGCATAGGACAACTTTATTTTCTGAAGCAAACACTGAAATAAATCACCTACTAAATAATTTATTTTATTTTTTATTAAATTTAATTAGCTAACATATAGTACATCATTAGTTTCAGATGTAGTGTTCAATAAATCATCGGTTGCACATACCACCCATTGCTCATCACATTGTGTACCCTCCTTAATGCCCATCACCCAATTACTCCATCCTGCCACCCACCTTCCCTCCAGCAACCCTCAGTTTGTTTCTAATAGTTAAGAGTCTCTCATGGTTTTTCTCCCTCTCTGATTTCATCCATTCCATTTTTCCTCCCTTCCCCTATGATCCTCTGTGCTATTTCTTACACTCTACATGTGGGTGAAACCATATAACAATTTTCTTTCTCCAATTGACTTATTTTGCTCAACATAATACCCTCCAGTCCCATCCACATCACTGTAAATGGTATTCATTCTTTCTGATGGTTGAGTAATTTATGTATTTTTCTCACATCATTATTCATTCATCTGTTGATAGACATCTGGGCTTTTTCTATACTTTGGCTATTGTGGACATTGCTGCTATGAACATTGGAATACATGTGCCCCTTCAGATCAATAAATTTTTATCTTTGGGGTAAATACCTAGTAGTGCAATGCTGGGTAATAGGATAGTTCTATTTTTAACTTCCTGAGAAACCTCCATACTGTTTTCCAGAGTGGTTGCACTAGCTTACATTCCCAGCAACATTATAAGAGGGTTCCCCATTTTCCTCATCCTCACCAGCATTTGATGTTTCCTGATTTGTTAATTTTAGCCATTCTGACTGGTGTGAGATGGTATCTCACTGATTTGTATTTTCCTGATGCCAAGGGATGTGGAGCATTTTTTCATACATTTGTTGGTCATTTGTATGTATTCTTTGGAGAAATGTCTATTCATGTCTTTTGACCATTTCTTGACTGGATTTTTTGTTTTTTAGGTGTTGAGTTTGATAAGTTCCTTATAGATTTTGGATACCAGTGCTTTATCTGATACATCATTTTCAAATATTTTCCATTCCAAAGATTGGCTTTTAGTTTTGTCAATTGTTTCCTTTGCTGTGGAGAAGTTTTTATCTTGACAAAGTCTTTATTGTTCATTTTTTATTTTGTTTTCCTTTCCTTTGGAGACAAGTCTAGCAAGATGTTGCTGTTGCCAAGGTCAAAGAGGTTGCTGTCTATCTTCTCCTCTCAGATTTTGATGGATTCCTATCTCACATTTAGATCTTTTATCCATTTTGACTTTATCTTTGTGTATGGTATAAGAGAATGGTCCAGTCTCATTTTTCTGCATTTGGCTGTCCATTTTTCCCAACACCATTTGTTGAAGAGACTGCCCTTTTACCACTGGATATTCTTTCCTGCTTTGTCAAAGATTAATTGATCATAGATTGAGGGTCCATTTCTGGGCGATCTATTCTGTTCCATTGATCTATGTGTTGGTTTTTGTGCCAGTAGCATACTGTCTTAGTGAGTACAGCGTTGTAATAGAGCTTGAAGTCAGGCATTGTAATTATATCAGCATTGGCTTTCTTTATCAACATTCCTCTGGCTATTTGGGGTCTCTTCTGATTCCATACAAATTTTAAGAATATTTATTCCAGGTCTGAGAAAAATGTTGATGGTATTTTGATAAAGATTGCATTGAATGTGTAGATTGCTGTAGGTAGCATAGACATTTTAAAAATATTTATTCTTCCAAGCCATGAGCATGGAATGTTTTTCCATATCTTTGTGTCTTCATCAATTTCTTTCCTGAGTGTTCTACAGTATTCTGAATGCAGATTCTTTACCTCTTTTTTTAGCTTTATTCCTAAGTATCTTATGGTTTTTGGTGCAATTGTGAAAGGGATCAACTCCTTAATCTTTTTCTTCTGTCTCATTGTTAGCATATAGAAATGCCACTGATTTCTGAGCATTGATTTTATATCCCGCCATGTTGCTGAGTTCCTTTTTGAGCTTTAGCAATTTTTCATTAGAGCCTTTTGGATTTTCCACATGAAGTATCATGTCATCAGTGAAGAGTGAGAGTTTGACTTCTTTGCCAATTTGAATGCCTTTCATTTCTTTTTGTTATCTAATTGCTGAGGCTAGGATTTCTACTACTATGGTGAACAACAATGATGAGAGTGGGCATCCCTGTCATGTTCCAGACCTTAAGAGAAAAGCTCTTAGTTTTTCTCCATTGAGAATGATATTTGCTGTGGACTTTCTGTAGATGGCTTTTATGATACTGAAGTATGTTCCCTCTACCCCTACACTGTGGAAAGTTCTAATCAAGAAAGGATGCTATATTTCGTTAAATGCTTTTACTGCATCAATTGAAAGGATCATATGCTTCTTGTCCTTTCTTTTATTATTAATGTGATGTATCACATTGATTTGCAAATATTGAACCAAGCTTGCATCCCAAAAATAAATCCCACTTGGTCGTAATAGTCCTTTTAATGTACTGTTGGATGCTATTGGCCAGTATCTTGGTGAAAATTTTTGCATCCATGTTCATCAGGGATATTGGTCTGTAATTTTCCTTTCTGATGGGGTTTTGTCTAGCTTGACGATCAAGGTAATGCTGGCCTCAACAAATGAGTTTGGAAGTTTTCCTTCCATTTCTATGTTTTGAAATAGCTTCAGTAGAATAGATATGATTTCTTCTTTGAATGCTTGGTAGAATTCCTCTGGGAATCCATCTGGCCCTGAACTCTTATTTTTTGGGAAGTTTTGGTTACTGCCTCAATTTCCTTGCCAGTTATGGATCTGTTCAGGTTTTTTATTTCTTCCTGTTTCAGTATTTGTAGTTTGTATGTCTCTAGGAATGCATCCATTTCTTCCAGATTGCCTAATTTTTTGGTATATAATTGCCTATAATATGTTATTATAATTACCTGTATTTCTTCAGTATTGGTTGACATCTTTCATTCGTGATTTTATTAATTTGGGTCCTTTGCCTTTTCTTTTTGATAAGTCTGCCTAAGGGTTTTTCAATTTTATTAATTCTTTCAAAGAACCAATTCTAGTTTTACTGATATGTCCTACTGTTCTTTTGGTTCCTATTTCATTGTCTCCTCTAATCTTTATTATTTCTCATGTCCTGCTTGGTTTAGGCTTTATTTATTGTTTTTGGTTTGTTTGTTTGTTTGTTTGTTTTTGTTTTTCTTCCCCTCCAGCTCCATTAAGAATAAGGTTAGCTTATATATTTGAGGCTTTTCTAGTTTGTTGAGAAAGGCTTGTATTGCTATGTACTTTCCTCTTAGGATGCCCTTTTGCTGCATCCCAAATGTTTTGAACTATTGTGTTTTCATTTTCATTTGTTTCCATAATTTTTTTTTAATTCTTCAATTTCCTGTTTGACCTATTCATTCTTCAGTTAAGATGCTCCTTAACCTCCAAGTGTTTGAGTTCCTTCTAAATTTCCTCTTGTGATTCAGTTCAAGTTTCAAAGCATTGTGGTCTGAAAATATGCAGGGGATAATGCCAATCTTTTGGTACTGATTGCAATTTGATTTGTGATACAGTATGTGGTCTATTCTGGAGAAAGTTTCATGTGCACTCAAGAAGAATGAGTATTCTGTTGTTTTAGGAAGGAATGTTCAGTATATATCTGTGAAGCTCATTTAATCCAGTGTGTCATTCAAAGAAAGCCCTTCTTTCTTTGTTGATCTTCTGCTTAAATGATCTCTCCATTGCTGTGAGTTGAGTGTTAAAGTCGTTCACTATTATTCTATTATTATCAATACGTTTCTTTAATCTTATTATTAATTGGTGTATATAATTGACTGCTCCCAAGTTAGGAGCATAAATATTTATAATTGTTGGATCTTCTTGTTTTATAGAACCTTTAAGTATGATATAGTGTCCCTCTTCATCCCTTACTACAGTCTTTGGTTTAAAATCTTATTTGTCTGATAATAAGGATTGCTACCTCAGCTTTCTTTTGATGTCCATTACTAGGACAGATGGTTTTCTATCCCCTCACTTTCAGTCTGGAGGTGTCTTTGGTTCTAAAAGGAGTCTCTTGCAGACAGCATATCGATGGTTCTTGCTTTTTTATCCAATCTGTTACCCTGTGTCTATTGATTGGAGAATTTAGCCTACTTACATTCAGAGCAACTATTGAGAGATATTAATTTACTGTCATTGTTTTACCTGTAAAATCACGGTTTCTATGTATTGTCTCTTTTCCTTTCTGATCTGTTACTTTTTGGTTCTCTCTTTGCTTATAAGACTCCCTTTAATATCTCTTGCAGGGTTGGCTTAGTGATAATAAATTCTTTTAGTTTTTGTTTGTCCTGGAAGCTCTTTATCTCTCCTTCCACTCTGAATGAAAGCTTTGCTGAATAAAGTATTCTTGGCTGAATGTTTTTCTCATTTACTACCCTGAGTATATCATGCCAAGTCTTTATAGATATGTCTTCTGCCAGTCTAATGTTCCTACCCTTGTTGGTTAAGGACATTTTGTCTCAAGCTGCTTTTGGAATTTTCTCTTTATCTCTGAAATTTACAAGCTTCACAATTATACGTTGGGGTCTTGATCCATTTTTATTGATTTTGAGGGGGGTTCTCTGTGCTTCCTGGATTTGGATGTCTAGATTCCCCAGATTAGGGAAGTTCTCAGCTATAAGTTGCTCAAATATACTTTTGCCCCCTCTTTCCTCTTCCTCTGGGACCCTAATAATTCTAATATTGTTTCCATTTATGATATCACTTATTTTTTTAGTCCTCCTCTTATGATCCAGTAATTGTTTATCTCTCTTATGCTCATTTTCTTTGTTCTCCAAAATTTTACCTTCTATATAACTTATTCTTTCTTCTGCCTCATTTAGCCTAGCAATAAGAACCTCCATTGTTGATTGCATCTCAGCTATACCCTTTCTGATTTCAACCTGATTAGATCTTAGTTCTTTTATTTCTTCAGAAAGGGATTTTCTAGTACCTTTTATGCTTTTTTTTTTCAAGCTCAGATAGTATCTTTATAATTGTTGTTCTGAATTCTAGCTCAGATATTTTACTAATACTGATATTTATTATGTTTCTGACAGTGAGTACTATCTCTTGTTCTTTTTTCTGGAAATTCTTCCTTCTGGTCATTTTGTCCAGGAAAGAATAGATGAATGAGAGGACAAAAAAGAATAAAATAAATTAACCACAACCCCAGAGAAATATACACTAGACAAATGAGAAGAGATCAGAAACCAAAAAAAAAAAAAAAAAGGAGGGGGAAGAGAGAATACAATTAAACAGGTAGAACAGGGTAATACTCTTGGCCCTGGATGTATTTTGGTCTCTTTATTAGAAGGCCCTTGATCCCAAAATTGTAAAGAAAGTAAAATTTATATGTACACAAAAATAAAAATGAACACAGTAAAAGAAGCCAAAAATGAAGAATATATCTATAAAATGTAAATGTAAAAATTAAAATTAAAAAAAGGCTTAAAATGGGTTGATAAAATAAGAAGCTAGTTGAAAAGAAAAAAAATGAAAAAGAAAATTTTAAATTGAAAGACAAAAAAGTCATGAGAAAAAAAACCTCTAATTCTATATACTCTTTTCCCCTAGTGCTGCAGTTTTTCAGTTCTATGTGACCCATAAACTTGTTATTAGCTTGATGTTCTTGCTGGTCTTCTGGGGAAGAGATCTGCTACACTGATTCTCAGGTGTCTTTGTCTGGGTGGAGTGCTCTACCCCCTCCATGGGGCCAGGCTCAGTGTAAGCTGCTTTGGGTTGCTCTATGTAGCTTTTGTTCACTGAAGGATTTCTTTGATGTTTTAGAGGATTTGAAAAGAAAAGAAAGAAAAAATTAAAATGGCAGCCCCCTGATCTCCAGTCCTGGAAATGAAAGATTGAGGCCCCCACTCTTCAGTGAATCCTCAGGGAAAAGCAGTCAATCATTTTTTTAAAGATTTTATTTTTTTATTTGACAGACAGAAATCACAAGAAGGGAGCTGCAGGGGGGGGCAGGCTCCCTGCTGAGCAGAGAGCCCGATGTAGGGCTCGATCCCAGGACCCTGGGATCATGACCTGAGCCAAAGGCAGAGGTTTTAACCCACTGAGCCAACTAGGCACCCCCAATCATTTTTTTTAAAGATTTTATTTATTTATTTGACAGAGAGAGAGACAGAGAGATCACAAGTAGGCAGAGAGATAGGCAGAGAGAGAGGGGGAAGCAGGCTCCCTACTGAGCAGAGAGCCCAATGCAAGGTTCAATCCCAGGACCCTGGGATCATGACCTGAGCTGAAGGCAGAGGCTTAAAAATGACTAAGCCACCCAGGGACCCCAGCAGTCAATCACTTTTGTGTTCACTAAACCCTACAGATTCCTATAGTGCACACTGCACAGATCCTCCCTGGGGAAGCATGAGGATTACTGAGTTTCTGCTTTTTGCAGCAAACCAGCTCAGAAAATGGTCCTTGGATAGTACTGTAGTTCATTGATGATGGCAACTGAGCTGATTGTAGCCAGTTTCCCTGCTCCAGTGGTTGGGAACTCTGCCAAGTCAGCCTCTCCCATTCTTTCCATGACCCTGGGGATCCTGAGACTACACTGTACTACCTAGGGTTCTGCCCCACTTCACGACCTGAGGACCCTTCAGGGAGGGTCATTCCTTACAGAAGCAGACTTCGAAAAGTTCTGATTTTGCACTCTGGTGTATATACTTTCTGGTAGCTGTCTTCTGGAGGTTCCTTCCCACCTGCTGTATATCTTCCAATATATCCCCTTAGATTCACTCACTTCTCTGCACCTCCTACCTTGCAAAAAGTGATTGCATATTTATAGAGTTGCATCATTATCTCCTTAGATCTCAGGCTAAATTCACAGGTGTTCAGAATGATTTGACATATATCTAGCTGAATTCTAGGGACCAGATGAAATGAGGTCCCCTACCCCTGCCATCTTCCCTCCTACCTCTAAACGACTCATTTTAAAAACTGACTCTTGGGAGGAGTCAAGATGGCGGAGAAGTAGCAGGCTGAGACTATTTCAGGTAGCGGGAGATCAGCTAGATAGCTTATTTAAAGATTGCAAACACCTACAAATCCAACCGGAGATTGAAGAGAAGAAGAACAACAATTCTAGATACAGAAAATCAACCACTTTCTGAAAGGTAGGACTGGCAGAGAAGTGAATCCAAAGAGACGGGAAGATAGACCATGGGGGGAGGGGCCGGCTCCCGGCAAGCGGCAGAGCAACGGAGCACAAAATCAGGACTTTTAAAAGTCTGTTCCACTGAAGGACATCGCTCCAGAAGCTTAACCGGGGTGAAGCCCATGCGGGGTCAGCGTGGCCTCAGGTCCCGCAGGGTCACAGAAGGATCGAGGGTGTCTGAGTGTCACAGAGCTTATAGGGATTAGAACGGGGAAGCCGGCTACAGAGACAGAGACGAGGAGTGAGCTCATAGCTCGGTGTTACCTTGAACCGCTCACAGGCTCAGTCAGCTCAGAGCGCGGCCGGAGGCCAGGGTGACAGGAGTAATTGGGCGCTGTTCTCTGAGGGCGCACTGAGGAGTGGGGCCACGGGCTCTCGGCTCCTCCGGGCCGGAGACTGGGAGGCCGCCATCTTCATTCCCGTCCTCCAGAACTCTACGGAAAGCGCTCAGGGAACAAAAGCTCCCAAAAGCAAACCCGAGTGGATTACTCAGCCTGGCCCCTGGTAAGGGCAGTGCAACTCCGCCTGGGGCAAAGACACTTGAGAAACACTACAAAGGGCCCCTCCAACAGAAAATCAACAAGAAACCCAGCCAGGACCAAGTTCACCTACCAAGGAGTGCAGGTTCAGTATCAAGGAGAGCAGCGGAATTCCAGAGGAGGAGAAAGCAAAGCTCGGAACTCATGGCTTTCTCCCCATGATTCTTTAGCCTTGCAGTTAATTTAACTTTTTTTTTCCTTTTCAATTTTTTTTCTCTTCTTCTGCTAATTTTTTTTGACTTTTACCCTTTTCTTTTTTAAAGTTTTTTAACTAGTTTATCTAATATATATATATATATTTTTCCTTTTTAAATTTTTTCTTTATTGGTTTTCTTTTTGTAATTGTTTCTTATTTCTTTTTTTTTCTTTCTGAACCTCTTTTTATCCTCTTTCTCCCCCTCATGATTTTGATCTCTTCTGATTTGGCTAAACCATATTTTCCTGGGGTTGTTGCCACCCTTTTAGTATTTTACTTGCTCCTTCATATACTCTTATCTGGACAAAATGACAAGGCAGAAAAATTCACCACAAAACAAACAAACAAACAAACAAACAACAAGAGGCAGTACCAAAGGCTAGGGACGTAATCAATACAGACATTGATAATATGTCAGATCTAGAGTTCAGAATGACGATTCTCAAGCTTCTAGCCAGGCTCGAAAAAGGCATGGAAGATATTAGAGAAACCCTCTCGGGAGATATAAAAGCCCTTTAAAGAGAAATAAAAGAACTAAAATCTAACCAAGTTGAAATCAAAAAAGCTATTAGTGAGGTGCAATAAAAAATGGAGGCTCTCACTGCTAGGATAAATGAGGCAGAAGAAAGAATTAGCGATATAGAAGACCAAATGACAGAGAATAAAGAAGCTGAGCAAAAGAGGGACAAACAGCTACTGGACCACGAGGGCAGAATTTGAGAGATAAGTGACACCATAAGACGAAACAACATTAGAATAATTGGGATTCTAGAAGAAGAAGAAAGAGAGAGGGGAGCAGAAGGTATATTGGAGAGAATGCCCCAATATGGCAAAGGGAACAAGCATCAAAATCCAGGAGGTTCAGAGAACCCCCCTCAAAATCAATAAGAATAGGTCCACACCCCGTCACCTAATAGTCAAATTTACAAGTCTTAGTGACAAAGAGAAAATCATGAAAGCAGCCCAGGAAAAGAAGTCTGTAACATACAATGGTAAAAATATTAGATTGGCAGCAGACTTATCCACAGAGACCTGGCAGGCCAGAAAGAGCTGGCATGATATATTCAGAGCAGTAAACGAGAAAAACATGCAGCCAAGAATACTATATCCAGCTAGGCTATCATTGAAAATAGAAGGAGAGATTAAAAGCTTCCAGGACAAACAAAAACTGAAAGAATTTGCAAACACCAAACCAGCTCTACAGGAAATATTGAAAGGGGTCCTCTAAGCAAAGAGAGACCCTAAAAGTAGTAGATCAGAAAGGAAAAGAGACAATATACAATAACAGTCACCTTACAGGCAATACAATGGCACTAAATTCATATCTCTCAATAGTTACCCTGAATGTTAATGGGATAAATGCCCCAATCAAAAGACACAGGGTATCAGAATGGATAAAAAAACAAAACCCATCTATATATTGCCTACAAGAAACTCATTTTAAACCCGAAGACACCTCCAGATTTAAAGTGAGGGGGTGGAAAACAATTTACCATGCTAATGGACATCAGAAGAAAGCAGGAGCGGCAATCCTTATATCAGATCAATTAGATTTTAAGCCAAAGACTATAATAAGAGATGAGGAAGGACACTATATCATACTCAAAGGATCTGTCCAACAAGAAGATCTAAGAATTTTAAATGTCTATGCCCCTAACGTGGGAGCAGCCAACTATATAAACCAATTAATAACAAAATCAAAGAAACACATCAACAATCATACAATAATAGTAGGGGACTTTAACACTCCCCACACTGAAATGGACAGATCATCCAAGCAAAAGATCAACAAGGAAATAAAGGCCTTAAATGACACACTGGACCAGATGGACATCACAGATATATTCAGAACATTTCATCCCAAAGCAGCAGAATACACATTCTTCTCTAGTGCCCATGGAACATTCTCCAGAATAGATCACATCCTCGGTCCTAAATCAGGTCTCAACCGGTATCAAAAGATTGGGATCATTCCCTGCATATTTTCAGACCACAATGCTCTGAAGCTAGAACTCAATCACAAGAGGAAATTTGGAAAGAACCCAAATACATGGAGACTAAACAGCATCCTTCTAGAGAATGAATGGGTCAACCAGGAAATTAAAGAAGAATTGAAAAAATTCATGGAAACAAGTGATAATGAAAACACAACGGTTCAAAATCTGTGGGACACAGCAAAGGCAGTCCTGAGAGGAAAATATATAGCGGTACAAGCCTTTCTCAAGAAACAAGAAAGGTCTCAGGTACACAACCTAACCCTACACCTAAAGGAGCTGGAGAAAGAACAAGAAAGAAACCCTAAACCCAGCAGGAGAAGAGAAATCATAAAGATCAGAGCAGAAATCAATGAAATAGAAACCAAAAAAAACAACAGAACACATCAACGAAACTAGGAGCTGGTTCTTTGAAATAATTAATAAGATCGATACACCCCTGGCCAGACTTCTCAAAAAGAAAAGAGAAAGGACCCAAATAAATAAAATCATGAATGAAAGAGGAGAGATCACAACGAACACCAAAGAAATACAGACAATTATAAGAACATACTATGAGCAACTCTACGCCAACAAATTTGACAATCTGGAAGAAATGGATGCATTCCTAGAGACATATAAACTACCACAACTGAACCAGGAAGAAACAGAAAGCCTGAACAGACCCATAACCAGTAAGGAGATTGAAACAGTCATCAAAAATCTCCAAACAAACAAAAGCCCAGGGCCAGACGGCTTCCCGGGGGAATTCTACCAAACATTTAAAGAAGAACTAATTCCTATTCTCCTGAAACTGTTCCAAAAAAGAGAAATGGAAGGAAAACTTCCAAACTCATTTTATGAGGCCAGCATCACCTTGATCCCAAAACCAGACAAGGATCCCATCAAAAAAGAGAACTACAGACCAATATCCTTGATCAACACTGATGCAAAAATTCTCACCAAAATACTAGCCAATAGGATTCAACAGTACATTAAAAGGATTATTCACCACGACCAAGTGGGATTTACTCCAGGGCTGCAAGGTTGGTTCAACATCTGCAAATTAATCAATGTGATACAACACATTCATAAAAGAAAGAACAAGAACCATATGATACTCTCAATAGAATCTGAAAAAGCATTTGACAAATTACAGCAACCCTTCCTGATCAAAACTCTCCAAAGTGTAGGGATAGAGGGCACATACCTCAATATTATCAAAGCCATCTATGAAAAACCCACCGCAAATATCATTCTCAATGGAGAAAAACTGAAAGCTTTTCCGCTAAGGTCAGGAACATGGCAGGGATGTCCATTATCACCACTGCTATTCAACATAGTACTAGAAGTCCTAGCCTCAGCAATCAGACAACAAAAGGAAATTAAAGGCATCCAAATCGGCAAAGAAGAAGTCAAACTATCACTCTTCGCAGATGATATGATACTATATGTGGAAAACCCAAAAGACTCCACTCCAAAACTGCTAGAACTCGTACAGGAATTCAGTAAAGTGTCAGGATATAAAATCAATGCACAGAAATCAGTTGCATTTCTCTACACCAGCAACAAGACAGAAGAAAGAGAAATTAAGGAGTCAATCCCATTTACAATTGCACCCAAAACAATAAGATACCTAGGAATAAACCTAACCAAAAAGGCAAAGAGTCTATACACAGAAAACTATAAATTACTTATGAAAGAAATTGGGGAAGACACAAAGAAATGGAAAAATGTTCCATGCTCCTGGATTGGAAGAATAAATATGTGAAAATGTCTATGCTACCTAAAGCAATCTACACATTTAATGCAATTCCTATCAAAGTACTATCCATTTTTTTCAAAGAAATGGAACAAATAATCCTAAAATTTATATGGAACCAGAAAAGACCTCGAATAGCCAAAGGAATATTGAAAAAGAAAGCCAAAGTTGGTGGCATCACAATCCCGGACTTCAAGCTCTATTATAAAGCTGTCATCATCAAGACAGCATGGTACTTGCACAAAAACAGACACATCGGTCAGTGGAACAGAATAGAGAGCCCAGAAATAGACCCTCAACTCTATGGTCAACTAATCTTCAACAAAGCAAGAAAGAATGTCCAATGGAAAAAAGACAGCCCCTTCAATAAATGGTGTTGGGAAAATTGGACAGCCATATGCAGAAAAATGAAATTGGATCATTTCCTTACACCACACACGAAAATAGACTCAAAATGGATGAAGGACCTCAATGTGAGAAAGGAATCCATCAAAATCCTTGAGGAGAACACAGGCAGCAACTTCTTCTACCTCAGCTGCAGCAACATCTTCCTAGGAATATCGCCAAAGGCAAGGGAAGCAAGGGCAAAAATGAACTATTGGGATTTCATCAAGATCAAAAGCTTTTGCACAGCAAAAGAAACAGTTAACAAAACCAAAAGTCAACTGACAGAATTGAGAAGATATTTGCAAACGACATATCAGATAAAGGGCTAGTGTCCAAAATCTATAAAGAACTTAGCAAACTCAACACCCAAAGAACAAATAACCCAATCAAGAAATGGGCAGAAGACATGAACAGACATTTCTGCAAAGAAGACATCCAGATGGCCAACAGACACATGAAAAAGTGCTCCATATCACTCGGCATCAGGGAAATACAAATCAAAACCACAATGAGATATCACCTCACACCAGTCAGAATGGCTAAAATTAACAAGTCAGGAAATGGCAGATGCTGGCGAGGATGCGGAGAAAGGGGAACCCTCCTACACTGTTGGTGGGAATGCAAGCTGGTGCAACCACGCTGGAAACAGCATGGAGGTTCCTCAAAATGTTGAAAATAGAACTACCCTATGACCCCACAATCACACTACTGGGTATATACCCTAAAGATACAAATGTAGTGATCTGAAGGGGCATGTGTACCCGAATGTTTATAGCAGCAATGTCTACAATAGCCAAACTATGGAAAAAACCTAGATGTCCATCAACAGATGAATGGATAAAGAAGATGTGGTATATATACACAATGGAATACTATGCAGCCATCAAAAGACATGAAATCTTGCCATTTGCGACGATGTGGATGGAACTAGATGGTATCATGCTAAACGAAATAAGTCAATTGGAGAAAGACAACTATCATATGATCTCCCTGATATGAGGAAGTGGAGATGCAACATGGGGGGTTAAGGGGGTAGGAGAAGAATAAATGAAACAAGATGGGATTGGGAGAGAGACAAACCATAAGTGACTCTTAATCTCACAAAACAAACTGAAGCTGGCTGGGGGGAGGGGGTTTGGGAGAGGGGGGTGGGGTTATGGACATTGGGGAGGGTATGTGCTATGGTGAGTGCTGTGAAGTGTGTAAACCTGGTGTTTCACAGACCTGTACCCCTGGGGATAAAAATATATTATATGTTTATAAAAAATAAAATAAAATAAAAAACTGACTTTTTAAACACAGAGCCCTCCTTATAAATTAAAATGTGTAATTACCACAATACTGTAGTTGTTATACTGCTAAGTTGCAAAGTTTGGACATAATTAATAGCTATTTTGTTAGTTAACATTTTTTATACAGCAGACTTAACTAATTCAAATAGGTGAATGATTAATAGTAGGATTTCAGACTGTGTAGAAGGGGTTCTTCTCACAAAATAGTATGCTTTTGTACCTGTATTCTATAGGCATATAAGGTTATCCCTGATTTAAATACATAGACACACACCAGTCTTACAGGCCTTTTAAGAATGTGGCACAGTATACATGTATGAATGAGTTGGGGGTGTATAAGTATTACCCACTAAATGAGTAGCTCTTTACTAGATGTTAGGAGAAAACTATAGTTTTGTAAATACAAGACCCCGTTCTCAAGAAGGCAAGGTAGACAAACTTCTAGTTACACAGACACACCTAAATACAAGCAATTATTAATGTAGGGATGTCTGGAGATTGTGACCATTATTGAGTTTGATGATAGATACAAGAAGTGCCTAGTTTAGAATCTAATTACTGATGTGTCAAGAAATTAATAATATAACAACATGTCTAGTGCACATTTGGAAATAGAAAGAAAGATTGCATGTTATCAAGAAGTTACTTAGTGTTAATTATTTGGTGGGGGGAGAGAGAAAGAGGTCTTGTCTGAAATGTTAAATGCATATTTTTCTTTAAAATTAACTTTTCTAATACATATGTATATATGTATATTCACTTAGGGCAGAGATGAATGTATCTGTATGTTCTAAAAGAAGAAGGAAATAGATCAGAGACACTGGTTACAAACAGTTTCATCAACCCATCAGTAGGAGATCTAGTGTTATGTATGTTACTGTTTCAAAATACCTTATTTCATATATTCTTTGATTCATTAGCCTTGAACTCATGGCCAATAGCTGTATAACTCAAGTCTGAATGAGGCTTATCTAACCAACATATTTTCTCCCTAAGAGACATCATAGGCTTCATGTTTCTAGAAACACTAGATAGTGTTTCAACACCATGCTCAAGGGCCATTTTAAGCAGTGAAATCACCACCCAAAACACACATTCACACACACACACACACACACATGCAAAAAAAAAAATGTGACATCCAATAGACCAGGAAAAGAACCCTTGCTATGAATGTGAGAATTAAAACAAGAAGGCAGAGCATACTCTTGGTCTTCAGCAGGAAAATGCATATTGGACAACTCAAACTTTCCCCTATCCTATGTATGGTTGCAAATGGTGCAAAAACACTGTTAATACCAATTTTGGGATTACAAATATAATATACAAATATATTAGCAAGTATGTGAATTTCAAAATAGAATTTGTAAATAAAGAAGCTTAACTATTAAGAAGAAAAAAAAAACAATGGATAGACATTGGACATCATACAGCACAGGAGGAAAAGAAACAAGTGAACAAGCTTACTTCCTAAAGGTAGTTTTCAGGCTGAAAGGCAGAGAGGGAGAACCCAAATAGAGATGGGATGTTTGGATGAGTTGCAGAGAGAGACACAGTTCAGTGAAACTGGGGCAGCTAGAAATTTTGAGACAGAATACTAGAAAATAAGGAGGGCACATATTGCATGGAGCACTGGGTGTGGTGCATAAACAATGAATTTTGGATCACTGAAAAAAATTAAATTAAATTAAAAAAAAACAAAACAGAATTGAAAATATCAGTGTGTATTATACATAGCAAGGATTAAAACAATTTTGAGAAAAAAAATAGGTACATACATGCACATGCACATAAATATACACATATAGAATTCCAGACATTGGCTGAGGAATCATCTGTGTCTGAGTATTGACTTAAGTCAATATCTGGAATCTCCATAAGCTTGGAAAGAATATCCAGAAAATAATCAACCGAACAATTCTCAGAGTAACACAAGGATGGGAACAATTTGTGTTTCTTCAGCCAAAGTAAAGAGACCTCATCATATGTGGGGCATTAGAAAAACTCCTCAAAAGGCTGTCATCGTTATAGTGGAGAAAGTTAGCCCAAGAGCTATGTACGTGCCACACTTAAGATAATAAGTAAACTTAACAGAATTGAAATGATATGCCAGTAACTGCATGCTAGTACAAAATTCAACATTTCTTAATGGAATGAAACAAACTCTGGCACTCAACATATAAATTTATAATATCTGGTAATCACTAGAAACTTACCAAAGAAGCAGGAATATACACATAATAGGAGAAAAAGTAATCAATAGTAACAGACACAAAAAGAAGAAACAGTGTAATTACAAGTTAATATATGAAAGCAACTCATGTGTCTATCCATAGATGAATAAAGAAAATGTGCTGGATATAGATACAAATATAGATATAGATATGCATATGCTGGAATATTACTCAGCCATAAAAAAGAATTGTCTTGCTATTTGCAAATGCATGGATGGACCTACAGTTATAATGCTAAATGAAATAAGACAGTTAGAAAAAGACAAATACCATGTAATTTCATTCATATGTGGAATTTAAGAAACAAAAACAAATTAAAAAAGGGAAAAAACAGACAAACAAAAAACAGACTCTTAAATACAGAAAACAAACCAGTAGGTGCCAGAGGGGGGTTAGTGTGAGGATGGGTGAATTAGATAAAGAAGATTAAGAATAATGTTGTCAAGATAAGCACAGACAAATGCATAGAATTGCTGAATCATCATATTGTACACCTGAAACTAATATAATACTGTATGTTAATTACACTTCAATAATAAAATAAATAAGTAGCTATTAGAATATTATAAGTATGCTTAAGAATATAAAGGAAAATATAAAGATAATGAAGAAGAATTTCTTAATGGAAGATTAAAAATGATTCAAATGGAAATTTCAGAGATGAAAAAATTAAAATCTAATAGAATTCATAGAAACAGACAAATAATTGAGATTTCAATAATCCTCCCTCAGTAATTGATAGAACAAACAGACAAGCAGAAAAAATTTCTGTAGTGATAAAGCCTTGCAACTATTAAAAATTTAATTCATAGTTAAAAATATTCCCCAAAGAAAATTCCAAGCTTTGGTTGCTTCTCAAGTGAAGTCTATGAAATATTTAAGAAAAAGGTATATAGATCTATAGACATTCTTTCAGAAAATAGAACTGGAGCCAACATCTCCCAGTTTGTTTAATGAGGACAGCATTACTCTGGTAGGAGAACCAGAAAAAAAGACATAGTAAGAAAATGATAGACATAAATATAAAAATGCTCCACAAAGTATTAACAAATTAAATGTAGCAATATATAAAAGAGATAATATAGCATAACTAAAGTGGGAAATTATACCAGGAATGCAAAATTGGCTTAATATTCAAAAATAAAACACTGCAATTATTATAATAATAGATTTTTTAAAAATAACATGTGATTTTCTTATTACATACACCAAACATTTGAGAAAATTTACATATTAATCATAAAAATCCATGTCAAAATGTGATAAACTGATAAAGGACACAAACAGAAAATCTTCATTTAACATCTTACTTAACAGTGAAATACTGTTCCTTTTGCTTTGGACCCTAAAGACTGACAAGGTAAGAGTGTCCATTCCCATCTACTCCACTCATATTTGTGCTGGAGGACAGTGTAATAAGGCAATGAACACACATACACACACGCAAAAAAATATACAAAAGGGAGATACAAAACTTCTTTATATGCAGACAACATTATTGTCTAGAAAAGCATAAGGAATCTACAAACCAACTATTAGGGTGAGTTTAGCAAAGTCACAGGTAACAAAAAATTAATTTATTATCATATATCAGAAAAAAAATGAAGTTAAATAATACTATTTACAATGAATCAGAAAGTAAATGCTTAAATATAGATTAAACAAAATATATGTAAGACGTACACATAGACAACTTAAAACATTCCTGACAGGAATTAAAGAAGTCCTAATTAAATAGAGGGATATAACACATTAACAGAACAGAGCACTCAATTTTACTAAAATGTCAAATCTCTCCAAAATTGAAACTCCATAGTTTCAACACAATCACAATTAGGAAATATGACAAGCTGATTTAATATTTTTATGGAAATTCACTGAACTTAGAATAGGCAGAAGACAAAGAGAGAGAGACAGAGAATTTGGAAAACTTCCAGTACCTGCTATCAAATCTTACTAGAAATAACTTAGTCAGAGAAAGGCAAATACTATATGATTTCACTCATATGTGGAATTTAAGAAACGAAACAAAGGAGCAATGGGAATAGAGAGAGAGAGAGGCAAACCAAGAAACAGACTCTTAACTGTAAAGAACGAACTGATGGTTACCAGAATGTAGGGAGGAAGGGGATGTGTGAAATAAATGATGGGGACTAAGCAGGGCACTTGTCATGATGAGCACTGAATGATGTATGCAGTTGTTGAAACACTATATAGTACACCTGAAACTAGTATAACACTGTGTGTTAACTAACGAATTTAAACAAAAATTTAAAAAAACATTTATTAGAATGCTACAATTACCAAGATGGTGTGGTACTAATGTAAAGATAAACAGATTAATGGAGTAATAATATAAAGTCCAAAAATAGACCCACACTAATATAATTACCTGATTTTTGACACAGGCATTAAAGCACTTCAAACATGAAAGAAAAATTTTTCAATAAATAATGCTGAAACTAGGGTGTCTGGGTGGCTAAGTGGGTTAAAGCCTCTGCCTTCGGCTCAGGTCATGATCTCAGGGTCTTGGGATTGAGTTCCGCATCAGGCTCTCTGCTCAGCAGGGAGCCTGCTTCCCCCCTCTTTCTCTCTGCCTGCCTCTCTACCTACTTGTGATCTCTGTCTGTCAGATAAATAAATAAAATCTTTAAAAAAAATAATGCTGAAACTAAATATACATATAAAAAAAGGAAACAAAAAATCTTGAACATTACCTGATAACATAAGTGAAAATTAAATGCAGAATTATCATAAACCTATATGTAAGAGCTGAAGCTATATATAAAAAAGAGAATACCTTTGTGACCTTGGGGTTAGGCAAAGATTTCTAACAAGACAGAAAGAGCTTGAAGTATATAAGAAATATTCATAAAATGTAACTTCAATAGAACTAAAAACTTTTGTACTCCAAAAGACAATTATAAAAAATGAGAATGCCAGGCATGGACTTGGAGAAAATATTTTCAAAATACACAATAGATTATGGACTGTATCTAGAACACATAAAAAAACACTGTTAAAAAATTATGATGCTACTTGTTAAAACAGTAGGGAAGACTTCCTTCAGAACTATTTCAAATGGTGTTAGGACTATCACAACTGAGAGAGATTTGGCCCAAATGTAAATACATCAGAGACAGCTGGGGACTTAACAGACATCAAGCAGGTAGAGGGGTTGGTGGATAGAAAATCACTTATGAAGGGATATCTAGGGTAGGTTTATTCTCGCTAAACTGACTGTATCTTTAAGACCATCTGTACAAGATTCTTGCTGAAGACAACTCAAGGGCTTAAACATCAAAAATGGAGGATGAGAAATTTGATTAGATATCAAGGGTGATCAGATATCAAAGATAGAGGATTCTCTATTAACAAATTTAGCAACATTCTTGCCACAACTAGACAGTGAAGGCTGAAGACAAGGCCCAAGGATGAGGCTTAATCAAAAAGAGAGCCAGGAGTGCCATGGCAGAGAGGTGAGACAGAATGAAATGTCAGGGACAGGCCCAGAACCCCAAGGCTCTCCAAGCCTCCCCCCGACCTGTCCCTTCCATGCCACCCTGGCCAGTAGACACCCTAAACCAAGCTGGAGTTCCCTTCATCCACCTCCCACCCCTGTATCCCAGCCTCACAGAGCTGCTGAGCTGCCCTGAGCTCTCCCTGGGCCCAGTGCGGAGCTTGTATCAGTGCTTCTCAGGTCTCGGGACAGGTGAGCATCCTGATGAAGACCAGGGTCCTGATGTTGACAGCCTGGACAGGTGTAAGAGATTGTTGGCACCCTCTTCAGGGGTGGAGGGGACCACTTACAGGTCATTTCTGATTTTGACATGAACTTGAGCAGGTTTGCATGCAATGAATGGACTTGTAAGAAGTGATGGACTTCTTACAACATTCTAGAGAGCAGGAAGATCATCAGTGAGCAATACTGGAATGAGCTTAAGGGGCTCCTTCACCACTATTATCCAGCTGAGATTGACCCACACTGCACCATCATAGAGAAGTTACTTCATCTAAGGGATTGGTGGACCAAAGCACATGATTGCCCATGCCAGCAGATGATTGAGAAGTTTCAGATAGCCCAAGTGTTAGAGTGTCCAATGCAATGCTTAGGGAGGGATTCAAGACAAGACATTCCTCAATATCCTCTACCAACATAACTTTTCCTTTTCATCTTTTCCACATACCTTGGCGATATCCCAGAGGAGATTATCCAACAGATGAAAGTGTTCTACCCCATTATCCACACTGTGTCTAATTACACAGACTTTGAGAAAGACAGCTTCCTACAGAGATTCAAGAGCCAGCTCATGTGCACAGATAACCAACAAGAACAACTCTGTTTGTGAGAACTCTGGCTAAGTCCAGCAGCTTCAGGGCAAAACCACAGCCTCCTGCTGGGAGATTCCATAAGGGACCTCACTATGGCTGATGGGGTTCCCAGTGTGGAGAGAGTTTTCAAGATTGGTTTCTTAAATAACAAGGTGGAAGAGCAGCAGAAGCACACAGACTCTTATGACATTGTGCTGGAGAAGGACCATATGCTGGACATGCTGAACAGGCTGCTATAGCACATCCTGCATCATGGGTAATAGATAGAGATGGAGGGCTCCTGAGTATACAGGCTTGGGGCCAGGCACTGCAGGCCATGGAGAAAAGGGAGCCTCACCTAGAGGCTGCCCTGCTGGGAGTGCTGCTCCTCTCTGTGTATACAGAGAAGAGTCTAGGTAGGGGCAGCTGCTGAGCCATGTCCCTCCCTCCTATCCCAGCACCTTCTGTTGTGTTCTCCAGAGGCATGTGGGAGTCCCTGCCAGGTGGACGGGCCAATTAGATGAACACAAGACCTACAGGGTATTGGTATTCTAGGCACCAGTTGTCCAGGGATTCTTTTCTTCCCAAATTTTTACACATGGGAAGCTCTTCTTCAAACAGATCAAATGGGTAAAACAGATACAAAAATTTTTTTTAAAGGAAAAACAAAAACAAAACAAAACAAAACAAAAAATGAAAAGAGGGCCTGAAGAATCTATCTGAGGTTTAGTCAAAGAGAGTCTATGTCAACAATTACAACTCAACGTTAAGAAGACTTTATATTATTATATAGTATATATATACTTTATATTATTATAAAGTAAGATTTAAATGAAAATTTAACCAAAAAAAAAAAAAACCCGCAAATCCTTTTTAAACATAAAAAGATCCAACAGAACAATACATTATGGATCACTGAGAAAAATAAATTTCAATTAAATTTAAAAAAAGATCCAACAGTTTTATTCCTTAAAAATATCAAATTAAGGGACGCCTGGGTGGCTCAGTCAGTTAAGCCACTGCTTAACCATCAACAGGTCATGATCCCAGCGTGCTGGGATCGAATCCTGCATCAGGCTCCTTGTTTGGCAGGGAACCTGCTTCTCTCTCTGCCTCTGCCTGCTTGTGCACTTGTGCTTGCTTGCTTTCTCTCTCTCTCTGACAAATAAATAAATAAAAATCTTTTAAAAATTTTTTAAAAATATCAAATTAAAACTACAATAAGATACTAGCTCATATGGAGAGGGGTTTAAATTAATGTGCAGACTTAGATACAGAGCAATTGAAACTCTTGTACTTTGCTGCTAGAAGTGCAAAATGATTAACTACTTTGTAGAATATTTTGAAACTTTCTCAAAAATTTGATATGTATTTACTCTATGACACAGAAATCCCACAACTATATGTTCAGTAAGATAAATGAAACATAATATCCACACAACACATTATATAGGAATGTTTAAAAGAGCTTTATTAGCCAAACCCAAAATAATGCAAATGCTCAACTGGTGAATGGATAAATATATTGTGGTGTATCCATTTCATGGAATACTACACAACAATAAAAAGAAACATGATAATTCTCCATGGGGTTTCTATACTGCCAGAGGCAACTTTTTCCCAGACTGTCTTTTAAAGGATGTTTGTATGAAAAACAGCCTGGGAGAACAGAGATGGTATCAATATTATGGTGCTGTTTCCTGACTAATATAATGAAGATAATGTTTTCCTCCAGGGTTAAAACTAGGCAAGTTTTCTAGCCAATTTGCTGACAGATTCATAAGCTCACAGGTATTCTCCTGTGTTATAATCTTTAATTAATTTATTTATTCTTGGGCCTGGGTCTCTATAGATCTCTCTGAAATCTTCTCAACACAGAATTTTTAAATTAAGTATTCCTGGACAGGGGGAGTCTTTTTTCCCCTGTGAAGTATATATTTAAGTTGAATAAAGCATTTTGATTTTGTAACATTGCAAAGCCAAGTATGCTTGGTAGGTTGCTGAAAAATTGAAATTATTTTAAGATGAATTTGGTTAACAGAGTAACTTGGGTTTCCCTCCCAACCTTGGCATTTGCCTCATTCTTCACAAACCACTGCTCTTAAATTACATGCTGTCCATAATAGACACAGATATAATGGACAGTTGGTCACAGCAGACAAAAACAGATTTGCCCAAACAACTTATTACACTCAAGACATTCTTCTCTGTTTATAACAAACAGGAATTTTGGCTGTATTTGACTAGTTCTGAACTTTTCCATATATTGATATTGGTTTAAAAAAAAAGAATATTTTTAAGAATAGCTATAGCAATAATAATGCAATATAATTTGATTTCACACAGTACTCTTAGGATCTAAATTATAGTAATTCTACTTTAATTTGTGGGATACCAGAAAGTTATGTGCAACTTTCCAAATTAAACCAATAGACCAAATCCTGCCACATGATCTTGGCTTCTCTCAAGAGAGTACAAACTTTCCAGCACATGACTCTTATATGAAGTAGCACTTATAATGAGACATGTCAGATTCTAGCAATGGAGTACAATCAGAAGAAAATCTGTACTATGACTGGATACATCAGTTTGCATTCCTGTCTTTGAATTTTTATAGTTCACATAAAAAATGACAGTATGGTATCCCTGAAATGTGGATGAGTGGAGGATTGGGAAAGCCGAATGCTAGAGCTTGTCCACTCAATAGCTAGCTATCAGCTTTGTGTCAATCTTTGCATTTTTCTTGACCTTATTTATCTCATCTGTATAAGTAGAGGGTTAGAATGAATAATACCTAAGCTTCCTCTCATGCTAAAAATCTGAGGGTAAAAAAATGATTATATAAGCCAACCATCATTCTTAGCATTTTACATATATGAATTCAGTTCTCAGAACCATCTTATGAAGTAGGAATTATTATTATTAGTATTATTAATTTTACAGATAAACAGAAATATTGTAATTAAACTTCAACTAAGAAGTAAACCTACAAAACATATGAACCTTTGCATCATCCTGCCCATCCCTATCTCAGTCTCATCCTAATTTCTCACCTTTCCACAAAACCTTAAGAGTTATCTATCCCTTGAATCACTAAAACTTGGGTGGATGCACACTTGGACCTAGTGACAGAAATTCAGAAAAGAGATGAAGATGGTAGGTAGACTTTTGACTTACCAGTTTCTAGGACAATTCCAAACCCTGACTGTGGATAAACTCTACCATAAGGATCACACACATAAGAAAAGAGGAGATATAGGGCAGGAAACAACAACAATAAGTCAGTGGACAAAAGGTGAACTTGGATGTGGTGGTATTCCCCACCAGTATCTGTTTTCCCTCCACTCTCAGAATGAGGATTTTATTTCCCTGCCCAATGGGAGTAAGGCTCAGTCATGTGACTAGCTTTGGCCAATGAAATGTGGTAGAAATGAAATGGCAGAAGCTTTAGTAGCCAGTTTGTTCTTTGCTGGGCTCACTTTTTCCTCTGCTACTGTGACCTGCATGCTTCAGAGAGACTATCCTGACTGCCTGGCTACCTGAAGAGGACAACACAACACAATGTTTATACAACCTAACTGAGAAATCAGTCTTTGTTCTCTTCAGCCCTGAGATATAAATGCATTGGGGAGAATAAGAAGGAGGGCCCAGGAAGATAAAGGCTGAATAAATGGAGAATTGTGTCACCAAATTCACATTTGAGAGCATGGGGAGCAAAGTCAAAAGTGTCAAATGCTAAAAGAGATGGAGTTAGAGAAGACAATTGTACACTCTTTTGATCTTTTTGAGAGCATTTTTAGTGGAAGAGTAGGGACTAAGTCAGACTGTAGTGGTTGGTGTCAGTGCAAACACAGGGAAATGAGAATAGTAAATCAGAGAACTTTTTTAAAAAATTAAGGGAATAAGAGAGATAAGTTTACATAGGGAGATAGGGAGAGTTGGGGAACACTGGAGCAATTTGTGTACATGGGAGATGACAGGGAATCTTATATGTACAGGGTAAGCATCATAAGGATCTGGGATTTTGTCATGACACAAAGTGATTTAGAGTATGATATGCAGACATTTAAAATGAGAGGGTGAGTTGTATCCATGTGTAGTGCGCAATCAATGATTTTTTTTCTAAGCACACACATCTTTTCTGGTGAGTTACAAATGCCCAAAGAAACATGGGGAAGGAATGGAATAGTTTGGTTTTTAAAATTTTAGAATAGAAAGCCCAGACAGAACATGATGAAAAAAAAGTATTCCCCTTGTAATAATTGCGCTAACATTTTATAAACATTATAGATTTAATCATGACAATAATAATCCCTAAAGTTTTTGACATACTTCTTCCTTTTCCTAAAAAAATTATATGACTAATTTAAAATATGTATGTATTTAAGGTAATTTTAATTTGAGGTGAGCATTTCAGTTTTTTAAAAATGTGAAAGCAGAGATGAATGGAGCAACAGCTTTTTAAATTGGTCAAATGTATATGATAGTAGAGGAGTAATTAACTGGGTTTATTTAACTGTTGAGAGAACAGAAACTGACTCTTAAATTATTTTGTTTCATTGTCCCAAGTATTATTATTATTATGTCTTGACTTTTATAATAAGACTCCAATATTAGGAGAATATTTTTTTAAAGATTTTATTTATTCATGAGAGACAGAGAGAGAGAGAGAGAGAAGCAGAGGCAGAGGGTGAAGCAGGTTCCACGAGGAGCAGAGAGCCTGATGCAAGGCTTAATCCCAGGACTCTGGGATCGTGACCTGAACCAAAGGCAGATGCTTAATCGACAGAGCCACCCAGGTGTCCAGGAGAATATTTTTGACACTGCACAAATCACAGAAACATCATTATAGTTTTAATTGGAAGGTGCTTTAGAATCCATTCTCTCTCCTGCATATAAGACACTGAGGTGGGTGCCTAGGTGGCTTCGTAGGTTAAGTGACTGCCTCTGGCTCCAGTCATGATCCCAGGGTCCTGGGTTTAAGTCCTGCATTGGGCTCCCTGCTCAGTGGAGATCCTGCTTCTCCCTCTCCCTCTGCTGTTTCCTCTGCTTGTGAGCATTTTCTCTCTGTCACATAAGTAAATAAAATGTTTAAAAAGAATAAAATTTAAAAATGAAGACACTGAGGCCCAGAAAGAGTGACTTAGCCAGAGTCTTACTTCACAGAAAAAGATCAATTAGTACTACATGTGAAACAAATGACCACAAATAGTTTTACTATTACAGTATCATTATTGGTGAATTATATCATAAGTGGGGCTGTATTTATAGTCCAGCTCTAATTTCTAATCTTAGCTTTTCCAGTTCTACTTTTGCTTCATACAGAAAGCGTACCTAATTCTATGACTTGTTTAAGATTTGCATTAATGACAGTACCTATTTTGTTCTGTGTTTTACCTCCTTTCTTCAGGCAAGAGTCTCTCATGAATGTCATAAGATGCTCTGCACATCTGATGCACTGAGAAAGGTAATTGTGTTTTGCTCAGCAAGCATGAGATCATTATTAACACATGATTATTGTGAGGAAATCAGCAGAGCATGGATTATAGAATAACCATACACACAGGTAACCAACTTTACTCACTAGTGGACAAAGCATAGGAGACAAACAGAGGGTGTGGAGTTTGAGGGACTGTATAGGAAGCACCAAGCTGCCTGTGATGTCAGAAAGGCCATCAGACAGTGGGAGGAGTTGTTGATAACTACATGCATTCTCCTGTTTACAGTTTCTTGAAGCAAAATTTTATTAATAAAATAAATTCAACATATTTTCTCTCCAATAAGCCTTTTCAAAGATCGAAATTCAAATTACAAAGAACTATTTTGTTATTATTATTTAAAACATTATAAATGGTTGTCAGTACAGAAATGGGAGGTGACATAATGGCATTTGGTCTCTGAGTCCATCCACTGGAAAAAAAAAAATCCAGATAGAAGGCATTGAAGGTGTATGTGTCCTTTGTTACTTACAGTACATTTCCCTCTAAATGAAATAAGTGCTAAGGCTCATCCACTGCTTGAGTGTCCCTCACAGAACGCCAATTAGCATCTGTGCCCAGTGGCAGCCCAGCTCAAGCACCGTCTATTTGCACTCACCCATTACACACAGCAGGAAGTTGTATTGCTCTAAAACCACCAGCCACTGCTTTGATGGTTCAGGAGACCTTGGCCTTTTAAACGTATAAACAACCTTTCTTTTCTAATCTGGGCCATTAGAGGGAAATGCTGTGAAAGCCTGTATTCTGAAATAACCAGGTTTGCTCAGAGTCATGACAGTTTTCAATCTTGCTGCCAGTAACAGAAGAATAGCGATAGACTAAAAATAACATGGGTGCAGAATGTGCCTTGGGCACCTACTGAGGCCTAAAGGATTTCAGATTGATTTGAAACCAAGGTGGATTTTCTCTCTGCTTTGCCCTTTTGTGGGTGTTGCAATCAGGGGGAAAATTCATCTGTCTAATGAGCTCTAGGCACAGAAAGAAAAGAAACTGTGTTTAAGACTAAAACACTCATCAGGCAACCCTATGGCTTTTCTTTTCTGTGTTATAATCAGCACTTCTCTATTGATTCTTAGTAAGAATTCTTTCCCATCTGCAAAGGATTAAATTGCAATCAAGCACTATAATTAAAATTAATTAATTAATTAATGTGGATCAGGTTTCAATACTTTGGAAGGTGTTAATAAAATTAAAGACAACTAATGAGAATCATATTCTGGATGCCCGATGACACTGAAAAATTTCTTACAGTGAATAAAGTTGTAATTTTCAGACTCATTTTATTGTTTTTTGGGTCAATCAATTGAATGGATAGATGATAGCTCAAATACTCAAATAAGTCTTTAAAAGTTCTGGAAAGCCCTGAAACTTAAGATATGTAAGCTCTCTTTCCAAAATTAGAGCTGTTTGTTAACTCTCACATCACTTCTCTAAGTCCCACTTTCTAACATTTACATCTACCAGAGACTTGATTTTGTGTATGTTAAAAAATGAAAGAAAAAAAATGCTACCCTGTGTCCTTCTAAAAACTGAATGAAGCATACCCAAAACCTGACTTTTAGACTTTGTAGGGGAAAAGACACATAACAAGAGTCTGCAAAAGAATATATATCCCTTTGGTCTAAATACAAGACTTCTGTTCTATAATTCAAAAAAAAACCTTTCTTAGGCAGGAGAATGGGAGAAAGATGGAGTAGCCCCAGTTGATTAGGGAAACGGCACTACCATAGATGAATCTACAGCAAAAAGCTAGTGCATGAGCCACTGTAGGTGAATGTACAGGAAAAAGCATTCCTGTCCAGGGCCAAAGATCGGTCAGGTAGAAAGACAGGTATTTTACAGCTTTCTAATGTTGGTGATTTTAGTACTGCTTATTTCATTTATTTGTTTCCTTTTTAAGAGCTATTTATTTCTGTCCAAAAGAGAAATTTCAAAAGAATCCAGGATTCCAGAGAGGCTAATTTATACAATTTGTTTTATGACACTAAATACACAATTTTAGGTGATTAGGAATTTTCAGAATATGTCCAAATAGACTTATCTATGATGAATTATCAACTTATGATACAGAAAATTATTTACCCACAGACTTAGAAAATAAAATGGTCTAAGGGCAAAATATAGAACCCTTATTTTTTAAATCATGTTTGAATTTCTTTCATGAATACTAACATAATGAATATGTCTTAATCATCTTTGTATATAATGGAGTTTAATACAATACTGACAGGTTCTTGAGAAATATGTATATGTCAAATTAAGTAATTAAATCTGATGGTCAAAATATAAGATAATAACTCTGATAGCCAATATTTGTGAAATGCCATATTAAGTAATATATAGTACTGACTTAAATTTGCATTTTCAGGGGCACCTGGGTGGTTCAGTGGGTTAAGTCTCTGCCTTTGGCTCAGGTCATGATCCCAGAGTCCTGGGATTGAGCCCCGCATCGGGCTCTCTGCTCAGTGGGGAGCCTGCTTCCTCCTCTCTCTGCCTGCTTCTCTGCCTTCTTGTGATCTCTGTCTGTCAAATAAATAAATAAAATCTTTTTTTAAAAATTGCTTTTTAATATGCAAAAAGATTTCTTATCTAATATCCCATTTTTTTCAATGTTATTATTATTCTTATAAGAACCCCTGAAAATAGGAGACATTTTTTACTATCCTACATTGTATCAGATTTGGTCACATATAGTCATATAAGTAACAGTTTATGTTGACTCTATATTGAGAAGACATTCAACACTGATTTGTTTAATGATTTCTTTACTATCCTCTTAAATTTGATCAAAGAAAACAGGCCAGTTAATAGAAAATTTTTGTTCCTTCTCCTTCCTCCTGTTAATTGAGAATTTACCATACAGCATATACACACACTCACACACACACACACACATGCACACATACCCTCTATAACTGTCTATAGAAGTTATTCTCAAACTTTTGGTCTCAGGTCCCTTTTACCAGTCTTAAGGATTCTTGAGGATGACAACAAGCTTGAGTTTATGTAGGTTATACCAAGAAATATTTACAGTATTATAAATTGGAGGAGAAACTTTAAAAGAATTATATTCTTGTACTTAATAAAATGATAAATATTACATGACTAATGACATTTTCTGAAAAATAACTATATTTTTCAAAGAAAAAATAACTTCATGAGAAGAATGATACTGTTTTATAGTTTTGCAAGTATCTTAATGTCTTGCCCAATAGAAGATACAAGTTTTCATATCTGCTTTTGCATTTATTTTGTTCTGTTTTTTGTTTAAAGCATATGAACAATCCAGCTTCACACACATATGTAGCTTAAGACGGGAGAAGTATTGGGGCTGCCTGGGTGGCTCAGTGGGTTGGGCGACTGCCTTCAGCTCTGCGTGGGGCTGTCTGGGTTGCTCAGTGGGTTGGGCGACTGCCTTCGGCCCTGGTCATGGTCCCAGAGTCCTGGGGTCGAGTCCTGCATTGGGCTCCCAGCTCCATGGGGAGTCTGCTTCTCCCTCTGACCTTCTCCCCTCTCATTCTCTCTCTCTCACTCTCTCTCTCAAATAAATAAATAAAATCTTTGAAAAAAAAAAAAAAGGAAGGGAGAAGTATTTTAATGATCTCCTTAAAAATCTTATAGAAATTCTTCTTAGACATTGCATCAAAACTTCACAAGTGGTGGTTTCTTAAGTGTTCATTACAAGGTAGATCTGAAACTCTTCTTTTTTTTTTAGATTATTTATTTATTTGATGGGGTGGGTGGGGGGAAGAGCACAAGAAGTGGCATGCAGAGGAAGAGGGAGAAACAGACTCCCCTCTGAGTGGAGAGCATGACATGGGGCTTGATTCCAGGACCCTGGATCAGGGCCCAAGCTGAAAGCAGATGCTTAACAGACTGAGCCACCCAGGCACACCTAGATCTGAAACCCTTTCAATCAGCTTCTATTCTCTCTTACATTAAATCCAATAGCCTGTCTTATGCTTTGAAGGAATCTTTTAATTCACTCATGATTTCGTAACATCATGCATTAGTAATTTGGAAAATATTGGTTTGCTAATTTTCACAGATTTTGCAAATGTTGAGATAATACACCATTTAATATATAAAAATTACATTGGTTAGTTTTGCCACTGATCTCATCAAGAGAGTCTTTAAATATCAGAAAGATGTCAAGCTCACAGAGGCAGATATAAATTTTCCAAAATTATAATTTTAACTTGAAAGCTCTTATTTTGTCACTGGCCACAAAGACTGTCAGCTACTTTCTTTAAATAATGGGCACACTTTTTTTTTTTTTTCCCAATGTCAGTCAGGTATCCAAATTAAATGTGAGGAGACAAATGCACTAATTTACTAGATGGAGGGAATCTTTTCACAATGTATACATATATATCAAATCATCACATATGTTAAGTATCTTACAATTTTATGTGTCAATAAAACTGAAAATAAATTCTACCTCCAAAAAATAAACAAACATAACCTTAGTTTGCAAGTCATTCTTTCAAATAAAATGGTATTCCATTAAAAAAATTGCTAGTTCAGCTTACAACTCAGTCACTCAAGTGCATTTCCTGGAGAAAACCACCATTCTGTCATAGACACCTTATGTACTTTATGAGTACTTTCCATTTGGTTACATGGAATTACAAAGACATACACTCAAGGGTTCAGATTTTATAAAATTTACCATTGTTACTACTGTATCAAGGGCATTCTTAAGTAAAACTGGCTTTTAATGTTCCTGTGACTATGTGGTGGAGAAAAATGCAATGAGTACTAGTACAATATGGGCTGGTGCCCTGATTTGTGCTTAGGTCCCAGCAAGTTCACATCTCCCTTCCTCTGCATTGCTTTTGTATCAGCATTGCAAATGTGATCAAGTGAAAGATATTGTATTATTACAAGGATTTTTTTTACCTCATTGGACCACTGAATGTGTTTCATAGACCACGCTTTGAGAACTACTGGTCTACAAAACCAAGAGGTCTTTATGAAGGTAATATAATGTAGCTGAAAGAATCTGGAAACATACCCACCTGAATTTTAGGCCCAATAGCATTTGCAACTTGTTAGGTTATTTGTAGAATGTTTCTTATATGTTTAGGACTCAGTTATTTCATCTACCAAATGTAATCACAAACATAACTGAAAAAAAGGCTGGCAAACTACTTACTGCTCCTAGGCTGAGCCTCTCTCTGCTTTTTTTTTTTTTTTTCCCTCTAATTTGTCTGAGAGACACTGAGTTAATTTGGATTTATTGTGATGTCATAATTCTCAGTACAATATACTTTATGAAAATAAATGCAGATTTCAGTGCTAGACAACTGAAAGAAAAAGAAAGAAAATCAGATTTTCTAACCTTTAGAGCTATGCTCTCCAAATGGTAGATACTAGTCACTTCTGACTGTTTCACAGCTGAAATGTGGCTTGCCCAAATAAATTGTACTTTCCTAGAGAACCTTAAATTTCTATTCATCTCTGCATTGCTGTCTACTATCATTTCATTTCAAATTAAAGGATCTCCTTTAGTATTTATCATAGAACAGTTCTAGTGGTAATAAACTATCTCAGTCTTTGTTTATCTGAGAAAGTCTTCAATTTCCTTCATTTTTTTCCTTCATTTTTTAAAGACAGTTTTGCCAGATACATTGATAGGTATTTTTTCTTTCAATACTTTGATTATATCATTCTATTTCCTATTGCCCTATTGTAAGGTTTCTACTGATAAATCCACTGATAGTCTTATAAGAGTTCACTTGTATGTGATAAACTGCTTTCTCTTGATGCTTTTTGACTTTAGACAGTTTAATTATAATGTTTCAGTATGGTCCTCTTTGGATTTCTTTTTTTCTTGGAGTACTTTGAGCTTCTGAATCCATCTTTTTCTTCAGATTTGTGAAGTTTGGGCAGTTATTTCTTCACATAAGCTCTTTGCCCTTTTCCTCTTCTGAAGTTCCCACATTCTGCATATAGATCCTCTTGATAAGTCTCTTAGGTCTCTTTGCTTTTTCTCATTTTTTTTTCCCTCTTCTGACTTGATTATTTCAAATGAACTATCTTCAGGTTCACTGATTCTTTCTTTCTTCTGCCTCTGAAATCTGATGTTGTATCCTTCTAATAAATTTTTCAATTCAGTTATTCTATTTTTCATTCCAGAATTTCTTTATGGTTCTTTTCTATAGTTGCTATCTTTTGTTGATATTTTCATTTTATTCCTTCATTATTCCTTGATTTTATTTTTTAATTGTCCATTTCTGTTCTCTTTCAGATATTGAATATCTTTATGAATATCTTTATTTTAAATTCTTTGGCAGGTATGTTTCTTTAGAGTCAGTTTCTAGAGTTTTATTTTGTTTCTTTGATTACACCATGCTAACCTATTTCTTTCTCTGTCTTGTAATCTTCTGTTGAAATTTAGGAATTAAAAACAAAAACAAAAACAAAACAAAACATTGTTTTTGTGCCAAGTGTGTAGGGGAACACCTTCACCAGTCACCCTAGCTGAAGATTCTAGGACCTCTGAAACTCTCACTCACATCTTGCTCCCCATGATCTCTGTGTGAGGAACAGCAATTTTAATATGCATCATACTTACCTTTGTTTTCAGTGGCTTTCAAACTGCGATGCTGGTTCCATCAATGCTCTGAATCAGGTAAGATGGAAACCAGTCCCTTAAGCAGCCCTCAAGAGCAAGAATGCTGGATATATGGTCTATTTCTTTATTCCTGTCCTAATGAGGGAGCCCCCTATGCAGTCTTTCCTCTGAGTTTCTATGCATTAGGCTGCAAGGGCAGGGGCACAGACATGTAACAAATGCTGCAAATTTTCTTACCTTTTTCACTAGACTCTCCTCTTGGTTTTATATGCCCTGACTGTTGTAGTTTCTCAGTTGGTCCCTAGAGTTCTCACAGAGGTATTCTTGTTCATCTGTTGTCATTAATTGAGGACCTATAACTTCTTATTCTGTCATCCTGTTTTTTTGTAGTTAAAGTTTTATTGTAACATAGCCACATTCTTTCATTTTTTTGGATTATCTCTGGCTGTTTTTATACTGCAACTTCAGAGTTGGAGGTTGTGACAAGGACTATCTGTCTACAAAACCTACATATCTATTCCCTCATAGAAGAAGTTTGCAATGTAAGACAAATGAGGTAGACTTCCTGTCTTTTCCAAAGTAAAAGCTGAAGTCTTTACCATTCATCACAAGCCCTTAGAGTCTGGTTTATGCTACATTTATGAACATCTCCCTTATTTTCCTCCACTTGACTCTGTTCACCCCCAACCACACAGGTATTCTTTTCCTCAAACACTCCAGGTACACTTCTACCTCAAGCCCTTAACACATGCTATTCCACTGTCTTGAATACCCTACCAATAAATACCCAAGTGGGTAGCTCCAATGCCTTCAGATATTTACTCAAAAGTCATCTCTTCAGAACTAGCCATATAATCTAAAATTTCAACTCCAACTCTTAACATTTCATGTCCTCCCTTGAATTATTTTCCCCATGAATATAATTAATTCACTATCTCTTCACCTGTCTTTTAAAAAACTTTCTATCTCGTCCTATAAAATATAATCAATATGTTTAAGTTTTATTTACTATAGTACCCTTAAGACCTAAAACAGTATTTGGTTTGTAGTAGGTGCTACAAAATAATATTGTATTTATAAATGGATAAATGTGAGAGTACTGATGTTATTAAAAGTGCTGAAAAGATTGAGTTACTTATTACTATATTCTTGAATTCAATATGCCTTAATTGTAAAGAGGTTCTAGTATACATTGGAACAATTGAGAGTCCAGGGAAAACAAAAACTCAATTTTAAGCTCAATTTCTGTTTGAACTAAAAGTATTGACCCTACTCACAATTCCTAAAATTCCAAATCATGTCATTATAGCCCCATACAAATGGAGGAAATTTACTTGACTCTTCATTCATCCAAAAAAAAAAAAAAAGAAGAATTTAATACAAAAGAGTAAAATAAAAATTAAGCAAGGGTTGTGATTTAATTATATTATATATTTTGGGTTTTACACCTATTTGGTATTTTACACTTCTTAATGCCATCTTTGGCATCTAAAATGGTCAGATTCGTTAGGATTTCTGAGAGAGTTTCAACAAAGAGATGTGCATTCAATCCTTTTTTCTCAAAAAATCACAGTGTTCACAGCTGAGCTCCAATGACACATCCTACAATCCATTTACCTCAGACCTCAGAGGGCCAACTATGTTGTGTGTGGCTTCTCTTACAACCCAGCCATTAAACTTCAATAGGTTTTTCCTTTCCTTTTTAATTATAAGTCATAGGTTTAATTTCTCTTTAATTTTTTATACATGTTGGATTCTGTAGAAACACACCCACTTCTAAGTTGTATCTATTCTTCCTTTTTATGAAGAGAACATATTTTTATGCAAGAGAAGAAGTATTCAGAATTGCACTTGGCATTTGTAACACAGCAAAAGGTAACTGTAGTCCTGTTTTATTGTACAACAATCATGTAAACTCCAGCTGTCAAGTCGTCTGATCAGTTCTTCAATAGGAAAAAGGGACTCTGCTAAATCCTGCCCACATGCTGATGTATACCCGCCTAATAACTGTGTTTTCCCCTCTTTATGAATTTCATTTACAATTTTTCTGGGACTTTCAAGGACTATTTTGAAAGAAAGATGTGACTGGAATTGCTAAGTAATAATAACATTTTTTGGGGGGGTGTGAAGAAAACACAATCTGTTTTAATTTATACTGAAGCAAAGTGATGAAACCTATCTGCTGTTCTTGGGGTAGTTTTCCAACTTAGTCCACAAAGGCCTTCTCTTTCTTTGAATTCTTGCAATAAAGATGTTAGAGATTGATCTTAAGACATCAACAGAGCATAGTGGGCAAGCACATCTAAAGGACAGGATCTTTGGGAACTATTATTAAAGGAATCGTCATTAAGCAAAAAGCAGAAACATGGAGCTCAATAATTTGCTCAAGGTTTCCCAGAATTTGCTGTTTTGTTTTGTTTCTTTACCAGATCTATTACTAGGAATCAGATCTTGAAAATTAAAATTCAAGTCCAGCTCCTTGAATTTTATACACATACACACCTGTGTGTACACACCTACACACACACATTACAAAAAACATAGCTTTGTCATGGAAATGAGAGATGGACTGAAAATATTGTTGTTTCTGCTATAGTTGCTATTGTTCTTACTGTTATTGTTATTATCATAATTAAGGGATAAGTGTTTGGGGAAAGAAAAAGAATCCTGTGTCTCCAAAGACTAAGAGAAAATACTTAGTCTTACTCACTTTTGTATACAAGGGACTGCCATTACCTGACACATGGTAGATTGTGAATAAATGTAAACAAATGGTAAATCTTTATCCATTAAAAAGTTTTAACTTAGAAGAGCTGACTTATTTAGTTCACGTAATTGGAATTCAATAGAGATGTTTTATTTTATTCTTCATCATAGATTTGTATTCAGTGAATTGAGTAATACCTTAATATTTTGGGAGATTTCATTAATTTATCACCAAACAAAATCAGGACATTTTCTAAGGATTCTGTAGTTTCTAATCTTTGGAACCCAACTAAGCTATTGTCTTGCCTCAGATTATATATGATTTTATAATTAATATAGTTGTGTGGTTATTTTTACTGATACCCATTAAATTGGACTCAGCAAGAGAGCAAAACAATCTTTCTTTTAATATCTCATTTATCTTCTTAAAGGAACAAATTTGTGATATTTGTGTATGGGCCAAAGCCATACAAACATAACCTGTCAATAAAGAAATCCATGTTGGGGTGCCTGGGTGGCTCAGTTGTTAAGCATCTGCTTTTGGCTCAGATCATTATCCCAGGGTCCTGAGATCAAGCCCCACATCAGGTTCCTCCTTGCTCAGCAGGGAGCCTGCTTCTCCCTTTCCGACTCCCCCTGCTTGTGTTCCCTCTCTCACTATATCTCCCTCTGTCAAATAAAACAATAAAATCTTTAAAAAGAAAAAAAAAGAAAATCCATGTCAATGCAAAAGATTATAATAGGTAGTGATAAATAAACAAAGGTAATATGGTGCATAAACAATGAATCCTAGAACACTGAAAAAATAAAATAAAATAAAATAAATAAAATAAAAAATAAATATATTATCTGGATGCCTCCTTTCAAAGAATTTTTCAAACTAACCATATTTTTAAAAACCAGCATGACTTAGTTTTACTTGACTAAAAAAGTTATAGATTATGAAATCTGACTAAAGCAGGCTGACTCCACAAAAATCTGTCTTGTCATTTTTCATTTAGATATGTAGGCTTAAATATAATATTCTTATTTCCAGATATGCTATGCTGGTTTCTAAAGCTACTTGTAAAATTGCCATTTTGAATTCCTAGAACTTCTGCAGCTCCATCATCTAAACATAAAAAGTTCTCTAAATAACTAATTTCCAAGAGAAATAACCTCAAATTTTGACACTAATTTTCATAGTGTAAGTTGTATTTTATCAATACCTAGTTGGGCTATAAGATTTTTTTAAAATTTTATTTATTTATTTGACAGAGAAAGAGAGAGGGAGAACACAAAGGGAGAGTGAGAGAGAGAAGCAAACTCCCCACTAAGCAGAGAGCCAAATGTGGGGCTTGATTCCAGGACCCTGGGATCATGATTTGAGTCAGAGGCAGACACTCAACTGACTGAGCCAACCAGGCACCTTGGGATATAAGATTTTTAAATAATATTCTCTGAGATACCCTCAGATTAGGAACTATGAAATCATCACATAAGTTAGTTACTCTTATATGACTTCCAGATCATTGTCATAATTATATACTCTTCACAGGTACCTTTGTTTCATAATTTATAGAATTTAACAATGTGTGAAACATGTTTCCTCATGTAAAAGTAGTCATAAGGTAGGGTGTGTTATAGGAGATAGAATTCCACTGAGATGGTCTCATACTTGGGTTTTGATTTAAAATAAGCTCAGTAAAATCCGAAATTATCCCTCCAAAAAGAATTAATAGCTTTTTAACCATGCAATTTTATGGATTCTCCAGCATCACTTAGCACTGGAAACTATTTTTCCAGTATTTGGTCATGCTAATACGGTATTTTTTAAAATTTAAATATTATACTGATTATAAAGTTTATATGGTCATACATTGATCCTAGAATGGTAAGCAGAAATGTCTCCAACATAATCTCAAATCACTGAGGAGAGAAATTTATAGCTAAAATATCATGGATTTGTTAAACAAAGGAATTTCTCAGTAGAATAGAGTTTACATTTTCAATTTTTCAAATAGAATTGGGTTAAACTAACAGAAAATTTATTTTGTAAGCACAACAATAGTACTGAAATTGGCTTCGAAAGTAGAAAAATTAGTTTAGGATATTTTCACAGTTGACCGATTAAAATTAATTTTACAATATTTATCGATGTTTACATTCTTTAGGGAAGGGCAGTTTAATTTGATGGTACATAATAGACTGCTAAAATTCATGGATAATAAAGATATGATTTTCACACCTTTCTTTTGGAAAGAGTAAACTGAAGACAAATGACCATCTGAAGTCTAGTGATGATTAAGCTCATACATAAGGATTGTTACTCCAAACACCTAACATGCTATGGTTGACTCCATCTCTGCCAACATTAAAACCTCATAATAAGCCCTCTTCAGATTTATTTTGAGTTTGTTTTCTGTAAAAACTATGAACAGTAAATAAACAGAAAAGAATAATACAAACTAGAGGAACAGCAGCAGCAACAACAGAACATAGTTATTATCCCCTTAATAGAAAATGGACATGTCCAGAGATGGGAGAAAGGCACAGAGAATCTACTCAAGAGCTATCTTTGGGGGCGCCTGGGTTGCTCAGTGGGTTAAGCCGCTGCCTTCGGCTCAGGTCATGATCTCAGGGTCCTGGGATCGAGTCCCACATTGGGCTCTCTGCTCAGCAGGGAACCTGCTTCCCTCTCTCTCTCTCTCTGCCTGCCTCTCTGCCTACTGTGATCTCTGTCTGTCAAATAAATAAATAAAATCTTTAAAAAAAAAAAAGAGCTATCTTTGGCCTCAGTTCAGAAATATGTTTTGGATGATTTCATACCTGTGACACAGGTTAGGAAAGAGAAAAAAAAAAAAAGGCAGCTAAGAAAGTGGAATGTGCAAAAATAAGATTAATAGTTAACATTGGTATAATGACCCATTAAAGAACACTATAAAAGTGAGAAAATACTATATATGTACATTCTACATTTTGCATTTGCCTGGGCATTTTAAAATTTAAAGTTCAACTTAAGTAAACATTATACAAATGTTGAGGTCTTGAACCAATATTTTTTTCAAATCTACTTGTTAACATATGGGTAAAATGGAAGTAAAAATTATTTCTAGTGCAAACTGAATCTACTTCAGCAATCAGTGACTTCTTTTGTCAAACAAACAAACAAACAAGCATTCATGTTAATATTCCACAAGTACTTTTCTGTGCCCTAGATGGTATTCCCTTATTAATCATATTCATTTAGAACAAAACCTTGTCTTTCAGGGCAAGGTCAAAACTTGAATGACTCTTTCTGCTTTCTTAAATATTCAGGAAGGCAAGGTTGACACAAATAATTAAAAGCTGATTGATCATAACTAATACCAATTGTCCTATGGCTCTTTTCAATTAATATCTTAAATCATCAATTTTTTAGAGCAAGATATTAAAAAAAAAAACAGTGAAAAAAACCCAAATTTTATTTTTTTCCTTTCTGGTGTTCAAAATGTGATAGATGAAAAAAGGAGTAAAACTCAGAGGATGGGCAGTGAAAGGATAGAAAGAAAGAACATTCTAGACCCTGGATTGTGCAAATGTGGACATAAGGGCTTAGCTCAGTCTATGGTGTGTGCAACCCACACTAAAATAAATTAGAGTTCAGATTCATCCTTTTCATGGAAAGTTTTACATAAACCAAGAAAAGCATGTCATCCTGGCAAAAAGAGAGAAAGAAAAAAAAAAGAGCTAATAAAGAAAGATTGATTTTTTTTCTTTATATCAAATAGTCTTAACAAGTAATGCTTTTGTGATTTAAGAACAACCTCATTAAATGTCATATGTTTTTACTTTCCCACTGAAAGCATTTACATTTAAGGATTAATGGTGCTTGGAAATAAATTTGGGTTTTCACAGTTCGACATATTTAGATACTAAAGAAAAAGATTAAACCATAATTTAACATTTTTACTGAAAGAAAAGGAATGAAAAAGTCCTCATTAAGTAAAACTATTTTCTATTTATATTCAACTTGTTTTAACATTGCATTTCTTTTTTAATTAATCATTTTGTTTATTGTATTCACTAGCACAGATGAAATCCATGAGTACAAATGAGTATTGCATCATTTTTACTACTTATCAAGTGAATTTTTATTTGGATCTTGTAAGCCTTTCCAAATGCTCCTGAAGTGATTATTATCAAATTAGTCTAGGCATTTATAGCTAACTTTGAGATATCTGAGATTTCAAGTTAAAAATAGATTTTGGAAACTGATATAAAACTGAAAACATGATGAAATGCACAGGAATTCCAAAAGTGAGGGAAAGAAATAAAAGTAGGGGAAGAAACTGAATACTGAATTTATTTTCCTGACGATTCTATTAGGAAAACAAAATGTTATGTTGCAGAGATTAGTCGCAATTGAAAAGACCACAAGGAAAAGACAATGCTTCCCCAAAAGAAATGAGTTGTTAAAGATAGAAATTCATATTCCAGGTGCCTGGGTGATTCAGTTGGTTAAGTATTCAGCTCAGGTTGTGATCCTGGGGTCCTGGGATCAAGTCCTGCATTGGGCTCCCCCACTGGCGAAGAGCCTGCTTCTCTCTCTCCCTCTGCCAGCCACTCCCCCTGCTTGTGCACTCTCTCTCTCTCTCTAAAAATATAAATTTTTTAAAGTGAAATTCAGATTTTAAGGACTCTTCAACTTGGCTTAGGCTAGCTGTATATGGATCTGACCATCCTTAGATCTCCATGCTTAAAACAGAATGAGATGTTGCTGGAGGGGAGATGGGTAGGAGGATGAGGTAACTAGGTGATAGATATTAAGGAGGGCACTTGATGGAATGAGCACTAAGTGTTATATACAATTGATGAATCACCAAATTTTACCTCTGAAGCTAATAATATGCTACACGATAATTTAAATAAAATAGCAAAACAAAACAGAATGAGATTTGAATAAAAATTCTCATTGGTTTGTTTAACTGTAGGTAGTCTATCTGGTCCTTCCGTGGAAGCACCAAATGAGTAGTGAATCAAATCAACTGGATAGTTCAGTTGCTTACAATTTTTTGTTTTCCTTACTAAGCCAAAGTAAGCTCTTAATTCTCAAGACTTCCATGAATATGCTTGTCCATTCTGAGACATATTTCCTGTTTTGTGCATACCCACTTTGTTTTAATTCCTGACTTTGTTTATAAGAAATTTCTAGCTTTCTGTTTCAGAAAAACCTAGCTAGAATTTATGTATCATACCATCTGAGACAAAATTATGTTGTCTATGTTGTATATTTGTCATAGATTCAAATGCTCCAAAAGGACAGGAATTGCATAGTGTTTAAGGGCTCACACTTGTGAGAATTTGTCACTTTGGACAATGTATTGAGTTCCTTGGATTCTCAGTTCATAGAGTTATTATAAGCATTGAATTACTTATCTAAATTGGTTAGCCCCCTTTCTAGAAACAGTGTCAATGAATGTTAACTATTATTATCAAGTTATAATGACAGAAATACCTCAAGAAGAGCAAGTTAACACCAAATTTAAAACACCAGCTATGTAGCACAATGCAATTCAAGTGTACACAAACTAAGCTTTGAGCCAAATCTGGTTTATTGCCTGTTTCTGTAAATAAAGACAATATACTTTACTCTTGACTTTACTTTCTGTACAATTTGACTACTTATAATGTCTTTTAAAATTGTGATCATTTCTGCTCTATTTCAGAATATTCTTTTTCACAACTACCTATTTTTCCTTTCTAATCCAACTGATGTTTACTCCCATTTGTTTTGTTACCAGCTCATCCTCATTTACTTACTTTCTAATGGAAACCGTGTCATATTACATTTAAGTAAGAATTTAATTTCTATCTGCCTTTGGATCAGGGAGTCATTTGTTCGTTTGTTTGTTTACAAATGCCTATAATCTTGAGTTCTATGGTCACCACAACACACAGAGACTAAGAATTCAAATAGAACTTTCTCAGTGAGAGTGAAAATCAAAATCAACGTTCAGTCTTGACCACTGAAGTGTGGATGACTATAAGTCTAGGATCTTTGCCACATCATACTGAGAAGCTATACCACTTCTCTGACAGGTCACTTTTAAGCTGGCCCTAATTTAATGTGCCATCAGAACTATGTATAGGAGAAAGCTTCCAAAGATGCCAGTATTTGAATAATTTTCTTTTTCCAGCTTCTAATTTAGATTGTCCCTTCTTTTTACATTTTCAGTTATTTCCTAAAAAGTAGAATGGAAGACAAATAGGGTGTGGATTAAACATAATGTCCTTAATTCTTCAAGCAGTAAGTAGGGCTAGATTTTTTTTTTTTTTTTTTGTCCTCTGATAATTAACACTTTGTCATCAAGAAGGCCTCCATTTTATTCACAGGGCTTCTTCTTCCAAATAAAAATTGACTTTCACTTCAGTTGTGTCATTCTGTCCTGAATATGTCCAGACCGAAGGCTATGGTCGTATGACAGCTGTCCATTAGCTAATAGTTGGAACCGTCAGTTTCTCAGAAACTTTGGGTATCCTAAAGCACACACCAACACTCTCTAATATCTCTATTACACATGGATGTCTTCAGAGAGGCAAATAGTTTTGGGGATTGTGGTAAGTAGTGAAGCTCCTAGTATTTTATGCAGATTTGTCTTCCCTCACATTTTTTCTTCCCTTAGTGTCTCTTTAATCTCAAGACTGTCAGTGCCTGGAGCTCCATGCCATGGGAGCATTGTGGAGCATCTTAGATTTCCACTGCTATGGAAAGAAGATAGTGATAGTTACACACAACCCTGAGAAAAGGCCAGCAGAGGCAAGGCTGTTGATTGCCCTGAAGGAGGTACATAGAAACTACATCATACCTCCCTCACCACCCGCTTACCACTCCCCCAACCCCATGCTGGTCTCTGTTTGTCACACTGTATCAGTTCTGGGCTGAAAGTTACACTCAAGGAAATCCGGCCACTTGAATAATTTGTTATTCAATGCAACACACAAACATAACCTGAAAGGGCCTCAGATAATGCAAAAAAGCAAGGAAGAATATAGAGGCTTTTGAGAACAGGATCCTTCATAGTCTCTGCAAAGATCTAGAATTATCTGCTTATGTTCATGCAAATAAAATATATTTTTACCACTACCGAGTATTTATGGAGCTGCTACTTGTATTATAGCTAGTTTTAAGAGTTAGGAGGAGTCTGGATTTGGAGTTGTTTGAAAGGCAGACTCAAATCAGCTGGCAGTTTTCTCATCAATAAAATAAGAATGACAAAAATAATCTTGCCAAACTTTTATGGGATTATTCATGATCGATGGGAAGCTCCTCTCACAATGTCTGGTATTTGGTAGGCATGGAAATAAAGGTGGCTGCCGCTCCTCCTGTACTGTTCTCATGGGTAGTGCTATTTCTACCACCGCTACTAAAAATATTGAACAAAGTGATACAAGCCATATAGGTTACGCTGGAAAAACAAAACACATTTGACCCTAAATATTTAAACCTATAGCAGCAACTCCGCAAGTATCAGCAAAAAATACACTTGGTGTATTTCAGTTTACAAATGGGATCTGAAGTCAGCACTCAGAAGAGTGACAAAACCCAATAGCCTACTTGGATGAGGGCGGTGGGGAGGATTGATGCACATGTCTCACTTGTGTAATCACTTGGTGTGAGGTCTGCAAACTGAAGCTCTCTTCCCTGAACCTTACCAATTGAACATTCCCCAAAGTAAAGAGGTTTGGTTTAATTCCAGCACAAGCAACTGAGAAATGGCCTCTGTGAAACAAATACATTCAGATCAGTTTGGATTAATTTACAGGGAAATGGGATGAATTGAATCTAGTTTCTGTTCAGAAAGCTAAAGTTTGATTTTAGGTAAAGATCAGTCTGATTTACATGCAGCCTCAAATTTATCCATCTTATCAGTGGTGATCCTGCTGCCCCAGGGTTCATGGAATGCAGATGTTGTACATAAACTAAAGAGGAAAGTGAGGATGTAGTAAACCAGAAATTCCTGTGTAAACCAGTTTGTAAGATCTGTGAGCAAGTATACATGGCAAATTGTGGAAAATATTTAAGAATTATAGTATTTTACTAAAAGGTATGTAATTTCATGTTCTAAGTCAGCAAATACAAACATTTTTAAAATTTTCTTGTGGATACAAATCATAAACTAATAGAATTTTTCTGCTTATATTCATTTCATTATGAATCATTTTAACCCCTTAAAGTATTGTATTCCTAATTTTTTGCATTTTTTAAATATTCAGGATTGTTCCATTGTGCTTATAATTTATCTCTTAAATTCCTATAGCCTTAATATTCAATAGTAATTTATACATGTTATCTATTTATTTCAAAGGGACAGTCATGTGAAATTTGTAGGACAGGTAGTTACTTTCTCTATTTACAAAAGAGGAAATCGGTTTTCAGAGATCAAGTCATTTGCTAAAGACCATCAGGCAGTTTGTAGCAGACAAGAGCCTAAGCAAAGTTGTTAGGATCCTCTAATGAGGAGACTTTTCACTCCATCCTGTGCCTTCCCAGAGATTCTAGATAATACAAAGTAAATTCTGGGAATACATTCAGTTAATGTGCCCTGAGGGTGGGGTAGTCATTTACCACACCACTGGATTTTTTATTCCAGTATAGTAGCAGTCCAAAAGAAAAGATGTTAATGGCACCCTTTCTATAAGAGCATTGCAAAATTCTCTTCAAACACAGAAATTGCATACACGTTGGATATCCTGGTGTCTTCACTAAATGAACCTTTCACATAGTCCCAAGCCTGACTTTACTCTCAGAGTCAGAGCCTTGGCTGAGTGCAAAGAACCCATTGGAATAGTCTCCAAGTTGGTTAATGAGAACCAAAGACCTGCCCTGTCCTGATGTATGTGATGGTCACCAGGAGCCCAGCAAGCTGCTAAGCAAAGAAGGACCAAGGGTACATATGCCCCACAGTCTAATTGCAACCACCTGCTAAGACATTTACCTAAAATCCAGTCCTTGAGAAGACTGGATCCCACAAATTCAGGCATGACCCAAAGTGCTGTCTCCTGTATTTAAGAATACACAGAGATCAGAATTTAGCTTGTCATTCCAAAATTGAACTGTCCCTAATTTGGATCTGTTCTTTTGCATTCCAAATACCTCCCATGCAGCACCCTGACTGCAAGGCCACATTCCAACACCTCAGCGCCTTTGGTTACATTCCTGTGGGGGTGGGGTGGAGAGGGTGCTTGGGCTTCACATGCCACATATGATTCATACCAGAGTAGTATGTTTTCATTATCTGAAGCTAAGCAGATTAATATACATTTATGAAACCCATTTGTTTCTTGAAAATTTGGCTCAAGAGGATTTTAATAATCCCACTGGATAGTGGCTTAAATAACTAACTCCAGCATCTGTGCATCAGCAAGCCAAGGAGCAAGGCACAGAAGAAGAAAGAAACGTCAGTAAACAGACAGAACTTTCTCTATTTTGGGGCTTTCTTGGAACAGCTGCTCAGTGTCATGTTTTTAACTAAACAAGTAACCCTCCCATGCTTCTTGTGAGGGATAGAACTGCTATACTCCAAGCAGACAGAATGCACTAAAAAGTGGTAAAGAAACTTAATATCAGAACTTGCTAATTTCTAGTTGCTTTAGTAGATGTAGTGAGGTAATGAAAAAGAGATGTTCTGACAGACTGTACAGAGAACAGGCTTTGTAGGAAATTTGCACTGGAGTGGATAAGAGGTGAGGCTGAGAAGGAAAATGGGAAAATACAAGCAAGAAATCCTTTTAACCACATTCTGAAATTTTCAAGATCACTTCTTTGACAAACTAAAGCATAGGAGAATCTCCTACTGGTCCAAATATCTTATTAGTTGGAAGAAAATATTACTCAACTTAGTATCTAATATGTGTAACATGGATAATCACTACATTTGAATTAGGCACATGGCTTGATTTTTTTTTTCTGATTTGTGGCATAAATATTACTATCCTGTATAAAAATAAATTACCTTTGGTTATATACTATATAAATCACCTTTATTAAAAAGACAATATTACATTAAATTGAAACTATTCCTGAAATTTCATCATAAACTTTTAATATGAGATTATAAAAAACCCATGTGTTAACTTTACACAAAATTGCACCTTTTGTATTCTACTGCCTGTGTTAACTTCATTTCAATTCTGAATTTTATGTATAATTTTTTTGTCTATGATTAAAAGAGAAAGAATGGCATGATAAGGAGGGGTACTACAGTGGAGTTCTATTAAAAGAGAGTATGTGGGGCACCTGGGTGGCTCAGTGGGTTAAAGCCTCTGCCTTCAGCTCAGGTTGTGATCCCAGGGTCTTGGAATTGAGCCCCGCTTCGGGCTCTCTGCTCAGCAGGAAGACTGCTTCCTCCTCTTTCTCTCTGCCTGCCTCTCTGCCTACTTGTGATCTCTGTCAAATGAATAAATAAAATCTTTAAAAAAAAAGAGAGAGAATATGTGATCCTTTTTTGTGAGAAGCAGAAATAGGTTGTCCAGATGCTAGATCAGCACATCCAACACCCTAGACAAACTGGGATCCCATTTTACCCTGGCCTCAGTTTTTCCACTTGTGACTGAGGGGATTAACTTCATCCATCCTAAATTGCTTTCCACTCTTCCATGATTTTGTGACTAAACTCACACTATGGGTGTTAGAAATTCCAATTTGTCAACCAGCTTCCCTATGCATCAGTTTATAGATTTGATTCTGATTCCCCTTGTTCACAGCCTGGAACAGGTAACCAGGCCCAAAGAAACCACTCCCCTATACTTTTCTTCCATCTACTTGAAAATGTGCAAAGAAAATACGGGATAATGCAAACTATTTGTCCTGTCAATAAAGAAAGGATTATTCATAAGATTTTATTACATTTTAGTAGAATCTATCATTTACTATTTTACTCAAAGATCTCTTTATAAGGCTAGACAGAAAATTTCTGTTTGGGTTTAAAGAAAAATGTTGTTTCCACAGGCAAATGTGCATCTGTCAGGAAGTAAATCTATACAATATGACATGTTTTCCTCTCCACTTTGCAACCAGGAAACTGAAAGCTAGTTTCAGTAATGAACTGTGTTAATATGACTATCTCCAGGTCCAGTAGTATCCTTTTTCTCTGCTTCCTTTCATCAATCTATCTTTGTTCCAAATTGCCCTGTTTTTTCTATTTAATTTCATCTATTTCAAACACATTCGGAAGAAAATAAACTCTAGTTGCAATTGTAATAAACAATAACATAACTAGCTGAAATAAATTATTTCCAGTAAACTGAAATATAATAATTTGTAAATATATGAATAAATATAAAATATAAATATTTGTTTATATTATTTTAGTATGTTATATTAATATATCTATGGATTTATATAATAATATAAATATTTACTTATGATAAATAAATGTTGATTAACATTTTGAAGATTCAAAATATCTTATCATTGGAGAAAATACCCCATAAAACAGAAATCATCATTGTAAAGATATTTTCCTGCATATTTCTAAGCCATAATTATCAGAAAGTAGAAATGAGAGTTATTTGTAGATTTAAACGCGTAGCACCAAACACCTGACATCACTTTAGTCAACAGTGAACTGATAGGTGAGTCAGGGACACTAAAAGACTGCACCTCAATTCTATCCAGGAAAGGAGGAGGGCAAGAGAAACATAAATAAAACTTGGGAATATAGCCAAGTGACTTGTTGGAGATACTGAAAATGTAAAAAATCTGGAGTTTTCCAGACGTCATTTGCTTAATGCAGAATATGATGTAATTCAGATTCATCTTAACCTTATTTAGGGAGTTAGGATCCAGAAGTGACAGAGACCCTCAAAAGCACATGTATATATAACAGGCCTGAGAAAAACAGGGCTCCAGTTTTTTTTCCTATGAAAAATATCTTATGGGGCACCTGGGTGGCTCAGTGGATTAAGCCTCTGCCTTCGGCTCAGGTCATGATCTCAGGGTCCTGGGATCGAGTCCCGAATTGGGTTCTCTGCTCAGCAGGGAGCCTGCTTCCCCTTCTCTCTCTGCCTTTCTGCCTACTTGTGATCTCTCGCTCTCTCTGTCAAATAAATAAATAAAAAAATCTTTAAAAAAATATCTTATGAGAATAAGTAAGAGTAATTTGGATTGCTGGTAAAATAGAACTTGCTGCAGGCTAGATCTTTTTTTTTTTGTGGCCTGAGGGAACCCTGAATTTTGCTCTCTTCTTTCTGTTTGCTGTGTCAGCAGAGTTGGCATGGACCAGATTCACATCCAAAGTCAAATTTTACTTACTTGATCCAGGGCATCCAAAAATCAAACCAGTCTATCAAATGAGGAGTATAAGATGCATTTGCTTTCTGTTCTTCCAACCTAGAATTAAAAGTACTTTAAAATATAAACAAGCATATGGCAGCTTGACTACTGTCAATACTATTTAGAGAATATATAAATTTTGGCCAATTTTTAGTTTACATTTTTGTGATTCAATATTTACAAATAGGAAAGCCTTGAAATCTCATTCTATTAATTTCCAAATCAACTGTTCCCTTACAGGTGTTTAGATCACTTTAGAAGAAACAACTTTGAATGATAGTAAAAGTTCTTTCTTTACCTTTTTACAAATTTTTTGTAGAGAAATTCTAGAATCAAAAAACATTAAAGACAAAGCATTCATATGATTTCACTTAGAAACTAGAGCTTAAGAAATAACTGTTTGTTTCTCCCCACAATGAAAATCAGATACACAAAACACTAAATTTGGTCTATCTTCATTATATTGCACCACTTGGTGAATTTGAGCTACCTCCAAGAAGTATCCCTCCTCCAAGGAATGTTCGTTCAATGAAATTTCATTCGTTTCATATTAATTATGCTATTTGAGTTCTTGTCTAATTTATAACACAAAACCATAGCCCATGTTTTTTCTGAAGCACAGTACATGCATTAGTAATTTCATGTTATTCTTTGCTATATTTAAAATGAATGTGTCCACGTCTTATAATATTGTCACTATATCCTATGCACGTAGCATGATCCAAGTTTAAAACCACGTATCACCCAAAATAAAAGCTAAAATGTCAGAAAATTGGCACACAATTTTGGCATTTTAAGAAATTAAATTGTTTTATTCTCATGGATTTCATGGAACAGAATTGACCAATATATAGATAATGCTCTCTCATTTGCATTTGGATTGGTTTAGGTTCAGAATGCAAAATAGACATCACATATATAAGTCAAATTTATAATTTGGTATAGCCAAATGAAAAATTTTATGTGTAGGAGGAAAGAAACACAACTGATTATGTAGTATAATTATTAAGGTTATTGCGACTATGTAACAAATCACCCCAAAACTCCACAACATAAAACAATTATTTATTATGCTTGTAGTTATTGAGAGTAAGGAATTCAGACAGGGCATAACATGTGTGGCTTATCTTGATCCATGATGTCCAGGTTCTTAACTTCATAGACATGAAGGCAAGGGTCCAGAATAATCTCTGGGTTTACTCACCAGTCCGGCAGAAGATGCTGCTTATTGGAGTCTGTCCACATGGGCTTCTTTGCAGTGTGGTGGCTGAGTTCTTTTTTTTTTTTTTTTAAGATTTTATTTATTTATTTGACAAAAAGAGAGACAGAGAGAGCATGCACACAAGCTGGCAGAGGAAGAGGGAGAAGCAGCCCCTCCTCCTCCACTCTCCCACCCCCCTCCCCCCAAGCTGAGCAGGAAGCCTGATGTGGGGCTGGATCCCAACCTGAGCCAAAGGCAGCCGCTTAACCTATTGAGCCCCCAGGTGCCCCTGGTAGTTGAGCTCTAAAGGGAAGCATCCCAAGAGAGAGGGAGTCAACCATCAACCTTTCTCCTTTTAATGACCTAGCCTTGAAAGTCACAAGCCCATGCAGGTTTAATGGAAATTGACTTCTCAGTTATGTTTCTTTTTAATTTGACTATAGTTGACACACCATGCTACATTAGTTTCAGGTGTACAACACAGCAATATGACAAGTTATACATTATGCACAAGTGTAGCTGCCATCTGTCACCATAGAACACTGTTACAGTATCACTGAATATATTCTTTATGCTGTGCCTTTTTTCCCCTTGGCTTATTCATTCCATAACTAGAGGACTGTATCTCCCACTTGATTTTATCCATTTGGCTCATCCTCTCACCACTCCCCCTCTGGCAACCATCAGTTTGTTCTTTGAATTTATAGGTTTGATTCTGCTTTCTAGTTTTTTTTTGCGTATTTGTTGTTTTTCTTTTATTTTTAAGATTCCACATATGAGTGAAATTATATGGTATTGTATTAATCAGTCTAACTTATTGTACTTAATATAATATCTTACTAGGTCTGTTCTTGATGAGGATAGCAAGGTTCTCAAAGAGCATGCAGAACAGGTAATATTCTGATGGCCATTCTTGGAAAACACAAGCAGCAAACACTCTTATCAAGATACAGAGCACTCCAAGATGCTCAATTGGTTAAGTGTCTGCCTTCCGCTCAGGTCATGATTCCAGGGTCCTGGGATCAAATCCCGAAGCAGGCTCCACAAGAAGGCAAGCTTCTCTCTCTGCCTACCTCTTCCTCTGCTTGTGCTCTCTCTCTCTCTGAAAAATAAATAAAATCTTTTAAAAAAAGATATAGAACATTATTACCCCAAAAAGTTTTTTCATGCCCTTTCCAAATAATTCTAACCCACTGCCTCCCCCAGTAATGATTTCTTATTTATTAAATCATTTTTAGTTTCCCTCTTCTAAAACTTTGTGCAATATGTGTTGTTTATTTATTAACTACTTTACTACTTTATTACTGTTTATTTACTACTATTATAGTAGTTTTTATGTCAGTTTCTTTCTTTCAACGTGGTTTATTTCATATGTCTTATATATCTTGCATATATAGTAAGTTTTTTTTCTTTTTTTAACATTTTTTTCTTTTTAATCACTGAGTAGTAGTCCATTGAATACAAATTTTTAATCCATCCTCCTGTTAATGGGCATTTGGGATCTTTCCAGTGTAAGATTTTTTATGAGTAATGATGCTATGAATATTCTTTACAAGTCTTTTCATGATCATATATTTTTATTTTTCCAAGATAAATATCTAAAAGAGTAATTTTCTGAGTTATAGGTGTGTAATTAACTATAAGAGAAACTGCAAAATCATATTCTGCAATAGTTGTAACATTTTACACAATACCAGAAAGGCATCTCCACCCACATTTATCAGTCTTTTTTGTTTTTAATTTCAGCCATTCTGATGGATAATGCATTGTAGTAGCTTAATTGGCTTTAATTTATATTTCTTTAATTACTAATAATGCTGAACAATTTTTCATATGCTTAATGGATACTCAGATTTCTCCTTTTGCAAAGTGCCTATTCTAATTTTTACCTATTTTTTTATTGTTTTTGTTATTGTTATTGAGTTATAGGAATTCTATTCTAAATATGTTTTGAGGGTTTTTTGTCAGATTATGTTTTGAGACTATTTTCTTTTCTAGTTAATATCTTTGTTTTTCTCTTAATGATGTCTTTTGATGAAGTTTATAAAGTGATGTAATCAAATTTATGAAATTTTTTCTTTTGTTGATTCTGGGTTTCTGGGTCCTCTATAATAGTTGCCATCCTTTAAGTCATGAACATATTCTTCAGTAACCTATTCTAGAAGATTTTTTATAATTTCAGCATTTATAGATTGGCCTGTAATCCATTTCAAAGTAATTTTGTTTAGGGCTCCTGTGTGGCTCAGTCGGTTAGGTGTCCCACTCTTGGTTTCAGCTCAGGTCATGATCTCATGGTTGTGGGAGCCCCAGGTTGGGCACCCTACTCAGCCAGGAGTCTGCTTGATTTTCTCCCTCCACCCTCTCCCCATTCACTCATGGTCTCTCTTTCTGTCCCTAAAATAAATAAATAAATATTTTCTTTAAAAAGTGATTTTGCTTATTATAGAGGTAGAGACTATGGCTCCAGTTGCTACAGCATCATTTGTTAAGAGATATGTGTATCCCGTATATGAATACATATGCAAAATGTCTATATGTGCATGTTTATCTATGTATCAAGTTGTTTCAGCATCATTTGTTAAGAGAACTTAAAAGATATGTTTTGCTAGCTTTGCTGAAAACCGATTAATCCCATACATGTAAGTGTACTTATGGACTACATATTCTGTCGCATTTAAACTATTTGATTATTCTTACTGCAGTACCACACTGTTTTGATTACTGTAGCTTTATAGTAAGTTTTAAAGTCTGGCATTTTTGTTTAATTTTTGTTTAATTTTCTAGGTTCTTTGTTTTCTATATAAATTTTAAAATCAACTTGGCAGTTTCTACAAAAGTAATTCTAGGATTTGGATTGGTATTACATTAAATCTATAAATAAATTTAGGAAGAATCAACATTAACAATATTGAGTCTTCTGACCCTTGAAGATGGTTTATTTATGTACTTTTTGAGATATTTTTTATTTTATCTCACAAAGGTTTTATACTTTTTATAGTGGAGGTCTCCTGCTTTTGTTATTTTATAAATATTTTGTAAAATATTAATTATTTTGTGCTTTCTTAAGATATTGAAAATGCCATTAATTTTTGTTCTAATTAGAGCAGTCTAGTATTTAATCTCAAGTCCAAGTCTAGATTCAGACTTTTGCAATAATTATAACAAAAAATTAAAAGAAAACACTTTTTTCATAGTTAAGAGACTGTCCTAAGTGATGGATTATTAGATTAAGGTATACAATTTTTAAGTCAATATATTTAGATGAATAAAACTGTTTTGGCAAGATGATATTTGGTTTTGGTTTTCTTTTTGCCATATCCAGTAAGAGTTACTCAGGTGGTCAAAAAATGTTCACTTTTCCACAGTTAGTCTTTAAAAAAATCTATTTTGTTTCAAATATTTCAAGATTATGTCAAAAAGTACCTGTCATAGTTAACATTACAAAATTTATTAAAAGCAAAGATTTTGCTTTGGTTTTGGGGTGGGGGATGCCTGGGTGGCTTTGTCAGTTAAGTGTCTGACTTCAGCTCAGATCATGATCTCAAGGTCCTGGGATCAAGCCCCACATCGGGATCCCTGCTCAGTTGAGAGACTGCTTCTCCCTCTGGCACTACCCCCAGCTTGTTCTCTCTCTCTCTCTCTCAAATAAATAAATAAATAATCTTTCTTTTAAAAAGGATTTTAAAATTTTTATTTATATTCTAATTATTCCATTCTAACATTCTCTATACCATATTTAAAATTGCTCCATTATTTTTCACTTGCACTAATTTGCACAAGATTATTACATTTTTCCTAAATGACCTAACACATCTATCAAATGCCTGGGTACAGTAAATAATCCATCATACTCTTCTTGGTGCTCCCCATATTTCTATACTGGTGCTTAGTGTAGCCTAAGGTTGTTCTTTGCTTACCTTCTACACTGAATCCTCTGTTTCTTGCATCCTTCATTTTCTTTAAACATGTCCTCTAGTAGCATCCTATAAATGGGTCAGGAAAATACATTAGGTACGCGTTTGTGTGTGTGTGTGGTGTTTTTTTGTTGTTTGTTTGTTTGTTTGTTTGTTTTTAAAAGAATTATGGATTGGAAAGAACTTTTCCTCTGAATTATGAAGTCAATATTTCACTGTTTCCTAGCTTTCAATGTTTCAGTAAGTAGAAAGGTTTAATGCCATTTTGATTTTCATTCCTTTGCATATGAACTAGTTTTCCTTCTGCAAGTGAGGAGGATCTTTCTTTTACAGTAGGGATACTTGATGTGGGTGTTTTACATCTGTGGTGCCAGGACTCCTGTGTCCTTCATCAGGAAGAGATTTGTGGCATTCAGTTCAGTTCTGAGAGCTATTTTTATCCATTTGTTGATACTTTCTTTCTCTCTGATTTTTCCTATTTCTTCTTTCTGGATTGTCTATTAATTTAATTTTGGGACTTCTTAGTTCAATCTCAAATTTTGTTGCTATTCTAAACTATTTGACATAGTTTTTGACATTTTTTTCCCTTATTCTCTGGGAGATAGTTATCAACTTTATCATCTTCCAGTCTTTTTCTTTTCTTTTTTTTTTAAGAAGATATTTTTTTTGAAGATTTTAGTTATTTCTTTGACAGAGACAGATTAGAAGTAGGCAGAGAGGAAGGCAGAGAGAGGGGGAAGCAGGCTCCCTGCTGAGCAGAGAGCCCGATGTGGGACTCCATCCCAGGACCCTGAGATCATGACCTGAGCTGAAGGCAGAGGCTTTAACCCACTGAGCCACCCAGGCGCCCCTCCACTCTTTTTCTTTATGGTTCTGACTTTTGAAATATTACTTAGCCACAGATACTTTCTTATTTTAAGGACATGTCTTTTAGAATGTTTTCAATAGTTTTTGTGGTTTTTTTTAAGATTTTATTTATTTATTTTTCAGAGAGAGAGAAAGGACAAGCAGAGAGAGCAGCAGACAAAAGGAGAAGCAGACTCCCAACTGAGCAGGGACTCCTGGGACCCGGTCCCAAGACCCTGGGATCATGACCTGAGCCCAAGGCAGACATTTAACTGACTGAGCCACCCAGATTCCCCAATAGTGTTTTTTTTTTTTTTAAGTTTTTTCTCTGATGCCCCTGTAACCCATTTCCTTACTTCTTTCTTCCCTCCTAATTTGTTTTACTCCTTCCAGTTTGAAACTTCCTTTCATATTTCTTATTTTAGTCATTTTACATTTAAGGGTGAGACAGTAAGACTGCTCAGAAGTCCTGAGTGAGCAAGTGGAAATTACTGGATGGGAGTTACTGTGGGGCAATCAAACAGGACATTTGTCTTTTTTCTGGAGGGAAGTGTCAAATTTGTTAAGAGTTTACATGTTTGTTTACTTGCTTGTTTAACCATTCAGTTTCTCCAGGATGGATTTTTCCAATTTTTTTTCTATGGGGGAAACATTTTAAGTCTGGATGAGAAAGGGGTTTCTCATACTCTTCCTATTTTTAGTCCCACACAACATCTCTGCCTTCCTTTATGACTGGGGCCTCTGTAGATTGTTTTCTTGCAGAGAATGAGGCTGTGGCCTCTAATAAGAGTTTAGGGTCAGGCCAATCCTATCTGGGAAGGGTAAGAGAAAAGACATGGAGACAGATTCAGTCAATGCCCTGTTCTCAGCTGCCTCCTGTGAAGCACATACCTCAGAATAGTGACCTTCTCAAAGGCTCTGTGGAACAAATTGATTCTTAAATTGTAATTTTTATAATGTAACTTACTCTGTCAAATCACATATCATTCCTCTGTTTTTCTAAAATTAGTGTAAATGTTTTGCTAGTTGAAATCTCTCCAGTGTCGTTATGGGTTAACAAATACTTTTGAAAAATTCCCTTGCTATCATTTTATTGGGTTTTAGTAGGGGAAAAAAAAGAGATTGACACATGTTGCCAATACTCCATACTTAATCAGGACTCTTTGTTTGAATATGAACTGATTTAGAGTCTCACAATATTATGATGTTAACTTAGTTAACCTCCCAAGAGAATGCAATATCCAGGTATGCTAGTGTTACAATTAATGAAGGTGAACCTTAAATAAGGGATATGTATAAAATGAATATCTATGTTCAGGAATGTTAAATGTAACACTTTTTTATATTAATTTGGAGTATAAAATATGTGGTCTCTTTTCACCAATCTCTGATTTTAAATATATTATCTCAATTATCTAGATGTTGGATAGATAGACCATAAATAGATTGATATATATGTGTGTGTGTGTGTGTGTGTGTGTGTGTGTGTGTGTTGTGTATCTCACTGCTGCTGAAATTTTTAGAAGGTGGCAGAGTTATTCTTAAAAGACATGAATAAAAATGCAGATAGGTGAGGAAATTCTTGTCATTGCTGTCAGTTTCTGATTTGCAGATGATAAATATAACCTAAAAATTAAGTTGTTAGGAAACTCACTTCTCTCTACCAACGAAGCAGCAAATAGTAGGCTGTCATAGCATAGAAACAGGAAATGGTGCTTAGGATGGACATGAAGCTATAAAGTTTCCCTGAGTGGATTGTGTAGCAGCTTCATTCCAAACCCAAAACACAGAGAACACTGGATATATAATCATGTTTGCATTTGGCTCCTTTTCACTTGTGTTCTTTCTCTTGGCTTCAGACTGTCTAAGAACTAGAATGTCTTTGGTCTTTTATTTACTTATGATGTTCAAAATTGGCAGAGTTTGTAGATTTAGGACTATAGAACAAACCCTAGATTAACTGAGCTATTGAACATCCTTTTGTTAGAATACAAAGTGTTCTATTCTGTCCACCAAAACAGATATTAGGTACATTCTTTTCATTAAAGCATGCCCACATCTTTCAGTAAGAAAGCAGAATTAGGAATCAAATCCACTGATCTTGTTACAAAAGCAGAGTTTACCCCACAACAAGCTATTTTGATGTGAGTAATATTTAAAGCAGGTTTCCAAAAGGAATCTGATTAAAGTATAAGGTAAAATTCAAGACAAATCAGCATTCAAGATACATATTTAAAATAACTGGGACTCCTCTCAGGACAAATAACTATCAGTTCAGGTAATTGAAAATTATATGCAAACCATAGTGAATGAAGAACATTTGAGTTATTCTCCCAGATTATTGTTTATAACTTGTGGTAAGTTAAAACCTAAAGTTTATTTTTTAAACTGATATAAATAATATCATATTTATTTATTTAATTATATACATATATATATGTATACACACATATATACATATGTATTTATTTATTTACTTCATATAAACAGGTATACTAAAGTTTGGTTTTAATATTGAAATATGTCATGCAGGGCTGTCCTGAAGTGCTAGCTTTCTCTCTGATTAAATCAGTTCAGGTTGTTGTGCAAATAAGTACTACTCCACTAGTTCTTACAGTTCAAGTGGTCCTGAACAGTAAGAAAATTTTTCTTTTCTTCAAGACTTTCTGGACAAGCTGATCCTTAAAGTCCATATAATCTAGGAGTAAAGCTCTTGCAGTTAAAGGAAGAGGTAGATTTTCCTAAAAATTTTCCTTAGACATTCAGAAAGTTCATGCTTACAGAACATTTTCTGTTTTACTAGTGTCATAATTTTTAAGAATCAAAACAGCATATGCCAGTAAAAATTTAAAAAAATCTGAGAACTCTCATCCAGCAAAATGTTTTGCATCATAAATTCTGTCAAATTTTGGTGAAGAACCTATAGGAAAATGTGGGAAAGTATCAGGAATGTATAATAAAAATTTTTAAATGGAAAAATAATTTAAAAAACAAATATAAATACAAGTCATTTAAAAAGTTAATATCTAACTTTCTCCTTCTTGAAAAATATATGAAAATGTTCTTATTTTATCCAAATTAGTTTCCAGAAACTTAGTGATGAAAACTTAAGAACCTTGTACTATTATTCTATATTTAAGCTAGCAAATGCACGGGAGTTCTGTGGGATGGCCACAGGGTTATCTTTGTACTCCAAAGTATCTTATCCTATGCCTGAAACACACTGTTCTACAAACGTTCATCCTGGCTACTTCCACTCATGATTGGACAACTCTAAAGGGATGGAAGTAAAGGCATTTTATATATACCTCTTTTCAAACACTGAAAATGTTTCTGAGTACAGGGCTGCTTCCAGTTTCTACACTATAGAAACCTGGACAAAGTCATAAATTGTTCACTGTAGCCAGTGTTGTTTTCAATTTATTTAAATTCTATTTGCTCAACCATGTAAAGTGAGCAAAACTTGTGAAAGTGATGACTAGGTGAAACAAATTTAGGATGATAAAAAGTAATAGAGAAGTTTAATGTTTATTTAATTATCTTAGAGAATTGTTACTGTGCTACCAGGTAACTGGAAATAAATGAGAATGAGTCTCATGCAAGACAACAAAATGTATTTGCTCTGGATGCCCGGTCAGGCTTAAGTTCAAATTTCAACTCTGCTACTGACAAACTGCACAATCTGGGTATGTTTCTTAACCTCTCCAGGACTCAGTTTCTTAGAAAAAGAGAGATAAACTTAGTTCAATGTTATAGAGTTACTAAGGGAAACAAATGAAATTAGGCAATAGAAAGCTTAGCTTGAACATTGCTAGCATCCTACCGATATTGGTGATTCATTTTGAATATAATTAGTATTAACTTTGCATATCAAACAGTATTTATGAAATCATAAGGGAGGAATAAATTGGAAAGATTCCCTTTCTTAGACTCCCTAAATTCTTCCCTTTCCCCTTCCTCCTTCCATTTATTGGGACAGATGTGAAGTTGAATTCTGAAGTTTACATAAACAAGGAAAACTTCTTAGTCAGTGGACAACAAACTGTAAGAGAGAAGATCTATAAGGATCAGATTAATCCTGTTGTTGCAATTCAGGAATTTGTGTAACAAGCTAAGAGCTTCTGTCCCATAGCTTCCTCTCCTCTCTGGAACTCCTATCCCTTCCAAGTATTAATCCTTCTTCTCCAACCAGGCCTACACCCAAATTAAAATGTATCCTGGCTTCAAATTAACCAAGCCTAGACTTTTCAGCTAAATTATCTATGAGTTATCTGAAAGTTGGAATAAAGCTTAATCTTTCTGGAATTAAGCTATTTTAGTTCCCCCAATTTACCGCTTGTTTACACCTTCACATCTTTGGCATGCCACTCTCTCAATCTATCCCCCTCATTTACCTGCTCTGGAAATGCCTCTTTAAACTTCAAGACACAGTGAAAAATATTCCAGGATGACCCAAGTGAAGTCAGTCACTTCTTCCACTATGTTTCTATAGCCATTATTTTGTAGTTTAAAATCATAGTATTGATCACCATATCAACAAACATATGCATTTCCCCATTTGGCTGTTTTACTCTTCCTTGTAGTTTTTTTCCTTACAGAGCCCAGTCCTTGAGTACAGCAGGTCCTCAACAACAGCTAGGCAGATGAATGCTATTGATTATTCTTTTCTAAAAAATCAATGGAATTGGCTTTGGACCTAGCAAAATATTTACCAAGTAATATATTCTTTTCTTGCCATTGCAAGAATGGGTGAAATGAACCTAAAACCACCTTAACCTCTGGAATAGAAAGGGATATCTTTGGTTGATAGAAATGCTGTGGAAGAGTAGTAACATAGTGACAATGGGATGGAGATTTTAAAATCACAGAGACTGGGTATAAGTATCATCTTCAACTCTGCAACCTAACAGCTGGGGAGCTTTGCACACATTACCCTCCCCACTAATTCTTAATTTTCTCTTTCACAAAGATATAGAGACATTGTGAATATTAACTGAAATGATGGATAAAAAGAACTGAGCAAAGGTGTGGCACAATGCCTGAATGAACATAGTGATTGCTGCAAAAACCATTCCCCTCCAGGAATTTCATCCTGGGCTGGAGAGAAACCTGGTGTGGGGGAGGTAGTGAAAGTGAAAAACGTGCACCACTAACAAGGAATGTAACACAGGATTGCACAAAGGAACGAACTAAAGAAAAGCTATACCCAAACATTTTATTTAGAGAATCAAATTCAAAATGTAAGACTTTATTTTGTGTAGCAGCTACACATTGATGGTATCTAAGCTATATGCTGTGTGTGTGTTGTTTTGTTCAATTTCCAGAAATCTTTATTTTTTTTTTCTCTATAGATATTTGGATACATTTTGGCTTCCAGTTTAAGAAAAGACATAGTATAATAACATAAGTATTTTATCAAATTCCTACAAAAACCTGTATTTTTAAATAAGGCATTTACTATAAGATTAAATAAGATTATTATGACAAAGAATTTTTTTGAAAAAAATTTCACCCTGTAAAAACAGACTTAGTGAAATGAAGCAAGAAATTTCCTTAATCATGAGCATGTTATCACGCCATAAGATGTCATCTGGTAAATTTTTGATGTCTCTTTGTGAATCACTGACTAATTCTATTGTCTTCAAACATAAGCTAATCTTAAAAGATGATGGTGCTCACAATGGTGTTTCATTGTAAGTACAGTTTTACAGCCTCCATTTTATACACTGGCCTCTGTTCAGTAGAGAAAACACTACAGCCAGAGGATCAGACTCCTAGCAGTACTGATGCTGGCCCCTTCTCCCAGCTACTCTCCTGGTTTACATAGTCAACCTAGGGGTACAGTCTGGTGGTGTAGCTACATATAGCCAAATGGCCACTAGGGAAGTCAGATCCATGGCTGAGGATTCTTTAGTACTGTACTCCTAGTAGCCTGACATGGGAACTCCTGCTTCATTAGTGATAAGACAGCTTTAAACAACTATGCTTTTCCTTGAGAATTAACCACGCACCAACTTAGGTTATCTCAGGATAAAATACCAAATTTTATGCACTGATAGAATTTTTCACTGAAGTCTATTGCTGTTACTTTTTTGTCTCAAACTTTCTTAATGGCCAGTTTCACATGAAATTATTTATTCATGTAGTCAGCCAGCTGATCAACACACTTATTAAGGACCTAGTATGAGCCAGGCACTCTTGTAGGTGTTACTCAGAATAGCGATTCTCAAACTTTAGGGAGAAACTTACTAAAACAGATCCTGATTCAGAAAATCAGGAGTGTAGCCCAAGGTCCTGATAATTCAGGGATGTAAAGTTAACAGTTCTGGTCCACAGACTACCTAACCTATTATATGAACTTAAAATAAGATGTCTCAAAAGAGACCCGGTTCTAACCCAATGGTTGTTCATAAGATAACAGAGAAAACTATAAACAGGATCAGGTTTTTCAATTACAAATTGGATTTTCTATGGATATTTATTGATGTGATGTAATTATTGAAAAGAAGGCTAATTAAATACATGAAAAAATCTGAAAGGAGTGTAACTTTTTAGGCTGCACAGAATCATTATCTAATGACTATCATAGTGATATCCAGAAAAGGTCCTCTTTTCTTGGATTACGTGAAGATTTATTTTTGACTCCTATGTTTAACTGCATTTATTATGCAACTTTAATTGCAAACTTACTAAAAATCTGAATGGTGCTTAAAACACTGAAATTGTGTTTTCATCCTAAAAATTGCATACAGTCGTTATAAGATTTTTTTCCATTGCCCTATTGACAAAACTGTCAATATTGCCATATTGACAAAACTGTAATTCCTGAAAGGCTTTTTAAAAGCCTATGCTTGGGCGCTTGGGTGGCTCAGTGGGTTAAAGCCTCTCCCTTCGGCTCAGGTCATGATCTCAGGGTCCTGGGATCGAGTCCCGCATCAGGCTCTCTGCTCAGCAGGGAGCCTGCTTCCTCCTCTCTCTCTCTGCCTGCCTCTCTGCCTACCTGTGATCTGTCTGTCAAATAAATAAATAAAATCTTTAAAAAAAATAAAAAATAAATAAAAAATAAAAGCCTATGCTTTCCACTAACCAGAAATTTCATAAGTAGGGTTCTCTATCTGGAAGGTGAAGTTTGGCAAGCAAAACCCCAGAGAAGATAGAATGGCATCATTCAGTGTATTCATAATTCGTCATTTATATTTCCATACCTGGAGAAATTTTTGTTGGAAATTTTACAATCCTAAAATTAATGCTGAATAAGGCACAGTTATTTCCAGGTTTTTTTTGTGACACTACAAAACCACTCCAGTTAATCATGATAAAGGCCTGTGTCATGATGACCAATTTCATTTAATTTGATGTGTAATGCCTTTTTAAAACACCAAACAAACACTGTGTTCTACCTCACTAAAATCCATATTTTACACAAGTATTATGTGGTAATGTAAATACTCAAGGGGGATGCTAGCTAATCTGTCTCTGAGACTAATACAGACAGAACAGTATCTCTAAATTTATATTTCTCTAAAGTTGTACAATGTTATAAATTTAAGTACATACTCTATCATTTTTATCAGTGTATTTTTACATGAATCTCTATACTTGTAACATATACCAACACATGGAATGCTCTAATTTCCAGGCTGTTTTCCAGCCCTTGCTTCAAATGCTATCTAAAATTCACTAGCAACCGAAATTTAGAACTGAATTTTTAAGTATTAAGCCTACGGATTTAATTTTTTTTTTAAATATGGGAGTTTTTTACCCTTAAATTCTGCTTTGGGGCATCTAGCTATAGTTTTAAAGCATGTTACCTTAAAAACAAGTTATTTATCAAGTTATTTATCAAGAAGTACCTTTCATCAGCTATCTCTGTCTCTAAAATGATAGAATAAAGGCTGTTCCTCTTCAAATATCAGGTTTTATGCAGCCCGGTAAAATATAAGATACAGACATGTTTACCATTACCCTAGCAAATGTTTATCAAAATTGGCTACTGTCTTAGAGCAATTTTGAAATATGCTAAAAATAATATGCCTACATTTCTCTATATTCATTCTTGTGAGGAAAAGTAGCTGAACATTCTTAGCCAGCCTCTTCAATTTTACTGTGAAAATTCCCTTGTGCTGTGGGTTCATTCAAAGCCAGGATTATGGCTTTACACAGTTTTTCATTGTACTCAAGGGAAGTTTATGGAAATGTTACAGAAATAAGCTACAAATGGAAACCTGGCCTTCTGCCAAACTGCATCTCTCTTCCTGCTCTAACATTCCTTTTTCTTTCCATACTCACTGTGTTCTTAGCATATAGAACACTTATCTAAAACTTATTTTAGAAATATAAAATATATCAATTACATCTTAAACAATATTAATGACTCATAGTTTAAAGTATAGCTATGTGCCAGACATCTTTCTAAATGGTTACATTTATTAAATGCTTCTCATAAACTTAGTCATTTAACCCTCATGATAACCCATGAGGTGGGTACGGTTAGTATCCCTCTTCTATAGATGGCAAAATTAAAGGGCAAAGTAAAGATTTGCCCACAGTTACTCAGCAAGCTATTGGCAAATGCAGAATTAAAGCACAAATCACCCTACACCAGAGTCCAGGCTCCCTCAGTACTTGCCATAGACTGTTTATGACAATCTACCTCTGTGTACAATAAACTTGAATGAATCAGACAGAACTGTTGGGGATAAGGGGGTAGATCTGTTTTACATTTGACTTGACTGATATTACGTAGGTCTTACACTAAACAATTGTGCAATTTTTATTTCAAAGATGGATAAGAATTTTCTCACATTTTTTTTATTTACACAATGTGACCAAAATAGCATATACTACAAAATGGTTTTTAGAAATAAAAAAGTATAACATTTACTTGGATATCTTTCACTTTATAACTACAATTATTTTTTTGGAAGGGTTGAGTTCCATGGATTGAAATACGTTTCTAAGAAGCAAAAAGAAAATATGAAAGAAAAAAAGAAAGAGGAAAAAGGAATGGAAAGTAAAAATATTTTCAAAATTCTGATTCATATGAATGTATGACATTGGCAATGCCTGTGTTATGCTTAATATGATGTGCTCAGTCATAAAATTAAGATTAGAAACAGGAATTCTCATGAGATTACTGAGCCTTCCAGGTTTGATAGGAAGCAAAAACAGAAATATATGTCCAATATGCTTTTCCCTTATGAATGTAGTTTAGTTGAAAATATGAGTGACAGCCAAAAGTTCCTGAGTAGTACTTCCAGTCCTGACACTGACTTGTTCTGGGACCCTGGCAATCTGCCAGACCACTGTGATTTCATTTCCTCCACTGTAAAGTTAGCAGAATACTTACCTACATCCCAGATGTTGGGAGACTTAATTAATGTCAGTGTTTGTGTAAAAATGAAATGCTGTTTACCCAGTAAATGCCAAGTAATTCAGGTTTTTTACTCCCACTTTTTGCAGACACCATAAAGTACAGAAGAAACAACTTGCTAAAAGAGTTGGTAATATATCAGGAATTCTTGAACCTTTCTTTGCATCAGTAATTGTCAAAAATCATTTATTAACCTCTCACCTAGTAATAAATTTCTGTATATGCAGAAATTAGTCACCAAATTTTAAATACCTTGCACTAGTTAAACATTTATAGCTGAATATGTCAGTTATACTATAATAAACATGAAAAAAATGCATAGTTGTATATTCATATTGGTTTCCTTACTTAGTCATGCTGAGGATAGTGTCGTGGATTCCAGCCACAGTGAGCCTGATGTCTCATTATCTCCTAAGGCCACAGACTGTACATCTATACCATTAATCGGGCATCCTGAAAATTCATGCAATGAATTATTTATTTATTTATTTGACAGACCGAGATCACAAGTAGGCAGAGAGGCAGGCAGAGAGGCAGGCAGAGAGAAAGGAGGAAACAGGCTCCCCGCTGAGCAGAGAGCCCAATGCGGGGCTTGATCCCAGGACCCTGGGATCATGACCCAAGCTGAAGACAAAGGCTTTAGCCCACTGAGCCCCCCAGGTGCCCCTAGTCAGTTAGTTTTATATACCTTGATTAATTTAATTGGAAATTATATTTACCAGATAATAAATGAAGTTCCTTTGGTGAAACCAATTATTTGATAACATGAAGCACATATAGGGAAAATAAGTGAAGTGGCCTCTTGGGACTTTTTTCTTTCCTGAACTTCTGACTACATCAAGGGGTGCTTCCCTGGATATCATGGTCTCTTGCTCCACCCTTAGATTTCCAGGGAAATAGGACGGTGACCAGAGCAGTAAGCTTGGGAGGAGGGACTGGATACTCACAGCTTTGCCTCTTGTACTTCTCCATCTTGAGCCAGAGAAGAGCTATAGTCATCTGTTCTCTTAGTGCCTCAAGTAGTACACAGTGAAGTTTTGGCCACTCATTGCAGTCTGTCCTAGATAGGCAAATTCAGTTTTGGTGTTCCAAGAGCTGGAAGATCTTTTTTTGAAAAAAAAAAAAAAAAATAGAGCCGTATTCAGTTGAAAATTTGAACTCCACCCACCTAACTTCACTGCTTTCTCTTTCTTGCTCTTAAATTTTTTAACTAAGGAAGGGCAAAGGAGGTTATATTTACTGAGCCTCCTAAAATCTCAAAACAGTACAAGCTGGGAACAGCTATATTCAAGCCTTACATATCGTTGAAGCAACTTGTTAAATAGTTGCACACAAAGGAAAGGACATAAACATAAATGTGAAAACTTATTCTGAAAATGTAAATAGTTGACTACATATAACATGATTAACACAGTTTTGTATCTGTAATAAATTCTATTTCAAGATAAATTGGCATATTTTGATTGGAGCATCCTGTTTTAGTCTCCAAAAAATGATGAACTTAGCAATAAGCTCCCAAATGTCCATCCTCACTTTTTTGCCCTGAACTGTGGAACTCTAGTACTCAAGGAGACCTATCCATATGTTTCTCATTATTAGAAGTTTAACAACAGATTTGTAGCTGCTGTTTCATAATGCTTGCAAAACCTTTACATTTTGACCTATGAAACAAATATTTAGATAAAAACAAATAAAAAATAAGCATAAAGGAATGCATGGTCAGGTTCAGGGTACAATAACATTTGAGGATCAAATATATATTAAATTTTTATGTTAATGTTGATAGTACTAGTCAAAGCTTAACTTTTCTTTCAAATGAAGTTAAGTTAATAAAATATAACTTCTTCTAAGTGTCTTCCTAAATTCTAAGTATTCTAACAGCTTACTAATTAAAAATGCTTTTGATAAATTATTATAAAGATGGTTCGGCTTGGGGTAGTAAAAATTGATTTTATTCTGTAAAAACATAATTTTTTAAAGTTTGAGATATGGACTAAACCAGACTAGAAACAGAAAGCATATTAAAAAACTATAGGAGGTTAAAAAAAAAAAAAAAAAGCTTTAAGACCAGTCTTGACCAGTTATCAGTTAATGGTACCAAGAGCAATAATCTCTGTTATTCATATCTTCTACTTAAGGTATTATCAATTATGTTCATTTTTACTTTCCTAAAATATTATATGTAGCTTATATCTATGTATTTTAATCATTTTTTTAATGTAGGAGAATTAATTCACAACAAAAATGGCCTATTAGGATATGTGATATGACATTGAGGCACTTCTATATAATTCTTTTTTTAAAGACTTTATTTATCTTTAAAAATATATATTTTTATAGATAAAGCCATTATATTTATCTATCAGAGAGCTAGCAAGCACAAGTAGGTAGAGCAGCAGGTAGAGGGAGAGGAAGAAGCAGACTCTCCATTGAGAAAGGAGCCCAATGTGGGCCTTGATTCCGGGAACCTGGGATCATGACCTGAGCTGAAGGCAGCCACTTAATCAACTGAGCCACCCAGGCACCCTTCTTCCATAAAATTCTTTAATTTTTGTAAAGTCAACAAATAATTAATTATGGCTCATACTTATATAGAACTAGGAACTCAGATTCTCATAATAGTTATAAATTTATTAAGAATTAATATTAAGAATTTTCTGCCACGTGATTTCACTCACGTGGAATTTAAGAAATTCAACAGACTGAACATAGGGGAAGGGAAGGAAAAATAAAATAAGATGAAATCCATATGAGACTCTTAACTATAGGAAACCGTAAGAGACTCTTAACCATAGGAAAAAAACTAAGTGTTCCTAGAAGGGAAGTAAATGTGACAATGGGGTATTGGGTGATGGGCACTAAGGAAGACATTTAATGTAATGAGTACTGGATATTATATGCAACTGTTGAATAACTAAATACTACTCCAAAAACTAATAATACAGCATATTAACTAAATTGAATTTAAATAATTAAAAAAATAATTTTCTATCACATTTTGTTGTTAAGAATTTTCTATCATTTTTGATTGGTATTTACCATAGAAATCAGATTTCCTTTTTTTTTTTCTTTTAGAGTTAATTTTACTTAAATATTTCATCATATTATAGGGAAATACCTCAGGATTAAAGTTAGATGTCTTCATTTTAAAAAGGGGTCCTTACTATTTTTGATGAAATACCCATAAAAATCATTCATACATTCTAGAAGGTATATTTGAAACTCAAGAAGAAGAAGAAGGGGAGGAGGAGGAGGAGGTGGAAGAAATGAAGAAAAAGAAAAAAGTTATTTTAAAAATCAAAATATATGTGACTCTGTCACATGACTCCAAGTCAATTAAATTTTCTACTACTTTCATACTTGGATATAGTAGTCTTCTAGATATTTAAAGATTTTGAGGTTGAATGTATCTTAGTTTGCCTTTAAATAACATCAGAACAACCTACTTAGAAGTCAACAATTTCAGCAAATTCTTTGGTCATGTACAAACTATGAGCCTTTTTTCAACTACAATTAGTTCAACTATTTTGCATCCAAAAAGACATCAGCATTTATGAATATTTTTTGATTGGAAATAGTAAAGCTTCCTTTAAAATAGTAAGCCAATTATAATAATTTAAAATTATTTGTCAATTATTTAGCTAGACAATAGCATTTTAATGATAAAAATTAGGCTAGGTATTTTTTTTATAAAGATGGTTTCAAGGGACAACTGAGTGGCTCAGTAGGTTAAGCATCTGCCTTCAGCTCAGGTCATGATCCTGGGGTCCTGGGATTGAGCCCAGCATTGGGCTCTCTGCTCAGCAGGTAGTTTGCTTCTCCTTCTCCCTTTGCCCCTCCCCCATGCACCTTTTCTCGCTCTTGAATAAATAAATAAATAAAATCTTTAAAAAAAATAGATGATTTCAAAATTTAGTAGCACATAGTAACATTTAGGATAGCATAATTGAAAAAAAAAACAGTTTAATTCAGATAGAAGAGATTTCAGATTCAATTCTGGACTTTTTTACTATTTAAATCTATAAAAATATTCTAAAATGATAATGGGTTTAAACTTTACCTTTTTAAAGAAACTTTTCAATCTGCCTAGATATATGTTACCTCACAAGGGCTTGCTAGTCATTCATTTGTCATCTGAAATGTAAACTTTCCACCTCCCACTTCCATAGGACAAAACTCTATTCATAAACACAGGAGATCCCCACAGATGCAAATGCAACATACTTAGTTTTTGTTGCAGATCAGAAATTATACAAATTTTATTTGGATTTTAGGAAGAAATTCTGTCAATTTAGAAACCCTCAGGAATATAAATCAATCAGTCTTAATGTATATCCACTAAAAATATTTTAAAATACATAAAGTGCAAAAATAAAGTCAATCAAATTATTTTCTTAAAGCTTTTAAAATGTAAAATATGTCACCAGTGATCTGGAGAAAAAAAAGAAGTCCAAAACTTAAACTGGATGTTTAAACCTATTTCAATGAATAAGAGAAAGTGAAAGTAAATGAAAATGTGAAGGAAAGAAGTTGAATTCAATAAAAAAATTAATATATCACTAGTTTGATACAATTTTTCACTTTCTTTATGGTTGTGTTGACATCAAATAGACACATTATGTGTATGTGACAGGTAAATGACTTATCTAGGGCTACAAATAGTTTTTTAGTGTAAAAGGAAAATAAATATCCAGTTTCATGTGCCCAAGTTCCCTGGAAGGCATTCTAAGTGAATTACTGGTTTGTGCTAAACACTGTTCAATACATAATCTCTGAAGCACTTCACAATGCTTCAACTGTAAATAGAAAAGAATAATTACAAATGGTCCTAAAATATGAAAAATTTGCCTTAAATGAACATGTTTTTCACAGAAAATTTTGAAGTTTAGTCAGTTATGCTAAGCAATTTGCAATGACATATACATATATAATTTTCAGAACTTTTTATGATCTTTTGATCCTCTTCCAAAAAGGAATGCAAAATCATTCTCAATGGTTCATGTTTTTCCTACTTCCCTGTAAGTTTTACACACAGGATTTGTTGCATCATTGTCTTCTTGGCCATCCCCTAAATGGGAACCAGAGAAATATATGAAGAAAATAGGGAAGCAGACACTTACTTTTTTGTTGCTATTACTACCCAATCTTACTCTTCTGAGTGAACTAATGAGCTTGTAACTTTACCATCTTTCCCTCATCAACCTTCAGATATCAACACAATTTGAATACATCACCAAATGGCTTTACCAAGAGAAAGTCACAACATAAAGACTAATTTATAAACACATAATAATTATTAATACAGTGTTGTACTGTTAAACAAAATGCATTATTTTCATATAAAAGTTCCTCTGCTTCTTTCCTTTTTAACATTTTTGTCATCATATTATTTTACTATTGGAAAAAAATATCAAACTACAATATTTGCAACATCAAGGAAGAAAATGCACAAGGTATGATGGAAATAGGAAAGATGTAATCTAAAGTCGCACTTTAGATTAAATTCATGTACAAAATGTTACTTCTTACATTGTTGACTTTATTATTATTTGTAATCTACCTCATTTCATGAAAGGAATTGAGGCAACATACAAAGTTATGTAACTTAGGACAGAGGAGAAGAGCAGTATTAAAAGGAAAAGTGGGAGGAAGAAAGAGAATGGAAATCAAGAATTCCTGATCATATATGTGATTTGAACTTTTTAATCTCTAATTATAAAATGATGTTATTTACATTTTAGACATGAGCAAAGTTATAAATATAAGGGCAAGCAAGATATTCCTGGAGTTTTCATTACTTTAGAGTCACAATGAAGATAAGTATACTCACCATATTACAGTGGCTAAGGTGTAGGGGGAAAAAGGTTCTCATTGTTTTCTACAAACTTGTTTCCTCTAAATCAAAGGGATAGAGAAGCCCCAAATGCTGTTTTCCAAAATTGCCTGCCCACAGTTACTGTGGGGTTAAAAAAAAAAAAAAAAAAAAAGGCAAAAAAAATAAATAAATAAACGTATCCAGATTGAAAAGAAAGAATTATGATATGATGCAGATGAAAAAAAGTAAAGTTAAGAATATCAAATTATAATAATCAATATACAAAAAGCTGTTACATTTCTCTCTTTTTTTTTAAAGATTTTATTTATTTATTTGACAGAGATCACAAGTAGGCAGAGAAGCAGGCAGAGAGAGAGGAGGAAGCAGGCTCCCTGCCAAGCAGAGAGCCTGATGCGGCGCTTGATCCCAGGACCCTGGGTTCATGACCTGAGCTGAAGGCAGAGACTTTAACCCACAGAGCCACCCAGGTGCCCCAGCTGTTACATTTCTATATATTAAACTATTAGATAAGTAAATTGAGAAAAGAATCCCATTTACAATGACATAAAAAAATATCTTGGAATAAATTTAACTGAAGAGGTCAGAGACCTATACACTGAAAACTAGAAGACATTTATAAAAGAAATTAAAGAAACACAAGTAAATGGAAAGATAGACTGTGCTCATGAGATTTAACATTGTTTAAATATTCATACTCTAAAAGCAGTCTGGAGATTCAAAGCAATCCTATCGATTTTCCAATGGTATTGTTCATAGAAATAGAAAATACAACCCTCAAATTTTTATGGAACCACAAAAGACTCCAAATAACCAAGGCAATCTTGAGAAAGAAGAACATGGCTTGAGGCATTATGCCTTTAAGTATATCACAGACTTTAGTGTATGTATAGCTAGTATATACTAGCTATAGTATTCAAAACATTATGGCATTAGCATTAAAATAAATACATAGATAGTGGAATAGAATAAAGAGCCCAGAACGAACCCCACACCCATTCATAAATGAATTCCTAACAGATAAGCCAAGACTATATTATAGGGAAAAAACATCCTCTTCAGTAAATAGTGCTGGGAAAACTGGACAGCCAAATGAAAAGAAAAAAAAAATGACACTGGACCACTCTCTTGCACCACACACAAAAAAACTAACTCAAAATGGATTAAAGGTTTGAATGTAAAAAACTCCTACACTAAGCTCTTTTGATATCAATCTTGCCAACAATGTTTTGGATTTGACACCAAAAGCAGAGGCATCAAAACCAATAATAAACAAGTGGGACTATATCAAATTAAAAATTACTGCACAGCAAAAGAAACCATCCAGAAAATGAAAAAGCAGCTGACTGAATGAGAGAAAATATTTGTAAATATCTGATAAGGGATTAATAGCCAAAATATATAAAACAGTCATACAACTTAACACCAAACAACAAACAATCCAATTTAAAAATGGACAGAGGATCTAAGGACACAATTTTCCAAAGAACATACAGATGACTAAAAGGTACATGAAGAGGTACTCAACATCATTAAGCATCAGGGAAATACAAATTAAAATAACAATGAGATAACACCTCTCACCTGTTAGTATGGCTGTTATCAAAAGGACAAGGAATAACAAGGATTGGCAAGGATGTGTAGAAAATGGAAGCCTTGTACAGTGTTGGTGGAAATGTAAATCAACACAGCCATGATAGAAAACAGTATATTGGTTCCTCAAAGATTAAAAAGAGAGCTATCATGTGATCCAACAATTCCACCCCAGGTACTTATCTGAAAAAATAAAAACACTAACTCAAAAAGATATATGTGTTCCCATGTTCATTACAAAATTATATGTAATAGCCAAGACATGGAAGTTATCTGTGCCCATATAAGGATGAATGGGTAAATAAGATGTGGTGTAGAAAAAAGGGTAAGACTTCCAGGAAAGATGGTGGAGTAGAAGGACCTTAGGCTCACCTTGTCCCATAGATACAGCTGGATAATACTTACATCAGTGTAAAAAACCCAGATCACCAGCAAAATAAACTCCATAACTAAATGTAGAGAAGAGGCTACATTGAAGAGGGTAAGAAGATGTGGTTGGGAACTAAATGGTCTGTGGAAAGGAGAGACACTGCAGGCATGGAGAGGAGAGAGAGAAACAGACCCCACAAAAGGGAGGCTGCATGGGGAAGGTATATCCCTATAACATCTGGCTTTGGAAACCAGAAAGGCTGGATGAGTTCCTGTAAGCAGTGGGACTTAACACCTAGAATTTCTTAAAAGATTTATTTATTTTATTTTAGAGAGTGAGAGAACAAGCACAACTGGGAAAGGCAGAGGCAGAGAGGGGGAGAATCTCAAGTGGACTTCACATTGAGTGTGGAACCCAACTGGGAGCTTGATGTCACAACCCTGAAATCACAACTGGAGCCAAAACCAAGAGTCAGATGCTTAACTAACTGTCCCACCCAAGCATTCCTAAAACCTGGAATTGAAAAATAATGAGCAGGCTTAGTTCTAAGAGAGCGTGAAAGGTGAGAGAAAATAATCCATGTTCTAAAGAAACAGCATAGGAAACAGTCCACAAGATACAGCACACAAGCAGTAGTTTGAAAGGTGTTTGGAGGCATATAGGAAGGAGAGTTATTTACAAATCTCAAAGCCTGTCCCAGAGGGACAGAAATTTCTGCAGAACTCCTCCAGGACGGCCACCACCAGCGACCACCCATGCCAGAGAGAGTGCAGCGAAGCCTCCAGGCCTGGTCCCCGAGCCCCCAATTTCTGCTGCTTGCACCAGCACTGGGCTAGGCACACTTCCTACTGGCACGTGTGAGAGAGCCTGGTGTGGACACTAGCTGGTACTCTCTAGAACTACAGCATTTTGCATTCTGCACGTGCACTGTGCTACCGCTACCAAGGCCTGAACCGTGCTCCCCACCCTTCCCTGAGAGAGCTCCGTGCAAGCGCTAGCAGGTGGTCTGTAGGACCCAGCCGAGAGTCTGAACACTCTCAGCCCAGGCTTGAAAATCTCAGCACCCTATTTCTGGTTGGGGTCTCTTGGGCAGTCTAGACCCCAGACGCCAGTCCCGGCAAAGGCAGCCATTGGAAGCAGGTTCCCTGAACCAATATCACTCATGGTTTCAGTGACATGAGGGTGTAGAGACAAGTGAGCACTTTGGGCCACCCCTGTGACAGTGGCAAGGGATGTGCACTGTCTGGGAGGTTGCACGGCTCAGCGGACTTTACAGAGGGAGAGTCTGTGTGTTCTGGACCACCCAGAGGGGAGCAGACTGAGGCTTCTCTCTGAGACAGGGGTCTGGGTACAGTTTGCTTTCCTCTAATCTTCCAAAAAGCCCTAAAAAGCTGCCAAAGAACAAAAACCTTCAGAGAACAAAAGTCTGAAAAACCAGTTTCCACAGAGCCCAGCCCTTGAGAGGGAGCAGGAGGACTCAACCCAAGCCAGACTGAGTGAAAAAAAAAAAAAAAAAAAAAAAAAAGGGGGGCCCCCCCCACCCACAGAAAGCCAGCCAAAAGAATAAGAGGACAACCACCACAGGGTCCCCATAAAACAGTAAAACCCCAATACCAAGGAAGAACAATATATTAAGCTCCCGGTATTCCCCTAAAACCTGTATATTTCATAGATACAACTTTTATTTTTAATTCATTCTCACTATTCTTGTTCTTTTTAATTTTTTAACCTATTTACCATTACAACAAGAGATTCAAACAACAAATTCCAAAATAACCTTTTAACTTGAACTTTTTTCCATACATATACCTGTGTTTTTCTTTTGCTTTTCTATTTTTCTAATATACATATAGATATAAGCTTCAAGGTAATCCTCTTTCCCTAATCAATACTACACCTATATATAAAGCAGTTTTGATCTCCCTTTATCTCTGGAAAGTTTAACAAAGATATCAAGATACACCCAGGAAGAATCAAAATAACCTTCCTCACCCAATTAGAGGATTTATAACCACCCTCCCATCTTTTTCCTCTGTCAGTGTTTCTGTGCATTTGCTTTTGTTCTGGTACTACATAAATCTTATACTTGGGGTTCATTTTGGTTGGGTTCTTTCTTTTTCTTGTCATTTACTGTTGTCGGTCTTTTTGTTTGTCCATTTTTGTTTGTATACCTTAGAAATCTTACCTTTGGGGCCCATTCTGACTGGGTCTTCCTTTTTTTTCTTTTTTTTTTTTTCTCTCTCTCTCTTTCTCTCTCTCTCTTTTTCATTTTTCTTTTGTTTTGGTGGTGACTTCTGATTGCTCAGAAGCATTCCAGGGTGGAACTGTTCCTGGATCACAGCTACACAACCCTTAAACCACCTTTCACCAAAATGATGAGGAGAAGGAATGCCCAACAAAGGAAAAATCCAGAGACGGTACCCTCTCCATCAGAGCTACTGGATATGGAAATAAACAATATGTCAGAAAGGGAATTCAGGGTAACAATTATCCAGGCAATGGCTAGGTTGGAAAAAAACATTAATGATAACATGGAATTGATTAGGGCAGAAGTGAAAGCCACTCTGAAAGAAGTTTAAAATGCTATCAGTGAGATCCAATATAATCTAAATTCTCTAACAGCTAGGATAACTAAAGCAGAATATAGAATTAGTGATCTAGAGAACAAACTGATAGAGTCAAAGGATCAGGAGGAAGCCTGGAACTAACAGCTCAGAAGACATAAAAACAAAATTAGGGAAATAAATGACACCATGAAACATTCCAACATCAGAATTATTTGGATCCCTTAGGGGGAGGAGAAATAAAGAAGACTAGAAGATATAGTTGAACAAATTCTCCATGAAAATTTTCCCAATCTGGGGAATGGAATCAACATTCTTGTCATAGATGCAGAAAGGTTTTCACCCAAGATCATAGAATCTAAAAAGACCTCAAGGCACCTGATTGTAAAACTGATGCATCATAATTTTAGACAGGAGCTCTTGAGAGCAGCTAGGGGAAAAAAATTCCTTATGTAGAGAGACAGGTCCATCAGAATAACATCAGACTGTCTACAGAAACCTGGCAAGCCAGAGAGGGCTGGCAAGACATATGCAGGGCACTAAATGAGAAGAGCATGCAGCCAAGAATACTTTATCCAACAAGGATGACATTCAAAATGGATGGAAAGATAAAGAGCTTCCAAGACTGGGAAGATTTAAAAGAATATGTGACAACCAAACCAGCACTATAAGAAATATTAAGTGGGGTTCTATAAAAGAAGAAAGAACCCAAGAGTGTCATAAAACAGAAATTGGCAGACAATCTATAGAAACAAGGACAACATTCACAGGCAACTTGATGTCAATAAAAACGTAACTTTCATTAATCACTCTCAACATGAATGACCTTAAACACTCACATAAAATGGCACAGGGTTGCAGGTTCGATAAAATGGCAGGACCCATCCATATGTTGTCTACAAGAGACCCATTCTGAACCTCAGGATACATCCAGACTGAAAGTGAAGGGATGGAGAAGCATCGTTCATGCCAATGGGCCTCAAAAGAAAGCTAGGGTAGTGATTCTCATATGAGATAAATTATATTTTAAACTAAAGACTGTAGTCAGAGATACAGGACACTACATCATTCTTAAAGGGTCTATCCATCAAGAAGATCTAACAATTGTAAATATTTATGCCCCCAATATGGGAACACCCAACTACATAAGACTACAAATGTTAATCAAAATAAAGAGTCATATTGATATGAATACATTAATAGTAGGAGATCTTAACATGCCACTTTAAGTAGTACGTCATCCAAGTAGAAAATCAATAAAGAAACAAGAGCTTTGAATGACAAATTGGACCAAATGAACCTCATAGATATATACAGAACATTCTACCCTAAAACAAGAGAATACACAATCCTCACCAGTGCACATGGAGCTTTCTCCAGAATACACAACAACTGGGTCACAAATCAGGACTCAACCAATACCAAAAGGTTGAGATTATTCTCTGCATATTCTCAGAACACAATTCTTTGTCTTCTTTGAAACTGGAACTTTAAAACTGGAACTCAACCACAGGAAAATGTTTGGAAGGAATCCAAACACTTGGAAGCTAAAGACCACCCTGCTTAAGAATTTTTGGATCAACCAGGAAACCAAAAAACTTAAACAATTATGGAAACCAATGAGAATGAAGACACATCAGTCCAAAACCTATGGGATACAGCAAAGGCAGTCCTAAGGGGGAAATACATAGCCATCCAAGCCACCCTCAAAAAAATTGAAAAAATCAGAATATAACAGCTCACCTTATACATTAAAGAACTGGAGAATCAACAACAAATTAAGCCAACCCCACACACAAGAAGGGAAATCATCAGGATCAGAGCAGAGATCAATGAGATAAATACTAGAGATACACTAGAACACATCAATGAATCTAGAAGATGGTTTTTTGAAAGAATCAATAAGATCAATAAACCATTGGCCAAACTAATCCAAAAGAAAAGAGAGAGGATCCAAATTAATAAAATTATGAATGAAAAGGGAGAGATCACAACTAACACAAAAGAAATAGAAACAATCATCAGAAATTATTATCAACAGTTATATGCCAATAAGTTGAGCAACCTAGACAAAATGGATGCATTCCTGGAAAACTATAATCTTCCAAAACTGAATCAGGAGGAAATTGACAACCTGAATAGACCAATATCTAGTAATGTGATTGAAGCAGGGATCAAAAAGTCCCAAAAAACAAGAGCCCAGGACCTGACAGATTCCCTGGAGAATTCGAGCAAATATTCAAAGAAGAAATAATACCTATTCTCCTGAAGCTCTTTCAAAAAATAGAAACAGAGGGAAAAACGTCCAGACTCTTCTATGAAGCCAGCATTACCCTGATCCCCAAACAAGACAAAGACACCACCAAAAAGGAGAATTTCAGACCAATATCCCTGAAGAATATGGATGATAAAATTCTCAAACAGATCCTAGCTAATAGGATCAAATAGCACATTAAAAGGATTATCCACCATGCCCAGGTGGGATTTATCACTGGGACACAAGGGTGGTTCAACATTTGCAAATCAATCAATGTGATACAACAAATCGATAAGAGAAGAGAGAAGAACCACATGGTCCTCTCAATTGATGCAGAAAAAGCATTTGACAAGATAAAACATCTGTTCCTAAATAAAACGCTTCAAAGTATAGGGATAAAGGGAACATTATTCAACTTCATAAAATCTATCTAAGAAAAACCCATAGCAAAAATCATCCTCAGTGAGAAAAAGCTGATAGCCTTCCCTTTGAGGACAGGAACATGACAAGGATGCCCACTCTCACCACTCTTGATCAACATAGTACTAGAAGTCCTAGAAACAGCAATCAGACAACAAAAAGAAATAAAAAGTATTCAAATTGCCAATGAAGAAGTCAAACTCTCTTCGGATATGACATGATACTTTATATGGAAAACCCTAAAGATTCCACCCCCAAACTACTAGAACTCATACAACAATTCAGTAATGTGACAGGATACAAAATCAAAGCACAGAAATCAGTTGCTTTCTTATGCACTAACAATGAAAATATAGAAAGGGAAATTAGAGAATTGATTCCATTTACTATAGCACCAAAAACCATAAGATACCTGGGAATAAGAACCATAAGATAATAAGATAATAATAAGAACCATAAGATACCTAACCAAAGAGGTAATGGATCTGTACTCAAGGAAATACAGAACATTCATGAAGGAAATTGAAGAAGACACAAGAAGATGGAAGACCATTCCATGCTCATGGATCAGAAGAATAAACATTGTTAAAATGTCTATACTGCCTAGAGAAATCTATAATTTCAATGCTATTGTGATCAAAATTTCACTGGCATTTTTCAAAGAGCTAGAACTAACAATCCTAAAATTTGTATGGAACCAGAAGAGAGTCTGAATTGCCAAGGAAATGTTGAAAAAGAAAAACAAAACTGGGCACATCACGTTGCCTGATTTTAAGCTTTACTGCAAATCTGTGATCACCAAGACAGCATGGTACTCGCACAACAACAGACACATAGACCATTGGAACAGAGTAGAGAGCCCAGATATGGACCCTCAACTCTATGGTCAAATAATCTTTGACAAAGCAGGAAAAAATATACAGTGGTAAAAAGACAGTCTCCTCAATAATTGGTGCTGGGAAAATTGGACAGTTGTGTGTAGAAGAATGAAACTTGACCATTCTCTTACACCATACACAAAGATAAACTCAAAATGGGTAAAAGCCCTCAATGTAAGGCAGGGATCCATCAGAATCCTAGAGGAGAACATAGGCAGTAACCTCTTTGCCATCAGCCACAGAAACTTCTTTCAAGATATGTTTCCAAGAGCAATGGAAACAAAAACGAAATGAAGTTTTGGGATTTCATTAAGATCAAAAGCTGCTGCACAGCAAAGGAAACAGTCAACAAAACATAGAGGCAACCCACAGAATGGGAGAAGATATTCGCAAATGACACTACAGACAAAGGACTGATATCCAAGAGCTATAAAGAACTCCTCAAACTCAAGACACACCGAATAGATAATCGCATTAAAAATGGGCAGAAGACCCCTCTCTCTCTGCCTGCCTTTGCGTACTTGTGATCTCTGTCAAATAAAGAAATAAAATCTTTAAAAATAAATTAATTAATTTTTTTTAAAAATGGGCAGAAGACATGAACAGACACTTCTCCAAAGAAGACATACAAATGGCTAACAGACACATGAAAAAATATTCATCATTATTAGCAATCAGGGAGATTCAAATCAAAACCACATTGAGATATGATCTTAGACCAGTTAGAATGGCCAAAATTAAAAAGACAGTAAAGAACATGTGTTGCAGAGGATGTGGAAAAAGGGGAAGCCTCTTGCACTGCTGGGGGAATGCAAGTTGGTGCAGCCACTTTGGAAAACAGTGTGGAGATTCCTTAAGAAATTAAAAATAGAGCTAGCCTATGATCCTGCGATTGTACTGCTGGGTATTTACCCCCCCAAAAAAGGGCCATATATACCCCAATGTTTATAGCAGCAATGTCCACAATTGAAAAATGTGGAAAGAGCCAAGATGCCCTTCAACAAACTAATGGATAAAGAAGATATGGTCCATATATACAAGGAATATTCTACCTCCATCAGAAAGGATGAATACCCAACTTTTGTATCAACATGGATGGGACTGGAAGAGATTATGTTGAGTGAAATAAGTCAAGTAGAGAGAGTCAAGTATCATATGGTTTCACTTACTTGTGGAGCATAAGGAATAACACGAAGGACATTGGGAGATGGAGAGAAGTGAGTTGGGGAAAATCAGAGGGGGAGACAAACCATGAGAGACTGTAGACTCAGAAACAAACTGAGGGCTTTGGAGGGTAGTGTGGTGGGGGGTTGGATGACCGTGGTGGTGGGTATTATGGAGGGCAAGTGTTGCATGGAGCACTGGGTGTGGTGCATAAACAATGAATTCTGGAACACTGAAAGGAAATAAAATAAAATAAAATGGAAAAAAAAAAGAACATATATATGAAACCCATAGCTAATATCATGCTCCATGGTGAAAAGTGAGAGATTTCCCCATATGATCAGGAAGTAGACAAAGATGTCCACTTTCACCACTGTTATTCAACATAATACTGGAAGTCCTAACCACAGCAATCAAAAAAAAAAAAGAATGAAAGAAAAGGCATCCAATTCTTAGGGAAGAAATAAAACTTTCACTATTTGCAGATGACATGATACTATATGTAGAAAACCCTAAGCCTCCACAATAAAACTATTAGAACTAATAAATGAATTCAGTCAAGTTGTAGGATACAAAATCAATATACAGAAATCTGTTGCTTTTCTGTGCACTAATAATAAAGTTGCAGAAAGAGAAATTAAGAAAGCAATCCCATTTAGAAATGCACCAAAAATAATAAGATACCTAGGCATAAACCTAACCAAGGACGCAGAAGACCTGTACTCTGGAAAGTTTAAAACACTGATGGAAGAAACTGAAGATGACACAAAGAAATGGGAAGACATTCCATGCTTATGGATTGGAAGAACAAATATTGTTTGAGTTTCCATAGCACCCAAAACAATCTACAGATTTAATGCAATCCCTATCAAAATGCCAACAGAAATTTTCACAGAACTAGAACAAGCAATCCTAAAATTTGAATGGAACCTCAAAAAACCCTGAATAACTAAGACAAGGTTGAAAATAAAAACACAGTGGGAGTTGTCAAAATTCCATATTTCAAATTATACTACAAATCTATAGCAATCAGAACAGTATGGTACTGCCACAAAATAGACACATAGATCAGGATGGAACAGGATGGAAAGCCCAGAAACAAACCCACAATTATGTGGTCAACTAATCTTCAACAAAGAAGGCAAGAATATACAATGGGATAAAGATAGTCTCCTCAACAAATGGTATTGAGAAAACAGAACAGCTACATGCAAAATAATGAAAACTAGACCACTTTCTTCCACCATACTACAAAATAAATTCAAAATGTATTAAAGTCCTAAATATGAGCATTGACACCATAAAAATTCTAGAAGATTTCACAAGCAGTAATGTCTCTGATAACAGCCATTGCAACATTTTTCTAGGTATATCTCCAGAGACAAGGGAAATAAAAGCAAAAATAAACTATTCACACTACATCAACATAAAACAAAAACAAAAACAAAAACAAAAACTTCTGTACAGTGAAGGAAACAATCAACAAAAGTAAAAGACAACCTATTGAATGGGAGACATTTTACAAATGGCATATCCAATAAATTGTTAGTATCCAAAATATATAAAGTACCCATACAATTTAACACCAAAAAACAAATAATCCAACTAAAAAATAAGCATAAGAAATGAACAAACATTTCTCCAAAGAAGATATAGATGGCCAAAAAACACATGAAAAGGTGTTTAACATCACTCATTAGCAGGGAAATGCAAATCAAAACTATAATGAGATATCACCTCACACTTATCAGAATGGCTACAAGAAAGAAAGAAAGAAAGAAAGAAAGAAAGAAAGAAAGAAAGAAAAGAAAGAAGAAAGAAAGAGAGAAAGAAAGAAAAGAATGGAAAGACAAAAGAAAAGAAAAGAAAGAAAGGAAGGAAGGAAAGAAGGAAGGAAGGGAGGGAGGGAGGGAGGGAGGGAGGGAGGGAGGGAGGGAGGAAGGAAGGAGGGAGGGAGGGAAGGAAGGAAGGAAGGAAGGAAGAAAGAAAAAGAAATCGACCATGTGTTGGCAAAGATACTGGAAAAAAGAAAATGTCGCGTAACAGTTGGTGGGAATGCAAACTGGTGCAACCACTGTGGAAAACAGTATAGAGGTTATTCAAAAGTATAAAATGGAACTTTCTTATAATTGTACTACTGGGTATTTATGCAAAAAATACAAAAACACTAATTTAAAAGCATATATGCACCCTCATGTTTATTGCAGCATTACTTACAATAGCCAAACTATGGAAGCAGTCTAAGTATCTATCAATAGATGCATGGATAAAGAAGAAGGGGTATATAGACTCACTGAAATATTATTCAGTCATAAGAAAGAATGAAATCTTGGCATTTGCAACAACATGAATAGAGCTAGAGAGTATAATATTAAGCAGAATAAGTCAAAGAAAGACAAGTACCAGATGATTTCACTCTTATGTGTAATTTAAGAAACAAAATGAAGGGAATGAAAAAGAGAGAAACCAAGAGACAGACTCTTTGCTATACAAAACTAACTGACTCTTACCAAAGAGGAGGTGGGGGTAATCAGTGAAATATTTGATGGGAATTAAAGGGTGCGCTTATCATGATGACAACCAAGCAATGTATAGAATTGTTGAACCACTGTGTTGTACTCTCGAAACTAATTTATCATAATATGTTTACATGTATAACTATAATGGAAATAAACTAAAAATCTTAATAATTAAAAAACATAAAGTAGAAACAAACAACAACAGATGTGGTATAGATATATAGATATATAGATATAATGGCTTACTATTTAAAAATAAAAAAAGAAAGAAATCATGCCATTTGCAGAAACATAGACTTTGATGGCATTATGCTAAGTGACATAAGACAAGGAAAGATAAATCTTAAGAAAGATACATATATGGTTTCACTTGTATGGAGAATATAGAAAAAAAAAAAGAACTCATAGATACAGAGAACAGATTGGTGGTTGTCAGAGGTGGGGAGGGGGAATGAGAAAAATGGTCAAAAGGTACAAAAAGATCCAAATTCCAGTTATAAAATAAGTAAGTCATGGAAATCATAATGTGCAACAAGATGAGTATAGTTAATAATACAGTATTACACATTTCAAAAATACTAACAGAATAGTTTTCAAAAAATTTTATTATAAGAATAATAAATTTTGGAACTAAATTGATGAATATTGACTTTCCATAGTGATCATTTTATAATATATACAAATATTGAAACATTACTTTGTATAACTGAAACTAATGTAATATTTGTACGTCAATTATATATCAATTTTAAAATTCTACAACCCTAGCAATTTTTTTTCAAAAAGTGTGGGTTACAACTTACCATCTTTTCTGAGCAAGAGTATAAACCTGGTCACAGCTTTCTGGCAGTCTCCATGTAGACACTACCTAAATCTTCTCGTTCTTATATCCCTCTTTCCTTACATCCTCAGGTTCTCTTGGGGCTGACTCCACTGGTTTCATGTGTCTTAAATTAAACCCAATCCAAACTCACCCTCTCAGACTCTGTGGTTAAGGGACCTCTTAATCTTAATTATGACTGAGAACCCCAGAAAGATTTTGTTGATGAGTGTTGTAGCTATTGCTACTTATCATATTGGAAACTGAAACTAAAAATATTTTTACTATACTTCATTTAGAAATAGCAGTAGATTCCCAATAAACATATTTGCATAAATAACATTCTAAAATAGATACATTTTCTTTTAAAAAGAGTGGAAAATTACATTATTTTACATTTTTGCAATTTTCTTTAATGTTTGGCTTCATAGGAAACAGTTGAATTCTTCTGCATTCAATCTGTTGTGATATATACTTCTGGATGGAGAATATTAAGTCCTGGTCTCACAAAGATACATAGCTGGAAAATTAGTGGTATTTTAATAATTTTCAGATAATTATGGCAATATAGCAAATCTTGACAAATAGTAGTTTCTTAAAGGTTATATGAAATATGCAATATGAAAGCACACTGATGAATTCTTCATATCTGTTGTATCAAAATCCACTGGTCTTGCACTTTAAAAGAATAGCTTACCCATGCTTGATTTGTAGTACTGGTCACAAAGTTGTGCATCTCTTCTGAATATTAGCACATTTCATTAAGCAATATAAAAAATCACATTTACTAATATCATCATGGAGCTTGTTAGAAGTCTTGAAGTATTGCAAAGCTGTCAAGACTATGGTAGCAGATACAAGTTTTTCAAAATTCTAATTTTCACTTAGAAAGCCCAAGTTTTATCACAGGCAACAAACATTATCAGTTGTTTTCCTTGAAGTGACAGTCTCATTCTGTTTATTTTTGAGAAAATATCTTCCATATATTTGTGTATGAATAACCATAGTTAGTCTGTCAGGTATTCTTTCAAGTAAAACATGTGTACCATGTCAAAGGGGCCCATAATTCCATTATTCCAATGATTACATAAGTGCTTTCCTGAAGATACTCACCATACTTCGATACACAGCAGAAGTGTTCTATTTGTACAGCCCATTTAATCACATAGAATATTAAAGAGGCATGGTCTCAAGAGCTAATATTTAGCTAAAATTAATACTTTTTATTACTTCATCCAGGAAATTTGCAAGAGAAACTGGATTTGTTTTCCTAATGAGAATGTATGGTGGTGAAAAATAGACAGCTAACACAATTTAGTGTTACTATGTTGATTCAGACACCTGCTGTTTTGCCCACCCTTGCTTTCGTACCATCACAGTAAAGGTGCATGGTGGAAAAGCAAATAGCATCTTAGTATTACTGTGCAAATAGTGTGATCTTACAAACACCTTGAAACATTTACCAAGATTCCTAGGGGTCCATGGACAAGATTTAAAGAACATTTGGTCTAGGCTTTTCATGCTTTAACATTTTTTCAGCATATACAAGGTAAAGAAATTTGGAAGACAGGGACATTTCCAAGGATAACAGTTAAGGAAGTTCCCAGAATAAATCTTAGACAGTTGGAAGATTATGATCAGATGAGGTTTTGATAAGGGCCCAGTCCTGAAAAAGAGAATAAGAGAGTGAGAATTTTGAGCTGATTGGAAATAAATTCCAATATTTTTGACTTTCAGCTGAAACGATAAGCTATGGTGAAAGCACCAGGGCTAGAGGGAGGTGGGGACAAAGCCACTTGATGATTATCATAGTTATCTTTTCTGAACAAATTTAGGAAATTGTTAGTGGGGATGGTAATGTAGTCTTTCTTTCTCTGTCTTCATACCTACCCAGGCAGCACTTTTTACTGTGACCTTCTAAATCTATCTTCCAACCTAGAGGTCAACAAACTTTCTGTAAAGGGCCAGATAGTAAAAATTGTATATTTTGTGGGTCATATAGTTATATTTTGCAATACTCAACTCTGCTGGTGCAGTGAGTTTCAAAAACTTTATGGATGGACACTGAAATTTGAATATCACAAAATTTTTGTGTGTCACAAAATAGTATTCTTTTCCAACCATTTAAAGAACATTCTTAGGGCACTTGGGTGGCTAAATTGGTTGAGCCTCTGACTCTTGGTTTTGGCTCAGGTCGTGATTTCGGAGTCATGAGATCGGCCCCAGGTTGGGCTCCTGCTCAGTGTTGAGTCTGCTTGTCTTTCTCCCTCTGCTCTTCCCCCCACTCTCTCTCTCTTCCCATCCCTCTCTCTCAAATAAATAAATAAATAAATAATAAATAAAATCTTCAAAAGATAAATAAAAATACAGAACATTTTTAGACTATGGGCTATACAGAAGTAGACAGTGGGCTGGATTTGGACAGTAAGCCATAATTAGCATAACTGACTAACTCAAAAGAAAGACTCTGATGATAAAAATTTGGAGTGCTATGAAGGGTAACTTTGATAAAGACCTTTTAATATTCTTTTATTCCCTTTGTTTATTTCAGACTGACCTTATGCTCTCATCATCCAAATATATGTGATATTGTTATTCTAACATTGCTGATAAAAAAATCACAAGGTCCTTTGACAAAAAAGAAGTCATGGGGGGCACCTGGGTGGCTCAGTGGGTTAAAGCCTCTGCCTTCAGCTCAGGTCATGATCTCAGGTCCTGGGATCGAGGCCCGCATTGGGCTCTCTGCTCAGCAGGGAGCCTGCTTCCTCCTCTCTCTCTGCCTGCCTCTTTGCCTACTTGTGATCTCTCTCTGTCAAATAAATAAATAAATAAAATCTTAAAAAAAAAAAAGAAGTCATGGAATATATATACAACATAACATAGCATAATACAATGTAATATATTGTGATAACAAGACAGTTGAAGTTTTTATTAAATTCTGCCAGTTTTCATCTACAAAGATATTTCACAAAATTGTGTTTGTACAAAAAAAGGAAAAGAAAGTAAACAAACTCCCCTCTGCATTTGGCCCCAGGCAGAATCAAAAAAACTAAAAGCAGAAACATGAGTTTCTTTAAGCAACTCAGTTCTGAAGGATCTAACTTATTAAACAATACTGTTATGAAATCTCAGATTAAGTACCTGAGTTTGATTTATCCCAGGAATAACTCTCCCTGCCCACCCAGCCTTTCCAAAGTCTTAGAGGCTCTTCAAGCCCCAATTCAAATCTTATCTCTGTAAAGTCTTTCCTTGTCTAAGCCATCACTCCTACCTGAATTCCTAGGCATTTATTTATGGCACTATTTATTTGACAATCATGGATTTAGTAGGGTCTTTTCTGGTATTTTCTTAAACTGCTTTTGACTCCTCAATGTTTAACTGTAAACTTCTAGAGAATCACAATCCTTCTTTAGTTTCGTAGGGTCTTTTCTTGTATTTTCTTTTTTTTTTTTTTAAGATTTTATTTATTTATCTGAGAGAGAGACAGTGAGAGAGAGCATGAGAGGCTAGAAGGTCAGAGGGAGAAGCAGACTCCCCGCGCAGGTGGGAGCCCGATGCAGGACTCGATCCCTGGATTCCAGGATCATGACCTGAGCTGAATGAAGGCAGTCGCTTAACCAACTGAGCCACCCAGGTGCCCTTCTTGTATTTTCTTAGACTGTTTTAAGACTCCTCAATGTTTAACTGTAAACTTCTAGAGAATCACAATCCTCATTTAGTTTCTTATAATTTCTAGGTTCAGCATAATGCCTCATCCACCATAAGAGCAACTCACCAAGTACTTGGTTAAAATCAAATGCAAGTAAAATAATGCATCTTTTGTTTATTATTTTTCCAGATTTCACCATTCAATTTCTTCCTCATCCTCCCGGGAAGAATATTTCCCCGTTAGTATTCATCCTGCTTTAGATTTTTTTAATCTACTCAAGAAATTTTAAAAATCTAACATGAAATTTACAAACTAACATTATTTCATTTATTCAGCACATTGATACTATTGCCTAATTATGTGCCCTTTCATTTTTTTTTTTTTCAAATTCTACTAATCTAAACTATACTGAGGTATCTTTTGATGTGTCCAGAGGTTTTGAGTCATGCTGAGCTGGATTCTTACCATGAACCAGGTTATTTAGAACATTGCTCTTCAAAAACCATCTGGAATATAGAATTCAAATACAGGTATATATTTAACATACACGTAATTGTGTTAGGAAGCATAAAATTGCTATACTGCTTTTGAAAAGCAAATAACAATGCCCATCACAATTTTAATTGCAGATATCCTCTGACCCATGAATTGCACTTTTAGCATTTGGCTTTAGGTATATATTTACAAAAGTATTTCAAGATATATGAATAAGAATGTTTATTTTAGTATAATTTAGAGTAGGAAAAATACGCAGCAACCTAAATGCCTATTAAGTATGGAATTTGTTGAATAAATATGCTATTTTCATAAAATAAAACACTGCATTGTATTTAAAAGAACTAGACATGTCTGCATTTACTGATATTGAAAAATTTCTAAAATGTATTATTTAGTAGTTGAAAAATGAAGGTGGTATGTGAGCCAAATAGTTTAATTTCATTTGAAAATATAAAAAGTGCATTTCTTATACAGATTTATGCAAAAACAAAACAAAAAAAACCATTACTTTCCCTCAGAATACACACAAAATTGTTAACTGATAATATTTAGTAAAAGATATTAGTAGCTCAGAGAAGGAGACTTCTCCTTTTTTTTTTTTTTTTTTTTTGGTGCTTCTGTATGACATGTGCTTTAAAAATATCTCTTCTAGAGGTATCACAAACATGAAATCTTGGCAAGTAGCTCCTTTATCTCATCCACATGTTTAGTCACTACTCTTTTTTTTTTTTTTTTTTCAGAAAATATTTACCCCAAGTTAGAAAATACATAAATAGTGATGAATCACCAATAGGTGGTGCTATTCTGTGTATTCAATTTGCAAATAGGATTTTTTTACTACCCCTACACAAAGTTTACTGTTTTCTGGTTTGTTCTGAATTGACAAAATAACATAAATCTATATTTGAAAGGGCTTTTTCTCTCTTAAATAATCTCCTTGTTTAAACCAGTATATATTTACATATGTGTGTGTATGTGTGTGTGTGTGTGTGTGTGTGTGTGTGTGTGTATTTAGACAGGGAATTTTAAAATACTCTTACTATATTTTTTTAGATAAAAACACAGTTATATGATGCTGATTCCACATGACTAACGAAAAAAATAACATTTTATCTCACATCCTAGTAACTCAGAATTCCCTTACCAAGCCCACATGAAAGGGAACAAAAGTAAAGAAAAGAAAAGGGAGGGAAAAGAAGGAACGAAATAAATTAAGAAAAGTCCTCTCTTCTTGGGAGGCCGGCATGACATAGGCCAGAACAGAAGTCAGAAGCACCTTAGAGAAAGTATGACCTATTCTATCTGCAGTAACTTGATACACGTGAATGGTTACCTTTATACTCTACAAGATATTTTCACTAAAAAGAAAAAAAAAGGATTCTTCATTATTTAGTCTGGTTTGGGTTGCTTATCGAATCATGATACAAATTACCTAATCTCAGTGTATTTCTATGACAACCAAGGAAAACCAAATATTACTTAGTTTTCCTTTAGACTCAGCCCCTGTAGATATTGAGCTTGCCACAATGTGTCTGCCACCAACTGTACCTCATGGCAACAATGAAGGCTTTGTGAAAGCAGCATGGATTCCTCAGGAGTCTGTGTAATGCTTTCCTGGAATGTGGGTGGACAAATCCTAGTAAATACATGAGGCTTTATCAAACTAAACCTACACTTAAGGCATACTCAGAGTGAGGGAAATTTTTTAAAAGCAGTGTGTTGAAATTCTCTTATAAAAGGTCATAACCTGATATGATAATGTTACAGAAACTTACTTGCATACTGTTTGAGTTTGGAGGGGAAAAAAGACCCACACAAGAGATCTCTAACATAGCCCTTTCATTTAAAGCTGAATATGCAAGAAATTTTTCTGACTTGCCTAAGTTGTTACAAGAAGTTAATATATCTATGAAGAGAATCTGAAAGAACTGCATGAAATGAATGAGAGGTTATTCCTTAGAGAATACATTTACTTTCCACAGCTCATAATAAAGGTAATCATGGAATACCTGAAATAATCAAATCTAGAACAAACCCTAAATCTTGTTTTGGCAATTTGACTCCCTTCCCCACAAACCATTTATCAGAGCTAAAATATTAATCTGAATTTATTTTTTCTCTCCAGCATGGATTTAGTAAATTCTATGGAATGGAGAGTAGTTTTAAAAAACTAGAAAATCATGGTCTAATGGACATACTTGTCAACTATGAGAGTATTAACTCCTAGAAGTATGTGTCTAGTGCTAATGCAATGCAGGGCGGGAGAATACTAAGGTAGATGGGGGTATCACAAAGGCTTCTTAAAAGAAACACTGATACAATTCAAAGAACAAGTAGGAGATAGTCATATAGACAAGAGAAGACATCCAGGTAGGGAAAAGAGCATATGCAATGACTAAGAAATTTGAAAGTTTTCATGAAAGTTTATATTACAGCACAAGTCACAAAAGAACTATCTTGATCATGAGATTAGAAAGGCAACCAAAGAATATACAGAGTTTTTGTTGCCATCTTGAGTTTCAACTTGTGAAAGGATGACCTGAAACTTTTGAAACAGTAATTCTGCAGCTTATAAAAGATGTGGTAAAACAAGTAACAAGGGCATCTTTCTTTCTTTCTTTTTTAAGATTTTAGTTATTTATTTGAGAGAGGGCATGAGAGAGAGAGAGAGAGATTGAGAGAAAGATTGGAAGGAGGGGCAGGGGGAGAAGCAGACTCACTGCTAAGCAAGAAGCCCAATGTGGGTCTCAGTCTCAGGATCCTGTGATTATAACCTTAGCCAAAAGCAGATGCTTAACTGACTGAGCCACCCAGGCACCCAAGGGCATCTTTCCATAGGAGACCAAAATGAGATTAATTAATCTTAAAGACAAGTGAGTATGGTTAGAGAGAAATAGATAATTTTGAGAAAAGTCGAAGGAAATACACGAGTACCAATCAGCTTTTCTTGAGTAGGCAATGCATCTGTAAAGTGGAATTTACATAAAGTGACAATGGCTAAAAAAAGAAACTTTCCAATTTTACTCTTGGGTTATAGAACTGGAGGTTGTTTAGCCACAGTAATTTTCTTGGTACAGCCATATCTACCCTATCGTATTTACTCAAGTTTTGCACTGCTTTTATAATTTTGTATTTTGTCACATCCCTGGGGTTTATGAAGGAAATTATTTGTTGTTATCCATTTACCATTTTAACAGGAAATTTGCCGTTTATCCTTTTCTAATCCTTTTTACCTATTTGCCTAACCAGATTTTAAGTTCCTGTTTTATGAGTAAAAATATATAAATTCATATTTCTAGCATAATACCTTAGATAATATAGGATAACAATCTCTCTTTCTCCCTTTTTTAATTTTGAGGTGCTCTTTGGAAATGGAGACCCATGACAGTTTTCTTTTTGCAAACCTCTGTACTAGGAAAATAGCTACATGTCATTATTTAAAGCATAGGTATAATTTCATACCTGTTATATCTTCTCTTATCATAAGTCATCAGGAAATCTAGAGCTGTGATGAGGTCTTTATTAATGATATCAGGCTGTGGGGCAGGCATTTTGTTTATTAACTTTCACACTAATTGATTCTCATTTCTTTTACTCAAGTTCATTTAAATTTTTAAAAATCATGTGCTTTTGGGGCTGCCTCGGTGGCTCAGTGGGTTAAGCCTCTGCCTTCAGCTCAGGTCATGATCTCAGGGTCCTGGGATCGAGTCCCACATCAAACTCTCTGCTGGGCAGGGAGCTGCTTCCTCCTCTCTCTCTCTTTCTCTACTTGTGATCTCTCTCTGTCAAATAAATAAAAATCTAAAAAAAATAAAATAAAATAAAAAATCAAAATCAAAATCATGTGCTTTTATAAATTGTCTTAAATCCTTTATGAAAGCAGTGGGGTATAAATTAGAAAAAAAAACTCTACATACAGCAACATTCAATAAATATTCATGGTTAGCAATCATAGAATATGCAATGTCAACCCAGAATAAGAAAGAATATGACAAATCTTGGTTATGTAACTTCGCTGTGGCCGTCCACTGCACAGTCTATTCAAGAAAGTATTTCCACCCATTCTGCTTCACAGAAATAACGAGATACCAGTATTAGAGTTTCTTCCAAGGAAATTTCCTGGACTGAATGGAATAATTAAATAAGCCAAGTTTGCTGAAGTTATCCAGACTTCACTAATGAAGAACTCGTCTTTTCTTTAAAATCTAAACCATGCAGTTTAATGGGGTTACAACTGTTATCATAAGTCTTTCCTTTTGAGTGCATATGAAAATATACCCTCTGCTAAATAAGAGTATGAATAAACTAATTCTTATGCTGCTTCAATGGCTGGTTGAGGCACTAGAGATGAGAGAGTAAATAATACTGCACTTTGCAGAAAATGAAAGAATTTTAAAATTACTACATTTGGTCACTGCACTAAAGACTTCTGGCAAAAGAGCCTTTTCAGAATGATCCAAGCTCTAACTTTAATATAAACAATTAGCTAGAGTTTCTTTCTATCTCTTCTTCCTTCCCTACTTTTCTCTTTATAATAGATTGCTTACTTTAGAGGATTGTATGGCATACCATCAAGACCCTGCTCCAGGAGTGCGTGGGTGGCTCAGTTGGTTGAGCATTTGACTCTTGGTTTCAGCTCAGGTCATGATGTTGAGGTCCTGGGATTGAGTCCTGAGTCGAGTCTTCATGGGGCTCTGTGCTGAATGTAGAGCCTGCTTGTCCTTCTCTCTTCCTCTCTGCCCCTCCCCACTCCAGACCCCCCATTCATGCTACTCATGCATGCACTCTCTCTCTTTTTCTCACAAATACATAAATAAATAAATTATATATTTTTAAAATCCCTGATCCAGAATTGAGGCATTCATCCCCCACCCCACCCCAGCTATTTAGAATGTTAGGGCTGTTGGCTCACAATAAGACCCTGTTGAGGATTTCAGCTGAAGACTTCTCAAAGACAACATTAGAAGCCAGAAGAAATGGAATAATATGCTCAAGCATTGAAAGTAAATAACTATCACTCTAAAATTCTATAGTCTGCTGAATGATGATCCAAAGGTGGAGCAAACCAAAGAAGTTAAACAAAAGAGATTGAGAGGACTTATATTTAATTGATCCTCACTGAAAGAACTGCTAAAGGAGCTATATCAAGAAAATGAAAATTGAACCCTGAAAAAAGAGTGAAATACTAGAACTGATGAGTGGTAAACATGTTAGAGAAGCTACCCAATTCAACAGCAATCACAAAGACCCCTATAATTACAGTGATAGAGAAACATAATGGAGGTAAAGTGCTGAACAATATTATATAATACGATAGGAGGTAAACTGACAAAGTGCTCTGAGGACTTTGTGTCAAATGGGAGTTAAAATGAGATACAACACAAGGAGGGGAGGAGTCAGGATGGCAAAGAAGTAGCAGGCTGAGATTATATCAGGTAGCCCAAGATCAGCTAGATAGCTTATCAAACCATTCCGAACACCTACAAATCCAACAGGAGATTGAAGAGAAGAAGAGCAACAATTCTAGAAACAGAAAATCGACCACTTTCTGAAAGGTAGGACCAGTGGAGAAGTGAATCCAAAGTGACAGGAAGATAGACCACGTGGGGAGGGGCCGGCTCCCAGCAAGCAGAGTAGCAATGAAGCACAAAATCAGGACTTTTAAAAGTCTGCTCCACTGAGAGACATCACTCCAGAGGCTAAAGAGGGGTGAAGCCCATGCCGGGGCAGTGTGGCCTCACATCCCACGTGATCACAGAAGGATCAGGGGTGTCTGAGTGCCACAGAGCTTGCAGGTATTAGAGTGGGGAAGCCAGCTACAGAGACAGAGCTGAGAAGTGAGCTCTCACTCAGGGTTACCTTGAACCATAATCCATGTCACAGGCCACTGCTCTGTGAGTGGGGTCTCCACAAGATCCAGGAAAACCCCCCTAGAAGAGCCCAGGGATCTGTGGGGTTCGGAGACTCCAGGCAGGGCTGCGTGCCAGAGACTGAGATGCTTGGGCACAGGCTGGGTGAGCTCAGAGCGCAGCCAGAGGCCAGGGAGACGGGAGTGATTGAGCGCTTTTCTCCGAGGGTGCACTGAGGAGTGGAGCCCCGAGCTCTCAGCTCCCCTGGGCCAGAGATTGGGAGGGTGCCATTTTCATTCCCACCCTCTGGAACTCTACGGAAAGCGTTCAGGGAACAAAAGCTCCTGACAGCGAACCGGAGCGGATTACTTAGCCTGGCCCCTGGTAAGGGCAGTGCAATTCCACCTTGGGGAAAGACGCTTGGGAATTACTACAACAGGCCCCTCCCCAAGAAGATCAACAAGAAATCCAGTGAAGACCAAGTTCACTTACCAAGGAGAACAGCAGAATTCCAGAGGAGGAGAAAGCAAAGCACGGAATTCATGGCTTTCTCCCCATGATTCTTTAGTCTTACAAAGTTAATTAATTTATTTTATTTTATTTTATTTTTCTCCTGCTAAATTATTTTTAACTTTTACCCTTTCCTTTTTTAACATTTTTTAACTAGTTTATCTTAACAATACATTTCATAAAAAAATCTTTCTTGAACCTTCATTATTATAGTCCTATTTTATCCTTCATTGTATCTAACTTTATTTTTTGTATACACATAGGGTTTTTTCTTCTAAAAAATTTGGGGTACAACTTCTTTTAATAGATCAAAATACACCCTAAATCTAGCACCGGGCTTGTTCTAGTCTCCAGCCTGAGCAAATTCTCTCCACTTTCTTTTTCTTTATTCTCCCAACCAACTTATCTTATCAACTCCTTTTTTAGAAATTAAAAAAAAAAATTGCATCTTTATAGTCATATTCCATCCCTTCATTGTGTTTACCATTATATATGCTTTTCATTCTTTAAAATTTTGGGAGGTAGTTTCTTCTAAGAGATCAAAATTCTTCCAAAATTAAGTGGGTGACCCTGTTCTAGTCACTAGTCTAATATATTTATATATTTTCTTTATTAATATTTTTTCTTTATTTATATATTTATAAGAAATATTTTATTTATTTTTTTTCCTGAACTTCTGTTTACTTCCTTTCTCCCCGCCATGATTTGGGGTCTCTTCTGATTTGGTTAAAGCACATTTTCCTGAGGTCTTTGCCACCCTTTTAGTATTTTATTTGCTCCTTCATATATTCTTATCTGGACAAAATGACAAGGAAGAAAAACTCACCACAAAAAAAAGAATAAGAGGCAGTACCAAAGGCTAAGGACCTAATCAATATGGACATTGGTAATATGTCAGATCTAGAGTTCAAATGATGATTCTCAAGATTCTAGCCGGGCTTGAAAAAGGCATGGACAATATTAGAGAAACCCTGTCTGGAGAAATAAAAGCTCTTTCTGGAGAAATAAAAGAACTAAAATCTAACCAGGTTGAAATTAAAAAAGCTATTAATGAGGTGCAATAAAAAATGGAGGCTCTTACTGCTAGGATAAATGAGGCAGAAGAGAGAATTAGTGATATAGAAGACCAAATGACAGAGAATAAAGAAGCTGAGCAAAGAGAAACAAACAACTACTGGATGATGAGGGGAGAATTCAAGAGATAAGTGATACCATAAGATGAAACAACATTAGAATAATTAGGATTCCAAAAGAAGAAGAGAGAGAGAGAAGGGAGCAGAAGGTAATATTGGAGAGAATTATTGGAGAGAATTTCCCTAATATGGCAAAGGGAACAAGCATCAAAATCCAGGATGTGCAGAGAATCCCCCTCAAAATCAATAAGAATAGGTCCACACCCTGTCATCTAATAGTAAAATTTACAAGTCTTAGCGACAAAGAGAAAATCCTGAAAGCAGCCCAGGAAAAGAAGTCTGTAACATACAATGGTAAAAATATTAGTTTGTCTGCAGACTTATCCACAGAGACCTGGCAGACCAGAAAGAATTGGCATGATATATTCAGAGCACTAAACGAGAAAAACATGCAGCCAAGAATACTATATCCAGCTAGGCTATCATTGAAAATAGAAGGAGAGATTAAAAGCTTCCAGGACAAACAAAAACTGAAAGAATTTGCAAACACCAAACCAGCTCTACAGGAAATATTGAAAGGGATCCTCTAAGCAAAGAGAGACCCTAAAAGTAGTAGATCAGAAAGGAACAGAGACAATATACAATAACAGTCACCTTACAGGAAATAAAAATGGCACTAAATTCATATCTCTCTGCAGTTACCCTGAATGTAAATGGACTAAATGCCCCAATCAAAAGACACAGGGTATCAGAATGGATAAAAAAACAAAACCCATCAATATGCTGCCTACAAGAAACTCATTTTGGACCCCAAAACAACTCCAGATTTAAAGTAAGGGGATGGAAAATAATTTACCATGCTAATGGACATCAAAAGAAAGCTGGGGTGACAATCCTTATATCAGATCAATTAGCTTTTAAGCCAAAGATTATAAAAAGAGATGAGGAAGGACACTATATTATACAAGCACAAGAAAGTACACAAATTAAAAATGTACAAGTATCCATCAAAGATACTGAATTTGTTACTTCCCAAGTATTAGTGGGACGTAAAGTAGAAAGGGAGACCTTAAGCAACCCATCAGAGAGCATAAAAGAAGACACAGTTAGTAAGAGCATGTATTTTTGGGTGCTCAAATGAGTCCCAGAAACCCCTCCCACAGTGGAGGTATTAATTCATTCCCTCAAATACTAATTGTTGGCTGTTGATGGCTCATCCTTTATGGGAGATACTTTGCACAAGTTTGCACCCTTTCTCTGGTGACAGCCTCTATCCAGTAACTGGTCAAAGCAGGAATATAAATCTCCAACTCACTTGCTTGAAGATGAAATGAATCTTAAGACCCTGTTAGCTCCACAGCTCCCTGACTGTAGGATAAGCTGAGAGTTTTGTTACAAATGGGTAACAGTTTAATTCCTTGCTTTGTCTAATCTTGCCTCCTTCTTTTCCTTACACACATTGATCACTAAAGCAATCCCCAATAACCTCTTACATATAATTTTCTATCTTTGATTCTTTTACCCAGGAACCTGGACTAAGGCAATTATCTCATATGTGCTAGACATCAGGAGATGAAGATGAGTAGAATTAGAAGATAAGATGTACCAAAGCAGTTCAAAGCTAATTTATCAAAATAGTTATACAGTATGTTCTGGATTTTGATTTGCCATTTACTAGCTGTGTGACCATGAACAAATTCCTTGAACCTCGGCTTCCTCACCTACAGAATAAGGTTGTGGTATGCAATGAACTGAATATTTGTGCCCCACCCCCAATTCATATGTGGATTTCTTAATCCCCAGTGTTATGATAATTTGGGAGGTGATTAGAGCAATGCAATCTAAAAGGTAGATCCCTCATGTTAGGATTAACATTCTTTTAAGAAGAGATGTGAGAGTACTTACACTCCCTCTGAATTCACAAAGAAGAGGTCATGGTGAGCTCATGGTAAGACAATGGAGCTTACAAGCCAAAAGAAGAGCTCTCAGAATAAAACCTACCTTGATAGCATCCTAGACTCTTCATTTGCCAGAACTGTGAGAAATAAATTTCTGTTGTTTAAGCCACCACATCTATAGTATTTTGTTATAGCAGCCTGAATTGACTAAAACATTTGTAGTTAACTAGGAAGTGTTTAAATAGTACTAGACAATATTACTTATCATATATGAAAATACTGAGGGCATTAAAAGAAAAAGAAAGCTAAAATTGGAATTTGTTTTATTTCAAAGAAGACTTTGAAACAAGGTGACTTGAAGTTTAAACTTAGGAGATGAATAGGACACTGTCAGATAGGGCAGAATTTAGATACAATGCCAAGCAGAAGAAAGGCATGAGGGGCGCCTGGGTAGCTCAGTGTTAAAGCCTCTGCCTTCGGCTCAGGTCATAATCCCAGGATCCTGGGATCAAGCCCCTCATCGGGCTCTCTGCTCAGCAGGGAGCCTGCTTCCACCTCTCTCTCTATCTGCCTGCCTCTCTGCCTACTTGTGATCTCTGCCTGTCAAATAAATAAATAAATCTTAAAAAAAAAAAAAGAAGAAGAAGAAGAAGAAAAGAATGAGCCAAATTGCAAATGTGTGACAAATTGCAAATAATCTACATGGATTGGTGCATTGTTGAAGGTGGCAGCAAGTAGGACTGGAAAGATTTGAGCTAGCTTAGGCAGCTTGCATTTTAATTTGTAGTATGTAATAGGAAATTCCAATGCCTTTATAAATGAATGTGACGTGAATAAATTTGTATTTTTAAAAGATAACTGTTCATCACAGTGGGAAGGATATATTTAAAAAACTAAGGAGAATCTGGAAACCAGGAGACATGCAAGAAGCCTGTTGCATTGATCTAAGCAAAAGATGAAAATAGACTGAACTATGTCAGTGGCAGAAGAAATTGATAATGAGTGATTGATTTTAAAAACACTTAGGAGGCAAAGTCAAAAGGATTTGGGATGCATAGATAAAAGTAGAGAAAGAAGAGGAAGTCAAAGTGAGTCTCCAAGTGTTCTAACTTAAGAGGCTGGGCAATGGGAAAAACTTTTATCTTGAACATGATCAGTTTAAGATATTAGATTAGCAAAGAATTATGTAAGAAAACCAGAGTGAAAGGGGCTCAATAAAATTCAAATAAAACAATACTTGAAAAGAGGTGTCATTGTGTATGGAGAAACAGTCTTCATATGTCAGTGTGTCTGCAAAATAATTTTCTACCTGGTTAGATTAGCATATGGTAATGTGTTTCTTCTCCCATGGAAAAAGAATGCTTAGGCAGTGAATACATAACAAATCATAGTACTTCACTCTGCATACCTGAATGTGGGTTTTCAATGAACAATTCAGACTGTATTTCATGCCCTGTTCACCAATAATTTATAATATGCATAAATAGCCTTCTCCATTAGATTTATATCCATGCATTTAAATTAAGATCCACTTAGTCTGATGCCTCAGAGTCTAGCTGAAAATATGCCAAAAGTTTGGCTTTTAAGTTTTCAAGCTTTGGGGGGATTAATTTCATCCACCAGAAGCACAATAATTCCATATGTCCAAGTTTAGATGTATTTGCTACTTCTGAAAGAAACAATGATGACACTATGCTGACTTTCAAAATGAATCAAATAAAAGGAAAAGCATAATTCAAAGCCAAATTGGGATTCATTTGCACATATTTGGGACTTAAAAGATTTTTGTCATCATTTGACTGGAGCCCTGTTGGAAACTATTTATGAGTCATTTCCAGAGAGCTCTTTTCAGGATGCTCAGCTTTAAATTGCACTAAAGCCCTGTTTTGCTTTCCCTGATCTTGCAACCAACTGACTGCCTTTTTATAATTGTGTCTCTGAAGCCCTGTCAGCAGGACAACTGTAAAGCCATCTTTAAATTTAGTGAAAACATAAAGCATAAAGTCCAAGATGAAATTTAGCACTTGAACTCCCAACTCAAGAGGCTGTATTGTAAAAGAAGGCAGACTTGAATGAAATTAGAAAATTTGATCTGGACATAAAACCATCCATTCCTAGGGTCTTAAAATGGCTGCCTGGGAGAAATTATACCTCTTTATTTTTTAAATAGTACTCAAGTACCAAAGAGTTCTAGTGGCAAGCCTATAAGAAATTTTACAAGTATTTCATAACAAAAATGAGCTTTATTGTCAAATTATATTTGTTGCTATTTTCACTCATTCTACAATGGATCTCTCTTTTGAAAGGTTGTGTTATACTGTCTGTGCTTGCTGTCTGTGTTTCTCCAATCAATCCACATACATTCACTGAGCTCCTAGGGGTGCTGAAATGTTCTTGAAGAAACAAAAGTAAAATATTTTTATACATGTATATAAACACTTGTTAAGCTTAAAAATAGTAGACTGTCACAAAAGACAAAATAGGGGACAGAGGTAATCTGGCAGAAACAATGTTAAATAGAATTATGTACATTGATCATTATTTACATAGCCCAAAGTGAACCACCAGGGTCAGTATTTCAGACAACACTGCTATTTTTTGCAATTCTAACTGTCCATTTGAAGTTTCTAAAAAAGCTTCCTTTTTTCTGTATTTCTCTGATTTTCGAAGTCCGGAAAAATTGTATCATATCAGTGCATCTGTGGAGATTTGAAACATGTCCTCAAAGTTCTTTGACTTCACTCTTTGAGAGGTGGAGTTAAAGTCTTCTCCCAGAATTTGAGCTCTGATTGCTTAACCAGTGGAGGTAATATTGTCCTACTCTGGACCCAGGCCTTACAAAACTAGGAACTTTCACTTTCTGTATCTTGGCACACTTTTTCTTTAAATTCAGATATAATGCTCTGAGGAATTCAAGCTGCCCTATAAAGACCCCTAGGCAGAGAAAAATCTTAGAAAAAAAAAAAAAAAGGAGATGCTATCACCATAGTTGAGTTGACCCGGCCAATGTCAGGTGAAATGGAGATGAGATATCCCCACTGAATACCGCTCAAACTGAAAATTCATAAGAAAAAAAAAAAAAAACTTAAATATCAAAATTACAAAAACATCAAAATAAATAGAAGGTCTATAAATTACATGTGTGTGTGTATGTGAGTGTATATACATACACAGTGAAATTTAAAACTAAAATAAAAGTTTATTTGATAATTAGATATAATTAAAGGGAGATTTAATTAGGAAGAAGTCAAAATCAGAAAAACTGAATGTAATGTAACACCAAAAGCAAAAAAAAAAAAGAAAGAAAGAAAGAAAGAAAGAAAGAGGAAACATGAAGGAATGGTAAAGAAAGATGGAGTTTGTGTGCTTTGTGTTGAGGAATGAGGAATAAATAACATGGAATAATGGCTGTAACTTATCTAAAATTTAAGAAAGACATATATTCTCCATTAAAATATCCAAAGTATTAATAGCGGGATAAATAGCAGGATGTACACATTTAGAATGTTTTAGTCTAAGTGAAAACCATGAAAGACAAAAATAAAATTTTTAAAGTATCCAGAGGAAAAATACAGTTTACCCACAATGAACTTAAAAAAGAAAAAAAAAAAAGATTACTTACCTCTCAACAGAAGTAATAAAAGACAAAAGATAGTGTTAAAATATTTTCCACATATTAAGAGAAAACAAATATCAATGTAGAGTTGTATTCTCAAAACAAAATTATTGTAAAACTAAAAAGAAACTAAGCAAAAGCTTAGAGAGTTTATTATTATTAATAGGAAACATTATTGCTCTGTTGTGACATGTCACTCATAATAGCTTCCTCCAAAGAGATGTTAACTAGTACAAATCTAAACCTCCATCTATCCCTTTAATCAAGAAAACTCAGGAAAGTTTAAGAAAAACATCATTACAGAGTGAATCTCTTACTGTTTAGGAATAAAAGAACAGAAAACATATCTTCTGTTCAGCTTTTCCTAAGACATCACCTCTGTCCAATGTTATATAGCCTCCCTAGCTAGTAAAGAAAATATTGTATCCTTTTATACCTATCCAAATGTCTTTCTCAACTGTCTGAACATGGACAAGGAAAAACTGCACAACTTATAAGGAACTCTTTGGAAACTCCAACAATCACCTACAGAACTTCACTAAAAGCATAGGTAAAAGATAAAAATAAAGGAGAAAAAATAACCCTGGAAGGAAATTCTTAGATTCTAGAAGGAATTGTGAATTAATTAAATTATTTAAAATGTAGATATGAATAAACAAATGGTGGTTATATAAATCATTTATATTAATGTTGAATTGGTTGGATTAAAAAATAAAATTTCCAGAGTTTAAGTCTAGGTAACATTACTTTATACAACTGAAAAAGGAATGGTGACTGGAATTAAAGTAACTTAAGGTTCTTCTATTGTTCAAGGAAAGAGTAAAAATTCTATTAATTTTAGACATTATAAAGTATGCATATTATAATTTCAATAGCAATGATCAAGAGAATCTAAAAGAAATTACATTGTCCAAACAATAGTGGAAAAACAAAATCAGAAAATAAAAGGCAAATCCCAAACAAAGTCAAGAGGAAAAAAGTACGACTAGGGGAAAAAAAAAATAAAAGAAAGAAAATAAATAAAATTCTAAATAAAAATGTAGGGTTATATATTAACATTATGAACATAAAAATGCTTCAAATGCCATAACAGAAATAAACTAGAAATTGGTTACATGAAGGTTTCAGATGATATCCTAAATATGTGAAAATTAAAAAAATATTTTGAGCCAAATGAAAATGAAATTGCAATGTGTCAAAATTTGACACAGACAGAGAGACAAAGGGAGAAGAATGTGATATGAAGATGGAGGCAGAGATTGGAGCAATGCACCTACAAACCAAGAAATGCCATGGATTATCAACAACCCCTAGAAACAAGAAGAAATACATGGGATGGTTTCTTACTCACAGCTTCCAGAAGAAACCAGTCCTGCCAAATCTTTGATTTCAGACCCCTAGTTTCAATAACCGATTGAGCCAGCTTTGGTATAGTCAGGAAACCATATTAAAGTTTACAGAGGAAACAATTATATTGCTAACTAGAAAAAGTGGTTGAATGGTATGTCTAAATGCCCCAAGTATTTACCAGAAACAGAAAAGACTTTTCTCTATACATCTTTGAGTATGTCAAAAAAATTTGCATTATGTACAGAGGAGTTTATTTTCTACAATTATAATAATCTATTGGATTTACCCTCAAAAAATTGCTGCAAGTTGTGTCAATATTGCAATGACAGATCCTCCCTAACTTTCTGAGAAAGTTCTCAGAAAAATATCAGAAACCATCAAGTTTCTGACTGGCGCAAGATTTTGCTAAGCCATCCCATAGCACCTCATGGAAGAACAGATGGCAAAATGTCTTAGAGTGAAGATAAGCAAGTTTATTTCAAGACACAACCAAAACATGGCAAATGAATTTTTCTATTACATGTAATATGATCTTAGGCTAGACTGTGAATGCTAGCTACAGATACTAATACATTACAATAGAAGTCCTTGTGGGACATTTCTTTTTTAAAAAATTCTTTTAGTAGGGGTGCCTTGGTGGCTCAGTGGGTTAAAGCCTCTGCCTTCAGCTCAGGCCCTGATCCCAGGGTCCTGGGATTGAGCTCCGCATCAGGCTCTCTGCTCAGTGGGGAGCCTGCTTCTCTCTCTCTCTCTCTCTGCCTGCCTCTCTGCCTACTTGTGATCTCTGTCTGTCAAATAAATAAATAAAATCTTTAAAAAAAATTCTTTTAGTAGATTGGTTTCACTTACTTGTGGAGCACAAGGAATAACATGGAGGATTGGGAGATGGAGAGGAGAAGTGAGTTGGGGGAAATAAAGGGGGAGACAACCCATGAGAGACTGTGGACTCTGAAACAAACTGAGGGTTTTGGAGGGGAAGGGGATAGGAGGTTGGGTGAGCCTGGTGGTGGGTATTAAGGAGGGCACATATTGCATGGAGCACTGGGTGTGGTGCATAAACAATGAATTTTGGAACTCATACAAAAAAATAAAATTATATTAAACTAAAAAAAAAAAGTTATAACCCTCCATTCCAAAACTAAGGTTATTCCTGGCCTAATTTTCAAAATAAGTCATATAATTTTCAACAACAATTGAAAAAATTTTGTGGAATGCAGCTTAAGAAGTTCATAGAGAAAGATCTATAATGTTAAATTATTATAGTAGAAAAAAGAAAAGTCTCAAATCAATAAAATAAGCTTCCATTTTAAGAAAGTAGAAAAAGATGAGTTAAATGAACCCAAAGCAAGCAAAAGTAAGAAAACAACATATCATATAGCATAAATTAATAAAATAGAAAACATAATTTAAAGATGGAGACAAAATCTGTTTATTAAAAAATAACAATATAAATAATAAACTTCTAGCCAGACTATTCAAGAAATAAAGATGGAAGATACAAATTACCAAAAATGAAAGAAGTAATATCATTGTAGACACTAGAGACAAAAGACTAGTTAGAGAATACTAAATACAACTTAAATGCCTGGAAATTAGACAATTAGATAACTTAGATGAAATAAATGAGTTCCTTCAATGGAAGGATATAAAATATAAAAATGCCAAAATTTACTTAAGAAGAAGCAGATCATCTGAAGAACTTGCTATATACATTTAAATATTAGTTAAATTTTTTCCCACTAAGAAATAAAAACATAAAACATCCTCCAGTGTTAAGTGGTATCATAGGTAAATTGTACAAAATGTTTAAGGAAAAAATAATATAAAATCTACACAATCATTTCCAGAAATTAGACAAGAAAATGAAAATTTCCGACTAATTTTATAATGCTAGCATTTTCCCAATACCAAAATCTGCCAAAGACATCACAAGAAAACTTCTAATAAATATTCTTCATGAATACAGACATAAAAATCTTCAACAAAACAACAACAAATCAAAGTCAGCAACATATAGCAAAGAGTATCCATCATGACTAAGTTAAGTTTATCTTGGGAATCCAAGGCTAATTTAACATTTAAAAATCACTGTAGTTTAATATTGATAAACTAAAGAATAAAAACTAAAATCAATCAATCAATGGGAAAAAAGCATTTGACAAAATTCAGTATCCATTTATGACAAATAGTAAACTTAGAGTTGGAGTGAAACTCTTTAAAAACATCAAGGGCATTCCAAAAAAAAAAAAAAAAACCCACCATTGACTTCATAAAATCAAGAACAAGACAAAGATATCAACTCTAACATTTTTATTTGATATCATACTGAAAGTCCTAACAAGTGTAAAAATGAAGCAAAAACAAACAGATTTGAAAACATAAAACAAAACATTCTCCATATTCACAGAGAATATGATTGTTTAGGAGGGTAGCCCCAAAGAATTTATAAGAAAACATTAGAACTTATAACTGAATTTAGCAAAATCACAGGATACAAGTTCAATATACAAAAACAATAGGTATTTTGATATGCTTGCAATAAGTAATTATATAAATATATTTTTAAATAGTACCATCTTCAATAGCACCAAAAATATGAATTACTTAGGTAGAAATATAAGAAACATTATACATATAGCAGAGATTAAGATAATATTATTTGATGAAGATGAAAAAGATGATGATATAATAAAGATAAAGATGATTACAATAGAATCAGCTAACATTTAGGTAATGCTCATTCCATATGCAGCTCTGATCTATGTAATTTATATAGATATGCTTGTGTAATTCTCACAATCTATGATGTAAATATGGTTATATCTCCATTTTACAAATGAGCTTACAGAGACACTTGAAAATATACATGATGTGCCTGCTATTAAATAGTAAGGAATGAAACCAACATTTGAATACAAGCCTCTTTCCTCTTATTCAATGAGCTATCCTGCCTTAATAGAGTCATTTTGTCTTTTTAACCTTGCCCAGACAGCAAAATAAATAAATTTTGTTTTCTCTCAGAATACTAATTGATACATAATTCCAACATGAATGACTCAGAAAGCAAGTAGTCAACAAAATTTATATCACTTCAGGAGGACTCACATCAAGCCTTGGGGCAAGGGAATGGAATAAGTACACATGGGCCTTCAATGTCAGTGACCCATTTCTTAAATCAGGTGATGAGTTTATAGGTTATACTTTCATTATATTTCATAATATATTATTTTATATGTATAATATATTATATATATCACATAATAAAATATAGAAAAGCACTCACACCCCACATGGGATACAATTTTAAAGTTAATTATATAAAAATTAAAGAGGTAAAGAGGATGAGTTATTGCTATAATAAATATTTATTGAATATCTATATGGGCTCAACATTGTTCTAATCACTGAAGATTCAGAATTCTGGGGTGAATATCATATGATGAAAAGTTCTATGTAAAAAAAGTGAGGAAAAAGGGTTAAGTCTCTACTGATCATCTATAATCATGTATTTTGAGAACAGTTGAATAAACAATTATTAATCTAGAAAAAAAAGAATATGGGAGAGGAAAAAATGAATTATTGAATTTATATTTATTTATAACCAGATAGATGATGATAGATTGGATAGATAGATTTATTTTTCCTAGTAGTTTTCCAGTTTACTTAATGGAATATTGAATCACTAGCAAATAGGTGTCCCTGGGTGGCTTAGTCAGTTAAGCCTCTGCCTTCAACTCAGGTTATGATCTCAGAGTCCTGGGATTGAGCCCCACATTGAGATCCCTGCTCCACGGCAAGTCTGCTTCACCCTCTCCCTCTGTGATCTCTCTCACTCTCACTCTCTCTCAAATAAATAAAAATCTTAAAATCTTAAAAAAAAAGCAAATCACTAACAAATAATACATGTCATAAATATGTCATAAATATGTCATAAATAATATATGTCAAAATGGAGGTGTAGCAAGACAATGGGGACAAAAATCTGAATGTTTATGGTTTATTACCTATGGATTAGGACTCACTCACTCAACAAATGTTTATTGATGGTTCTTGTACACCAGGACCTGTGATAAGCACCAGAAATAAGGTGACTGGCAAAGATAGTGGCTTCTGACCTCAAGAAATTTGTCTTCAAACTGGTGGAGTAAGATAGCAGTTAAATAATCATAAGCACATATAAAAATATCATAGAGAAGTATAATTGGCTAAGACAACATATAGTTGCAAGGATACCTAGTTAGGAAAGTCAAGGAATGCTTTGATGTAGGAGGAACACCGGAACTGAGGTCCACTGAAAGAACAGAAAGATTAAGAAAGTGCATGTGACAAATGAAGAGCAAGGCAAGAGAAAGGGCCTGAAAGAAATCTCTGTAGTGAGCAAGGGGAGTTCATGGTCAGGATGGAGACATGGACAGCATATCCCATACCATTCAAGGTGAGGTCCAAGACTACAAGGATCTTGCCTAGAATAAAATTCCATAAATATTCTACATATAAGTGGAAGACTATGTAGTACTTAATTAATTGATTAATGGGGGCAGGGAAGGTCTTTTATTCTAATAGTAATTGGAACTGATTAAGGAGTTCTCGGAAGGGGAGGTAGTTGATATGACCAAATTTGGTTTTATCAAATATTACTCTGCTTCAGGGTGGAGAAAAAATTGGAAAGGGGCCCCATTGCTTGGATCCTGAGTCTTTTGAAGGCTCTACCCAAGTCCAGACAAGTGCAAAGGTGGCAGTTTTATAGCTGAAGTATGGTGGAGGGAAGTGGAAGAGTGGACAGATGCTAAGAGACTGTAGAAGGCAAAAGTGGCAGAAGTTAGGGATTAATTTCTACTCTTCATCCATTATAACAATAGTCAATATTTTATTATCACCATAATGGTGAATGCCAAGATTAGCTTACCAAAAAAAAAAAAAGGGGGGGGGGAATAAAAAGGGGGAGAGAAAAAGAAATTAAGATAGTATGATATGAAGTGATAATTCAGACAAGAATGCTGGGTAGCTTTACAGGTCTTGCTGAGGCACAAGTCCTGCTAATCTATATAATTGTGTTAAACAAGCATCTTTAATCTAGATGGCTAATTACCAGAATTTATGCCACTGTCTTGTCAAATAGTTTCTTCATTCTACCACAAAGAAAATAACCAGAAGATATCACATATTTCACTTGGGTGATCTCAAAATCAATCAAAATCCTGACTTGTAGACTCAGCCTAATCCAATAGATGCTCCTTGAAGAGTGAAAGGACATTTACTTCAAACTGAGTGCTAAGACTGGCACTCTAAATTCTGTGGGAAAACAGAGTTCTTTACTTTAAACATTAGATATTAGAAATTTGCTTCATTAGTGGACAAAACAGAAATATTAAGCTAAAGCATGCAAAGCCCTCATTTTTTCTTTTCTTACTCCCAGCACAAGAAAACACGTATGTTCTGGCACTAATCACTTTCACCCAGGGGCTGACAATATATCTTACTGTGTTACAAATAAATAGCAGCCATATCCACAGACTGTCAAATCCCTGTTACAGAACAAACGGGGCTATGATTATACTCCATAAAATAAAATAGTGCCCAAGGAATGGGCTAGATAGAGGCAACTTTGAGTGCAAATCTATAAAAAGCCTTAAGAAACAGAAATTTAAAGTTATTATTTTATTGGGGTTGGGTATCTTGGGGGATTAGAAATGAAAGATTTATACTTCTACACTTTCTAGGTTAAATGAACTGAAAGCATGAGTAACTTAAACTATCAGAAAATATATTGTGTTGTCCTAATACTTGGAAAAAATTATTTATCTGAAAAAACATCGTTGTTACTTTGCTTCATGAAACGTTGGAGTCTTTATTTACAACTGAATTGTTCCCTGAGGAGTATAAGAATTTAGAAAGTTGTGGAGTGCCTGGGTGGCTCAATTGTTTAAGCATATGCCTCCAGCTCAGGTCTTGATGGCCAGGGTCCTGGGATCAGAGCCCCAAGTCCTTGCTTAGCAGGGAGTCTACCTCTCCTTCTCCCTCCCCCTGCTTGTGCTCTCTCTCTCAAATAAATAAATAAAATCTTAAAAAAAAAAGAATTTAGAAAACTGCTTTTTCAATTGAGCATTATTCCAAAATATTGATATTCTTAACACTACAGCCAAATCCATGTTTGTTGAAAGATGGAACTCTCATCTAAGGAAACAATTCTTATTTTGATACAGATGACATAAGCAGGTCATGTTCCAGAGTCCTGGGATTGAGCCCCACATTGGGATCCCTGCTCCTTGGCCAGTCTGCTTCACCCTCTCCCTCTGTGATCACTCTCACTCTCTCTCTCAAATAAATAAAAATCTTAAAAAAGATAAACAAATCACTAACAAATAATATATGTCATAATAAGTCATAAATATGTCATAAATAACACATGTCAAAATTGAGGTATAGCAGGACAATGGAGACTAAAATCTGAATGTTTGTGAGTTATTACCTAAGGGGAAGAATCACTCACTCAACAAATGTTTGGATATGAACCATCCTATACTCCCTAAACCCCAATCCCACCATAATTAAACTACCCCCTAAACCCCAATCCCACCATAATTAAACTACCTTTCTGTGGGATATCTAATCAATATTTCTAAAGCTAACACTAATTTAAATCTTTATCTAAGTCAACCAAATTATAAAATATTTTCCACTATGACCATATGATAATAAGTAAGTCAAAGAGTCTAAAGACTTGGAATTTGCTATTGCTCTGATCAATTCAGACAATTGGCATCTCTTTTCTGTTTTTGTTTGTTTGTTTCACCCCTGTGTTTTTAATGTAATTTGTTCCTGGCCTTAACAAAGATTTTAATTCTTAAGGACTGAAACCTTATCTTCTATCCTCTCAGTGTTCTTTTCTCTAGCATATAATGATTAATCCCCATATAGTTAATTAAGAGTTACATAAATTGTAACCTTATAGTAATTTTAGTATAATTGGTTTATTTCTTATTTATTTCTTCTTTCAGAACACTAATGAATAAAAATGACTTGCCTATATTTAGAGAAGGCAGTAAAACCACTGTAAGAAAGATTAATTCACACTAATTGCTAGGAGGAAAACCCAGTTTGAATGAGTTGAAAATACAAATTATGGAATATTTTTACAAATATTTTGTATTTGTTCTTTTGATTACATTCTGTATTTCAATCAAGTAACAAAATAGCACCAATCTGATATTTTTAAGGGAGATGGATGCTTATTTTGTAAAATAGCATATCTTGAGGAGTTCCATTGGCTTGGAAACCATCTCTTCTTAATATGCCATATATTAACCAGCATTACTATCTTGCCCTTTTCCAGTTCCGTTGCCAGCATACCAGTCTTTGTGTATAGTAAATATAGAAAATTATTTTGCAAATTAATCCTAACATTTTTGTTTTTTAACTATTTGTAGGAGAGAGAAAATAAGATGAAAGACAGAAGCAATCAGGCCAGAACACTTTATCTACAAAAAACTAGGTAGTAAATATTTCAGGTTCTGAGTTTCTGTTACAACTACTCAACTCTGATGGAAATATAGAAATTATATTCCAATAAAATTTTATTTATACTGCTGAAATTTGAATTTCATATAATTTTCATATCCCATGAAATATTATGCTTTTATTTTGACCATTAAAAACCATTAAAGAAATATCTTTGGCTTACAGGCTATACAAAAGATGAGATAGGCTAGATTTCATCTATGGGCCTAAATTTGTCAATATACTTCAACTGTCTCATATATATATGCATATACATATGCATATACATAAAATTCTACCACATTAAAAACAAAAAAGACAATAAAGACAAAAAGATTGAAAAAATATTGAAGATGGCATTTAATAGTTAAATATACATGTGCAAATTAGAACTGTTGAGCTCTATTTTGCTAACATTCGTATATCTAAGACTTCTGTTTATTTTTTATACATAGACGATCAACATCTTTTTATCAGAAGTTGTAACCTTACCAAACTATTTTGATTCCCTAAGAAACATTTTCAGGGAGGAAGAACTACCTCAGACCTTCAAGGTCCTTCTTTCAGGACTAAGAACCAAATTGACATGAGACAGATTAACAGGAGAAAGTCAAATTTAATAGTGTAAGTATGGGGAATCAACACAGACATGGAAATTACAAAAACAGTCAGGCAACATGATGCTTACCTATATGAGCTAAGGTAGAGGACTAAGGATGCAAAAGCGAGAAAGGTCATTAGCAAGAACCTGAAAGGCACTGTTTGGGAAACAAAGGTTGCCCTATTATGTAGGTAAGTTTCTTAGGTAAAGACGTGTCTCCCTGTATAGCTCTCTTCCTAATATAAGCAAGCTGTTGAGGGAGAGGTAAAGGGCTTTTCCTGAATCTAATGGATTTTTATTGTTTTTAACTCAAATAATGTTCATACCAAAGTGGTCCATCTTGCAGCAGCCTGCCCTTGGCCCCTATAGCATCAACAGGCAAAATATTTTTAATATGCTTAGCTTTCTAAAAAGTAAAAATAATTGCCTATCTTATACTTTTTTCTGTAAAACTCAAATGAAACTCATTTCCATGGGGAGAACATCAGTTTGCTTTTACTCTGATCTCCTCTGCAACTGATGTAGGAAATATAATGTTGGGTTCAAAGCTGAAGGCCAAGAAAGAATTCTTGAGACGTCTTTGGTGCAAAACAGTGGTTTATTAAAGCATGGGACAGGACCAGTGGGCAGAAAAACATGCTTCACCTGGGTTGTGAGGGTTGATTTATATACTATGGCACTTGGGAGGCAAAGAAAAAGGGAGTTTCTAAAGAACTTGCATATGCTAAAGAGGACCTAGGAGATACCCAAGGCCTTGCCCTTGTCAAGTTAAGCTTGTTTTTCCCTCTAGCAAGGCATTAACATTAAGATATTTGGTAGATTCCTGGAAAAATGTCACACATGTCCCATCCAGGAGTGGGGGGTGGGGGGGTGGGGGAGGTTGCAGAGTGTCAGTTTATGCTTTGTTTTCAACCAGCCTTCTGCTCCCTCATCACAATCAGGATTCAGATCTTAAATTTTGGCAGAGCAAATTAGGATATAGCACACCCCTGCACAAAGAGATGTTCAAGGCTTTCCAATGATAGTTTCTTTCCCACTTTTTTGGATCATTACAGAAACAGCTTTTAAGACCCTCTCAAATAAGGGTCTCTAAAATTTATAACAATTTATAGAAACAATTTCACAGAAATAACTGATTTGTGACATATATACCGTAGAGTTATATAAGCTACAGTTTAAAACTGTCCTTAGTTTATCTGAACCATCACTCTACCACCACCACAGGAACTAAAGATTAAAAAGTTAGGATACTTGGAGATAAAGTGATTTGCCAAAGATTATAAAACTAACAAGTGACTGAAATAACTCTAAGACACAGTGTGGGTGGGGAGAACCTGAAATGCAATGCTCTCCCATCTGTGAGAGCTGATAATAGGCAAACCCTAGAGAAGTTACTGTTGTTCACTCTCTTGATTTGCATTTGGTAGTGATGTGGAAAACAAAACAAAACAAAAAAAAATTATTACATTTCCTTGCAACCTACAGCCCATTGACAAGTCCTTGAAACAGGTAGAGTGACATTCTTCTAGGGACTCAACTACCTCAATGTTAATACTTTGCTAAGGTATTTGCCTTTTGTGGCAATCTTAGTCTGACCCCTGACCCCCTTGGGATTCTGTAAACCTACTCTAAGATATAAAAATTCCTTTGGAAACTTCCTTTATCTCTAAACCCTCCAAGATAGGAGTTGGCAATCATACCCCAAGCATATGACCCACCGAAATACATCTGAAGAGTCTCATGACTAAGGTGTTATTAAATGGTAATAAATGGCATTTTCCCAATAATAGCTAGCCCCCTTAAGGTCCTGGAAACCTTGCTTCCATAATTCCTTAGAAACTTATGCTCTCCCTAACCCCCTCCCAACTTGAAAGTATATAATGGGCCACTCTTCATGACCCGATTACAGTCTTTCTGCCCACAGGTCCTGTTTCTGTGCTTTAATAAAATCACCTTTTTGCACCAAAGACATCTCAAGAATTCTTTCTTGGTTGTTGGCTTTGAACCCTAACATTGTCTTTCCTATATCAGTAGCATAGATTGATACTTTTAGTCACTCTTGTCATTTCACTTTGTAGTGACCTTAGGAAGGTTCCTTGATGAGCTTTAATCTTCTTCAAGACATCTATATAAATTGTCTTTTCCAATATGTCTTTTGAAAAGGCACCTATAGCTGCTACATTGCTAAGAAGAAATAAAAAGCATTTTATAGATATATAATTTCCAGAAGCATTTAAGTATCTTGATATTCAGCTTCAGCTAGTTGAAATATCAAGACTTCTTACTTCATTTTTCCCTTTAATGTTTACTTATGTAGTTATTTGTATAAAGAGACTAGACCTTAAATGATGTAGATAAGTAGATTCAATAAATAAAATATCACTGATATATTATTATATCAAGGAATTGAGCAGACTTTCACTGGGTAAACATGTATTCAACAATATTGAATGCAACTTTAAAAGTATCATAGACTTCTTTACAGCAGAAAGTAGCCATATTTGAGGCATTCAAAATATCTTGATTTAAAAAAAAAACTAAGTAAAAATAGGAAGGAGATACTTGCTATAGACTTTAAAGTAGCTTTAATTAATGGTAATTATTATAAAATAATAGTGCATTTGATGAAGTCAAAATTATCATATGCATTCAATTTTAAAGTCATCTAATAAGATTACTCACAATGATCATTTAGACTTAATGAATGTTCTATGCTGGCTTGGGGGCCAGCAAAACTCCTTGAGGATCTGAATCAAACAGATCTTCACCCTGCCAAGTTTCCTAGTCAGAGTGCACCCATGACTTGATTCTGCAGATGAGCAAAATCTCTGGTTGGTATTACTACTTGAGCGCTGCAGGTAGTAAATTGGTCTACCAAGTTACCCATGTTCGTTGTTTTACGCCCCTCGCCATTCTCCTTCACACTCAGATTTTTAGGGAGATTTCCCTACAAGTCCCATGATGCCAGGTCAAAGAAGCATGCCCCTCAAAGCAATCCACAATGCGTGCAGAAGAAGCTTATTGTCTCACTTGGGCTCTCTTTTCCCACTGGACGTAGTGGAGGTCCAGGGAAACCTCTCCCCATGGTGCTATGCTGGCCTGGGAATGGAGAAATGTCATCAGTATGTACCTAATGCAGTCTTTCATGGTCTTTATGGTGCAAGAGGTGCTTCAGCCTCACCCTTAAGATTCTCTTAGTGGCAAGCAAACTCATGAAGAGCCTATATCACCATCTTGGTGTTCCTCTTTCTTAATAATAGCTAAGAAACTGGAGCATGATATATTGTCAATAAATATTTCTTTCCAAGCTAATAACAACTGCAAGGTTTGAGAAGATATATGACATGATAAAATCAATGGATTTGATATACCTGGTGCAATTAGTAAACTTTTAAAGCTATCTTGAGTGTTTGGTAATGATAGTACATGACTTACTGGTTTTGTTGTCTAGAGCATATTCTAACAACAATGGAAATGATTTTCATGAGGACTAATTTTGATGTTCAAATTAAGCTTGGAAAATAAAGATGATGCACAAAATATAAGCAGATAAATACAAATTTGCATTGGAATTTTCTGTGGCCAAAAAATCCCAACTCTAGTCAGAAAGTTTATGAATATCTTATCAATAATCATAAAGAAGATCTAATGACAAAATGCAATTTAAAGTTAAAAAGTAAAAAAAAATTATAGTTTGAAGTTCAAAGCCTTCAAAAAATTTAAAAATCTTGCAAATAATTGAAAATAATCAAGATATAAGATTTCTTGCTATTTAAGCAATTAAAAATTTCTTTAAAATTTTGTTAGAACCAAGAAGTCCATTATAGTCATTAATCAATCATCTAAATTGGGAGTCTTAAATATGGTTTTATAACCAGAATCAGTATTGATTATCCAGTAGCCCAACCAAGTACCTACATAATGTACCAGCAAAATAATGACAAACAGAATAAATTTGGATTTTATATGAAATTTACAAATTTTAAAAAATAATTTTGATTGGGGATTTCAATACCCAACCACCTATGTTGGTAGAACTGCCAGACAAAATAGCAAGGATATGAAAAATACTGAATAATACCATGTACTAACCAAATGTAGTTGACATTTATATACCAAGGTCCACTCAACAATATGAGAATATATATTATTATTTCCAAGTTCCTAAGGAATAATCACCAAAGGAGATCATCCTGGATCAGAAAATAGACTCAATAAATGTAAAAGAATAATTGAGATTATATAGATTATGTTCTCCAACCATAATAAAATCAAACTAGAAATCAATGAAAGAGAAACACAATAGGAAAATCATCAAACACTTGGAAATTAAACTAAACTTAAAAAAAAAAAAAAGCAAAAAAGAAGTCCCAAAGGAAGCACAAAGATACACAGAACTAAATGAAAATGAAAACAAAATATTAAATGAAATGAAAACATTTCATTTCATTGAAAATGAAAACAAAATATTAAAATTTGTGGGATGCTAGTAACACAGTATTGAGAGGGAATTTTATAGCACTAAATACTTAACATTATAAATGAAGAAATGTCACAAATTAGTACAAGTTTCAATCTCAAAAACAAGATATAAAGGAGCAAAATAAACCCAAAACAAGCAGAAAGCATCAAATAATAAAGATGAGAACTGAAATCAATGAGATTGAAATATCAATTGTTCATTTTTTTTTCAACTTTGGTTTCCATATGACTGTTGTGAAATAAGAGAGAAAACAGAGAAACAAAAGCTTGTTCTTTAAAAAATATCAATACAATTGATGACAATAATAAAGAAGGCATTACCATATCAGGAATGAAGTACAGGATATCACTACAGATCCTCTAGTCTTCAAAACAATAACAAAATAATCTTACAAACAACTTTACACTCATAAATTAGGAAACTCAAAAGAAATCAATAAATTCCTCAAAAATTACAATTTATCAAGATTCAAGCAAATGAAATAGACAACCTAGGTAGCCCTGTAGCCATTAAGGAAACTGAATCTGTAATTGAAAATTTCTGAAAAAGAAATCTTTAGGACCAGATGGCTTCACAGGGAGCGTCCACCAAACATTTAAAGAAGAGTCAACATGAATTTTAAACAATCTTTTCCAGAAGAGGAAGAAATAAGTGCAAACTCACTTTATGAGACCAGTATTACCAAAACTAGAGAAAGGCAGTAAAGGCAGTACAAAAATTAAAGTGCAGACCAACATGTCTCATGAACTTAAACAAAGACAAAACAAAACAAAAAAGAAACTCATTAAATTATGGCAAGTGTAATCCAACAAAGTATTTTTCAAAAACATGCAACATGACCAAGAAGGATTTATTCCAAGTATAAAAAGTTGGTTTGACATTTAAAAAACAATCAATGCAATTCATAACATCAACAGACAAAAAAAGAAAAATCATATATCAGTTGATGCAAAAAAAAAAAAAGAAAAGAAAGAAAATCCTTTGACAAAATCCAGCATTTATTCATAATCAAACTCCCAACAAATTATGAGTAAAGGAGAATTTCCTCAATTTGATAAAGAGCACTTTCAAAATCCTATAGTTAGTATTATATTTAATAGTAAAAGATAGAGTTTTCTCCTCTTACATTAAGAAAACGGCAAGGATGTCTACTCTCATCACTCTTAAATCTACATAATAATGTATAAATTTTTGTCACTGAAATAAGGCAAAAAAAAAAAAGAAATGTAAAGAAAGAGGGAAATACATATATGAGAGGAGAAAATAAAACTTAACTCCATTTGCAGTTGACATGCATGTCCATGTAGAAAATCCCAAGGAATTTAAAAACCAAAACCAAAAACTCCTAGAACTAATATGACTTCACCAAAATCAACAAATAAAAATCAATTGTACTTCTATATACTAACAATGAACATGTGGAAAAGAAAATGAAAAACAGGGGCACCTGGGTGGCTCAGTGGGTTAAAGCCTCTGCCTTTGGCTCAGGTCGTGATCCCAGGGTCTGGGATAGAACCCCACATCGGGCTCTCCGCTCAGTGGGGAGCCTCTCTCTCTCTCTGCCTGCCTCTCTGCCTACTTGTGATCTGTCTGTCAAATAAATAAATAAAAATCTTTTTAAAAAAATAAAAAAAGAAAAGAAAATGAAAAACACAATATCACTTGTAATTACTCCAAAGAACATGAAACAACAAGAACATAGAGATCTGTGTGCTGATTATTAGAAAACACTGATAAAGAAATCAAAGAATGTCCAAATTAAGAGAGACACTTCATTCATGGAATTGAAGACTCAATACTATAAAGATGTCAATTCTTCCAAATTAACATATGGCTTTAATATAATTTCTATTACATTTTCAGTAAATTTGTATGTCTATTTAAAATTTATTCTGAAATTTATATAGTAGGCACAAGTGCTAGAAGAGCTAAAACTATCTAGAAAAAGAGAAGTAAAATTGAAGGAATCAATCTATTCAATTCCTACACCACCTATAGACCTAGTAATAAAACCTGTGCAGTATTGCTAGATGAATAAACACATGGATCAATGGAACAGAATAGAGAACTCCAAAATATACAAACACATATATGTCCACTTGATTTTTGATAGAGATTCAAAACAGTTCAATGAAGAAGGGTAGCCTTTAAAACAAAAGAAAAAGGCACTTTTACTTGCCCTTAAATGCAAGTGATAGAACTATAAAACTTTTAGAAAAAGGTTAGGAGAGAATCTATGGAATCTAGGGTTAAGAAAAGAGTTCTTAGACTTGACACTAAAAACATGATGAAAAAAGGAAACATTGATAAATTGGATCTCATAAATATTAAAATATTTTTCTGTGTGAAAGACTCTATTAAGAGGTTGAAAATAAAAACTACAGGCTGGGAGAGAATGTTTGCAAATCAACACCAACAAAGAAGCATTATCAAGACTATATAAATAACTCTTAAAACTCAATAGTTTTTTTTTAATTCACTTAGAAAATTGGTGAAAATAAATAGATGATAGATGATAGATAGATAGATGATAGATAGATCATAGAATTATGCCATGAGGATATACAGATTGCAAATAGGAACATGAAAAGATATTTAACTTCATTACTCGCCAGAGAAATGCAAATTAAAACAACAATGAAGGGACTTCTGATTTCTGGTCCAGTGTGTAAGGTGCTTGGAAATTCCCACTGCATCATAACAAAAAGTTAGAAGCTGAAAAAATCTGAAAAATCAATAACTCTTTGTGGATCCGTTAGAGAACTAAGGTCACAGGGCAAATTACTGCCTGAAAAATTTCTGAGACAGGAGAACACAGAGAATCACAATTTAATAGGCAGAAATCTATGGGCAGGAACCTACATGGGAACAAATACTGGGCTAGCAAAACCTGAACCATAACTGACAAATTGCCAGAGGATCAGTGTGGACAAGCTCTAGTGTTAAAAACTTACAGAGGTACACATTTTAAGAGCGCCCTACACTTTGGTGAGTGTTACCTCCAGGAGCTCCACCAATTTCTCCCAAGGAAGGTCACAAAAAATATCCCCTCAGACTTTGGGCAGGTGGAAAGGAAAACTAACCATTTAAATTTTTTTTTCACCCTTCAGTTTAATTTTTCTTAATTTTTATTTTTATTTTATTTTAATTCCAGTGTTTAATACAGTGTTTGATATAGTGTTATATTCATTTCAAGTACATACATAGTGATTCAACAATTCCATACATTACTCAGAGTTCATCAAGATAAGTGTACTTTTTTATTTTATTTTTGTTAACATGCAGTGTTTTATTAGTTTAGGTGTACAATATAGTGATTCAACAATTTCATACATCACCCAGTGCTCATCACAAGAGACCTCCTTATTCCCCTCACTTACTTAACCCATCCCTCACTCACATACCTTCTATAACTATCAATTTGTTCTCTAAAATTTAAAGTCTATTTCTTGATTCATCTCTCTCTTTTTTATTTGCTCCTTTGTTTTATGTCTTAAATTCCACATGAGTGAAATCATACGCTATTTCTTTTTCCCTGACTTATTTTGCTTAGCATAATACTTCCCAGCTTTATCCATGTCTTTGCAAATGACAAGATCTCATTTTTATGTCAGATTAATATTCCATTGTATAAATATATTACTCCTTATTTATCTATTCTATAACTGATAACACTTGGGCTGCTTCACTATCTTGGTTATTATGAAAATTGCAATAACCATAGGGTTACAAGTGTCCCTTTGAATAAGTGTTTGTGTATTCTTTAGGTAAATATCCAGTAGTTCAATTATTATTGGTACATTTTTAATTTCTCTTCCTGGTGCTTCATTATTAGTGTATGGAAATGTAACAGATTTCTGTACATTGATTTTGTATCCTGCAACTTAACTGAATTGATTTATCAGTTCTAGCAGTTTTTTGGTAGACATGTGATGTGTCACATTGATTTGTGAATATCGAAGCGCCCTTGCAACCCAGGAATAAATCCCATATGATTGTGGTGAATGATTTTTTTCATGAACTGTTGGATCTGGTTTGCTAATATTTTATTTTATTTTATTTTATTTTATTTTATTTTATTTTATTTTATTTTATTTTATTTTATTTTTTCATTATTCTAAGATTCACTGTTTATGCACCACACCCAGTACTCCATGCAATACGTGCCCTCCCTTTTTTTTTTTTTTAATGGAATTTTTTTTAAAGATTTTATTTATTTATTTGACAGAGAGAGATCACAAGTAGGCAGAGAGGCAGGCAGAGAGAGAGGGAGAAGCAGGCTCCCCGCTGAGCAGAGAGCCTGCTGCGGGGCTCCATCTCAGAACCCCAGGACCATGACCTGAGCCAAAGGCAGAGGCTTTAACCCACTGAGCCACCCAGGCACCCCAATACGTGCCCTTTTAATATCCACAACCAGGCCAACATAACCCTTTACCCCCCTCCAGAACCCTCAATTTGTTTCTCAGAGTCTATAGTCTCTCATGGTTCATCTCCCCCTCTGATTTCCTGCAATTCACTTATCCTTTCCTTCTCCTAATGTCCTCCATGTTATTCCTTATGCTCCACAAGTAAGTGAAACCATATGATAATTGACTCTCTCTGCTTGAATTATTTCACTCAGCATGATATCCTCTAGTCCCGTCCATGTTGATACAAAAGTTGGGTATTCATCCTTTATGATGGAGGCATAATACTCCATTGTATATACAGACCATATCTTCTTTATCCATTTGTCTGTTGAAGGGCATCTTGGCTCTTTCCACAGTTTGGTGATTGTGGCCATTGCTGCTATGAACATTGAGGCATATGTGGTCATTCTTTTCACTATATCTGTATCTTCGGGGTAAATACCCAAGTAGTGCAATTGCAGGATCATAAGGTAGCTCTATTTTTAATTTCTTGGGAATCTCCACACTGTTTTCCAAAGTGGCTGCACCAACTTGCATTCCCACCAACAGTGTACGAGGGTTCCCCTTTCTTCACATCCTCTCCAACACTCGTTTCTTGTCTTGTTAATTTTGGCCATTCTAACTTGTGTAAGGTGGTATCTCAATGTGGTTTTGATTTTAATTTCCCTGATGGCTAATGACGATGAAAATTTTTTCATTTGTTCCCATGTAGTGTGTGTGGGGTTTTTTTGTTTGTTTGTTTGGGGGTTTTTTTGTGTTGTTTTTTTTTTTTTTTAGGGGAACTTGACTGGCTCAGTTGGTAGTTCATAAGATTCCTGATCTTGGGGTTGTAAGTTTGAGCCCTGCTTTGGGTGTAGAGATTATTTCAAAATAAAATCCTTTGAAAACATTTTTAAATTAAAAATTGTATTTCTTTTTTGTTTCCTGATTGACCCATTCATTTTTTTTTTTTAAAGATTTATTTATTTGAGGGAGAGTGTGTGTAAGTGAGTATGGGGAGATGGTGGTGGGACGGAGGGAGAGGGAGAGAAAGAATCCCAAGCAGATTCTGCTCAGCATGGAGCCTGAAGTGGGGTTCAATATCACGACCTTGAGATCATGAACTGAGCTAAAACCAAGAGCAAACACTTATCCAACTGAGCCACCCAGGCACCTACTCCATTCATTGCTCAGTAGCATAATACATAACTTCCATGTATTATTTGTTTCTCCAGATTTTTTTTTCTTGTGGTTGACTTCTAATGTCACAGCTTCATGGTCAGAAAAGGTTCATAGTATGACTTCAAACTTCTTGAATCTTGAAAAGAATGCATATTCTTCTGTTTTAGGATGAACTGTTGTGAATACACTTGTTAAATTCATCTGTTCCAGTGTGTTATTCAAGGCCATTATTTCCTTGTTGATTTTCTATTTTGATGATTAGTCCATTGAGGTAAGTGGGATATTAAAATCCCCTACTATTATTGTATTACTATTGACTAGTTCCTTTATGTGTGCTATTAACTATTTTATGTATTGGGTGTTCCCATGTTGGGTACATAAATATTTTCAATTATTATATCTTCTTTTTGTATTGTTTCCTTTATTATTATATAGCATCCTTCTTTGTCTCTTGTTAGAGTCTGTGTTTTATGGTCTATTTTGTCCAAAATAAATATTGCTACTCAGGATTTCTTTTGCATGATAACTGTTTCTCCATCCCCTTATTTTCAACCTGTGGGTGTCTTTAGGGCTAAAATGAGTCCCTGCAGGTGGCATAAAAATAGGTATTGTTTGTTTCTTTTATTCATTTTGTCACTTTATGTCTTCTAATTGAAGGATTTATTCCATTGCATTCAAAGTAATTATTGATAGGTATATATTTAGTATCATTTTATTACTTGTTTTGTGATTTTTTTTTCTGAATATTTCCCCTGATCCTTTCTTGTCTTTTTCTCTTTTGTGGTTTGCAGATTTTCTTTAGTGATATTTTTGTATCTTCCTTTTTATTCTTTATATATTTATTAGTGGTTTTTGATATATGGTGACTGTTAGGTTACCTTTTCTCTCTCTTCTTCTGGGATTTCTGTAATATGAATTTTATAATATTTGAGTCACTAATTTCCCTGAGGCTATTCCCATTTTGTAAAATTCTTTTTTCTCTCTTTTGTTCAGCTATTCCCATTTGGTAAAATTCTTTTTTCTCTCTTTTTTCTCTCTTTTGTCCAGGCTATTCCCACTTTGTAAAATTCTTTTTTCTCTTTTCCATTATTCTGTCTTCTAGATGACTAATTGGTTCCTCTGCTTTTTCCATCCTGCTATTTGTTTCATCAAGCATGTTTCTCATTTTTATTGAGAAGTTTGTCTCTATTATGTTATTCTTTGACTCTGTGTTAAGGGTCTCACTCATGCCTTCCACTCTTAAGTCCAGTGGTTATCCTTATGATCATTACTTTAAATTCTCTATCAAGCATGTTACTTATATCAGTTTCAATTAGATCTCTGGTTGTGGCCTCATTCTCATCTTTCATTTTGAATACATTTCTCTGTTTTCTCAGTATGTCTAAGTGTGCCTATGTTAGAAAAGTCAGCTACATTTCCTGTTCTTGAGAGTAATGGCCTTATGACATAGAGATTCTATATTGCCCTGCCATGTAGTGTCCCCTGTTCCCCAGGGTCTGGTTTTTCCAAGAGTGTCTCTAATGTGTTCTGTGTGTGCTCTCCAGTTTTGTCTTGGCCACTTTATCCTTCAGGCCAGTCATCCACAGAGGCTTTCTGCTTGTTGTGGGCAGTATTTGGTATCTTGCCTGAATATGGTGCATTTTAACTTGGGGTGCTCTGGTTTGCTTGCAAAATGTCACTGCCACTACTGGAATCAAAGATACACGTAGTTCCTAAATCAGGTGTTGAGGTATGACCAGGGGTTTGAGTTGGTCTTTGGGGTACCATGGTGAGACTGAAGCAAGAGAGACTACCAGAGTGCAGGGCACAGGGATTGTTGTAAGCAAGTTTGGTAGCAAGTGTTGGCATTATGCTGGTTCCCTCAGATTGGCTTCATGCTTACACTTAGCGTCCTTAGTGGGATGGAAATGGTGCTGGCCAGTACTTTTGCTCCCAGAGGGGTCTCTCTGTGAATGTTACCTCTCTGAGATATGGTCAAAACTGAGCAAATAACCTCTCTACTCTACACCTTAGGACCTCTTCAGTTAACTCTTTCCATGCTGTATGTGTATGTATTGTTTGCCCACTTTCTGTCCCAGAGCAGTGCCATACCCTCTGGGCTCTATCCCAGCCAAGACCTTTGGCCTTTAAAAATCCAAATTTTAAGCCTCTCTGGTTGTTTATTCAACTCCCCACACCCTTGTTTTTCAAGCTAATTGCTATGGGATTTTTTTTCCTTATGAACTTGCTTTTGTGTTAGTCTGTTTCTCACCCTTCTCTCCACCTGTGGCTCCCTCTTCACTTCTTAGCCTCAGTTCACTTCTCTCCCAAATCTTGTCTCCACACTTCTTACCTTCTTTGATGTGGCCTTTTACTTACCATTAGTTGTGGAGTATGTTCTGCCACTCTTCAGGTCAATTTCTGGTGTATTTAGGATGACTTGATAGTTATCCAAATATAATCTTCAGACAATATACACCTAGGGTCCTTCCACTCTGCCACCATTTTCCAACCTGATACATGTACTTTTAATCCCCTTCACCTATTTCACCCAATCACTCACCCATCTTCCTTCTGGTAACCATCTCTTTGTTCTCTATAGCTAAGAGTCTGTTTTTTGGTTTTTATCTTTATTTTTCCCTCTTTGTTCATTTGTTTTTTTCCTTAAATTCCACATATGAGTGGAATAGTATTTGTTTTCTCTGAGTGACTTATTTCACTTAACATTATAATCTCTACATATAGCTATGTTTTGGCAAATGGCAATATTTCATTCATTTTTTATGAATGAATTTTATATATACATATATATATATATATATATTTGTGTGTATCTATATATATAGATACACACACTACTTCTTCTTTTTCTTCTTTATCCATTCATCTATTGATGGACACTGGGCTGCTTCCATAATTTGCTACTGTAAATAATGCTGCAATAAACATAGGGGCACATGTATCCCATTGGCTTACTGGTTTTTTGTTGAGGGGAGGGTGGTAAGTACACAGAGGCTGCACTAATTTGCATTTCTTCTAAGTGTAGAATTCCTTTTTCCCCACATCCTTACCAACACGTGTTATTTCTTGTATTTTTTTTTTTTTAGCCATTCTGACAAGTGTGAGGTAATATCTCATTATAGATTTTGATTTGTATTTCACTGATGATCTGTGATGTTTAGCACCTTTTAATATCTGCTGTCCAACTATATGTCTTCTTTGGAGAAATATATGCTCATATCTTCTGCCCAGTTTCAAATTGGATTCTTTGGCTTTTTGGTATTGAATTGTAAAAGTTATTTACATATTTTGGTTACTAACCCTTTATTGGATATGTCATTTGCAAATATCTTCTCCCATTCGGTATGTTGTCTTTTAGTTTTATTGTTTCCTTAGCTGTGTATAAACTTTTTCTTTTGATGCGGTCCCAATATTTTATTTTTGTTTTTATTTCCCTTACCTCAGGAGGCATACCTAGAAAAATGTTATGACTGATGTCAGAGTCATTACTACCTTTGCTGTCTATGATTTTTATGGTTTCAGGCCTCACATTTAGTATCTCATCCATTTTGAGTTTACTTTTGTGTATAGTGTAAGAAAGTGGTCCACTTTCATTATTTAGTTGTCCAATTTTCCCAAAACTATTTATTGAAAATATTGTTTTTTCAATTGCATGTTCTTGCTTCCTTTGTTGAGGATTAATTGAATATATAATTGTGTGTTTATTTCTGGGTTTTCTATTCTGTTCCATTGAATTATGTGTTTATTTCCTGCCCATATGATACTATTCTGATTACTAAAATAAAAACCTAACTTGTAATATAACCTGAAATCTGGAATCATGATATCTCCAGTTTTCTTTTTTTTCTTCTCTTTTCAAGATTGCTTTGGCTATTTGCAATGCATTATGGTTCCATACAAAATTTAGGATTGTTTTTTCTAGTTCTGTGAAAAATGCTGTTGGTATTTTGATGGGGATTGCCTTAAATCTGTAGATTGTTTTGGGCAGTATAGACATTTTGACAATATTTGACATTCCAGTTCATGAGCATGGAATGTCTTTCCAGTTATTCGTGTCATCTTCAGTTTCTTTCATTGGTGCCTTATAGTTTCAGAGTATAAGTCTTTCACCTCTTTGGTTAGGTTTATGACTATAAACATTATTCTTGGTGCATTTGTAAATGGGATTATTTTCTTAAATTCTCTTTCCACAGCTTCATTATTAGCTATATAAATCCAACAGATTTCTCTACATTGATTATAGAAATCATTCCTCAGTTTCTATTAGTTTTTAGGTGAAGTCTTTAGGGTTTTCTATATATAATGTTATGTCATCTGCAAATAGTGAAAGCTCTAATTCTTCCTTAGCAGTTTGAATGTCTCTTATTCCTTTCTGTTGTCTGACAACAGTGGCTAGGACTTCTTGTACTATGTTAAATAAAAGTGGTGAGAGTGGACATCGTTATCCTGTTCCTGACCATAAAGGAAAATCTCTGTTTTCCACCTTGAGTGTGATGCTAGCTGTTGATTTTTTATATAAGACCTTTATTATATTAAGGTAAGTTCCCTCTAAACCTACTTTGCTATGGGTTTTTATTATAAATGGATGTTGTACTTTGTCAGATGCTTTTCTGCATCCATTGAAATGATCATATGTTTTTTTATTCTTTCTCTCTCTGACGTGATGCATCATGATGATTGATTGGGAATATCGAAGCAACCTTGCAAACCAGGAATAAATCCCGTTGATCATGGTGACTGATTTTTTTAATGTATTGTTGGATTTGGTTTTCTATTATTTTATTGAAGGTTTTTGCATCCTTATGTATCAGAGATATTGGCCCGTAGTTCTCTTTTTATGTGGTGTCTTTATATGGTTTTTGGAATCAGGATAATGCTGGCCTTACAGAATGAACTTGGAAGTTTTCCTTCCTATTCCATTTTTCAGAAATGTTTTAAAAGAATGGGTATTAACTCTTTTTACAGTGTGTGGTAGAATTCACCCATGCAGCCATCTGGTCCTGGATTTTTGTTTGCTGAGAATTTTTTGACTATTGATTCAATTTCATCACTGGTAATTTGTTCAAATTTTTAATGTAATTTTTCCTGATTCTGTTTTGGTAAATTATTTGTTTTCCTTTTTTTTTTTTTTATTTCTTCTAGATTATCCAGTTTGCATGTAAACTTGTATAATATTCTTTTATAATTCTTTGTATTTCTGTGGTGTCAGTTTTTTTCTCCTCTTCCACTTCTGATTCTGCTTATTTGAGTCATTTCTTTTTTTAATTGACTGGGTAAGGGCTTATTAATTTTTCTGATTTTTCAAAGAACCAGCTCCTAGTTTCATTGATCTGTTCTATTGTTTGTTTTTTAGTTTCTATTTCATTTATTTATGATCTAGTATTTATTATTTCTTTCCTTCTACTGGTTTGGGGATTTTTTGTTGTTGCTGCTTTTCTTTTTTCTCATTCCTTTAGGTGTCAGTTTGGGTTATTTCCTGGGGATTTTTCTTTCTTATTAAGGCAGGTTTGTAATGTTACACATTTCCCTCTTAGAACAGCTTTTGATACAGCCCAGTGATTTTTGGATCACTGTTGTTCTTTTTTTTTTAATTTTCATTTTTCTCAGTGTATTATTTTATTTCCTTTTCAATATCTTGGTTGACCCATTCATTGTTCAGTAGCATGTTATTTAACCTCCATATATTTGTGCTCCATCCAGATTTTTTCTGGTGGTTGATTTCTAGTTCCATAGCATTGGTATGACTTTGATCTTTTTGAATTTCTTGGGACTTATTTTGTGGTCTAATATGTGACCTATCCTGGGGAATGTTCCTTGTGCACTTGAAAGAATGTGTATTTTATTGTTTTCAATTAGAGTATTCTCAATATGTCTGTTAAATCCATCTGGTCCCATATGTCATTCAAAGCCATTGTTTCCTGCTAATTTTCTTTTTCAGTAATCTGTCCATTGACATAAGTGGGATGTTAAAGTCTCTTACTATTATGGTATTATTATCAATTATTTCCTTTATGTTTGTTATTAACTGATGTATTTGGGTGTTTCCATGTTGGGTGCACAAATATTTACAATTATTACATCTTCTTGTTACATTGTCCCCTTAATGATTATATAGTATCTTTTTTGTATCTTGTTATAGTCTGTGCTTTAAAGTCTGTTTTTTCTGCTTAAGAATTGCTACCCTGTCTTTCATTTCCTATCCACTTGCATGTTAAATGTTTTTCCATCCTCTTACTTTCAATCTTCTTGTTTCTTTAGGTCTGAAATAAGTCTCTTCTAAGGAGCATATAGTTGGGTCTTGTCTTTTTTATTCATTCCATCATCCTATGTCTTTTGATCTGAGCTCTTAATGTATTTACGTTCTAAGTAATTATTGATAGGTATGTATTTATTGTCATTTTGTTTTCTGTTTTATGGTTGTTTTTCTCCATTTTTTCTTCCATTGCTCTCTTCTTTCATGATAAGAAGGCTTTCTTTAGTGATATGCTTGGATTTCTTTTTCTTTTTCCTTTGCATATTTCTTACTGGATTTTGCATATAGTTACCATTAGGATTGTATATTACATATGTTGCATATGGCAATCTATATTAAGTTGATGGTTGCTTAAGTTTGAATGCATTTGTAACTCAGCTTCTGCCCACATTTTAGATATATGGTGAGATACTGAATATCATTTTATTTTGTGTTCCTCTTGATTGATTTTCACAGACACATTTATTTTTACTGCTTTTGTGTTTACTTCTTTCCTTACTCTTGCTTATTTTTTTTCCTTTCCATTCAAAGATTCTTCCTAGAGATTTCTTGTAGGGTAGTTTAGCAGTTATGACTTCTTTTAACTTTTATTTGTCTGGAAATCTCTTTATCTCTTCTTCTATTCTGAAAGATATCCTTGCTGGATAGAGTATTACTGGCTGCAGTTATTTATTTATTTATTTATTTATTTATTTATTTTCCTTTCAGCACTGTGAATATATCATGCCACTCTCTTCTGGCTTGCAAAGTTTCTGCTGAAAAGCCCACTGACAGTCTTATCGGATTTCCCTTGTATGTATCTGTTTCTTTTCTCTTGCCGCTTTCAAAATTCTCTCTTTATCACTACTTTTTGCCATCTTAATTACTATGCATGTTGGTGTGAACCTACTTGGGTTCATTTTGTTGGGGAATTTGTGGAATTTATATGTCTCCCTGATTTGAATTTCTGTTTCCTTCCCTGATTTGAGAAGTTTTCAGCTAGTATTTCTTCAAATAAATTTTCTATTTCCTTTTCTTTCTCTTCTCCTTCTGCAATCCCTATAACCTGAATGTTATTACACTTGATATTCCCACTGAATTCCCTAAATCTATTCTCATTTTGCATATTTTTTTTTTCTCTCACAGGCTCAACTTGATTATTCTCCATTAGTCTGTCCTCCAGGTCACTGATTCATTCTCCTGCTTCCTCTGCACTGGCATTTATTTCATCTAGTGCATTTTAAAATTTATTTATTGTGTCCTTCATCTTTGATTTGTTCTTTTTTATCTCTTTTCTAAGAGTCTCATTGATGTCCTCCACACTTTTATCAAATACATTGAGTATATTCATGATCATTACTTGAAATTCTCTATAAGCATATTATTTATCTCTTTTTCACTTATGCCTCATGCTGTCTTTTTGTTTTTTTCTTTCATCTGGGACTTATTCCTCTGTCTTCTCATTTTGTCTAACTCTGTGTTTCTCTGTGTTAGGAAAGTCAGCTACAGATCTTGATCTTGAATACAGTGGCCTTATGAAGAAGAAGTCAGGAGTGTCTCCTGTGTGTGTTGTTTATGCCCTGTTGTCATGACTGAACCACTTTTTCCTTCAGTCCAGTTGTCTACAGTGGCTTTCTTTGCTTATTTTTGCAGTATTTGTTTCCTCTGGTGTTAGTGGGCCAGTTTGGTGCACTCTTGGTCTTGAGTTGAATCAGCCCAGGTGTTTGCCAGCAATGCAATAGCACTAAACTTCTGGATGTTTTCCCTGTGTTGTTCCCTGATAAGCCAACACAAGTATTGTGATCAGAACAGCTGTCTGCCCCGAACCCACAGCAAGATTCATAGTGTAACTGGTGTGTGTGGTTATCTCTCTCTTTCCCCAGGGCAGGGGTCACTTTGGACAGCTGTTTACACACTGCTGTTTGTGGCACTGCTTTGGATGGGCACTGGCCAAGAATGTATTGGAGGGTGTGGATCTGTAATGTATGTGAGTGAGAGCCACACAGTTCCAGCAAGTTTTGTGTGCAGGTCCTCTGCAAGAGGGCACAGCCACTGTTGCCAGAACCTAGTCATGCCTGGATGGAAATGGTGGACCCAACAAAGTATAGGTGGGTTGAGTGTAATGTAAGGAAATTAGGCAGAGTGTAGATATTATGATGGTTCCTGCAGGTGGCTGTGTGAGGAGAAAACAGGGAAATGGCTTCTGCCAGGTCCTTTGTTCCTGGAAGGGCCTCCCAGTGATCTCTGTTCCTTGGGGACATGCTCTGAGATTAGTAAATCACTCTCCCTCCTGTATGCCCTAGGCATTTTTCAAATTGCTTCTTCTATGCAGTATCTCCATGGGCTATCTCTTTAATGAAAGGAACTCAGTTTCCTCTGATCCTCTTGGCTCTCTCAGAGATGAGCCCACTGATTTTTGAAATTCCAGACTGTAAATCCCACTGGCTGTAAAAACTCATGCAACTCAGACCCTCTAGTTTTCAATGTCAAGTGTTATGGAGATTTGTCTTCCTTGTGTGGGCTTCCTGGTGTGATAGTCTGTTTCTCTCCCTTTCCCTTGCCTAGGGTGTCCTTCCCTAGTTCAGACAGACCTGTGTGTCCATTTAGGTCCAAACTGCCTGTCTGTCCTCTCTACCCTCTTCAGTGTGGCCTCTTCCCTACATTTAGTTGTGGAGTTTACTCTGCCAGTCTTTGGGTCATTTTCTGGGTTATTTACATTGATATGAATGTTATCTAGCTGTATCCCTGGAACAATGTGAGCTTAAGGTCCTCCTACTCTGCTGTCTTCCCAGTCTTCAATTTTTTTCCAAAACTATTTTAAAATACTCCAGAACCTACTGGTTTATTAAAAAGGCCTGATCTCATGAGAAACTATTTTACTACAACTTAATTTATTGAGGTTTTATCAGAGCCTAAATGACCTGGGGGTAGGGGAAATACCCAACTCCAGCCTCTTCTATCTATCCGTTAACAACTAAGGGGAGGATACTGAGAAGCACTTGCAAATTTCATACTCCATGGTCACAGACTTAGTAAAGGACCAAGGGCAAATGATATTGTTTTGGAAGACTTCCCTAAACCCAACACCATAAAGCTATAATACTGAAGACTTGCTTACCAAATTTCCTATTACCCAGCACAGTATAGTCTCCTGTTAACAACAACAACAACAAATTATAAGACATACCAAGGTAAAAACCATAGTTTGAAGACACAGAGTGTCAGAATCAGACCCAGATAAAGTAGAAATCATGGAATCATGTTGTGAATTTAACAGAACTATGATTAATATGCTAAGAGCACTAATGGGAAAAAAAAGTAGACAATACCCAAGAATAGAGCAGAGAGATGGAAATCCTAGTGAAGAATCCAAAAGAAATGCCAGAGATCGAAATCTCTATAAGAGAAATGAAGAATGTCTCACTATGAGGCTCATTTATGAGACTGGTTATAGCTCAAGTCTCTAAATTGATGAGATGTCAGAGGAAAACTGAAAAACAAAGAAAACAAAGACAAAAATATAAAAAATGAACAGAATGTTCAAGAACTATGGGACAAATAGAAAAAGTATAAAATATGTGTAATATAAATACCTGAAGCATAAAATAATAATGGAGAGAAATAGAAGAATGTTTGAGAATTTCTCCAAATTTAGTGTCAGATGTAAGCCACAGATGCAAGAAGCCCAGACACACAAAACAGGATATAAGCTAAAACAAACCTCAACAAACCCTTCACATAGCCACATTATACTCAAGTTACAAAAAAATCAAAGATAAAGAAGGGAAACTCAAAAGAAGCCAAGAGGGTTCAAAACAAAACAAAACAAAAAAAAAAAAAACTCAAAAGAAGCCAAAGGAGGAAAACACATTACCTATAGAAGGGTAGAGATTAACATTACATCTGATTTCTCCTCAGAAACTGCACAAGGAGAAGTGAAGTGAAATATTTAAAGTGTTGATACAAAATAAGAATGACTTGAATCCTGTATTCTGTAAATTATCCTTCAAAGTGAGGGAGAGATAAAAACATTCTCAGACAAAAATTGGAGAACTTACTGCCAATAGATCTCTTTTGGAAGAAATGTTTAAAGAAGTTCTTAACAAAAAAAGAAAATTATAAAGGTCAGAAACTCAGAAATACATATGTTATGAAAGAGTACTAGAGAGGCATCTAGATGGTTCAGTTGGCAGAGCATCCAACTCTTGATTTCAGCTCAGATCATAATCACAGGGTCTTAAGATTGAGCCCCACATTTGGCTCCAAGCTCAGTGGGGATTCTGCTTGGGATTCTCTCGCTTTCTGCCCCTCCCCCCAAGTGCCTATGAACATACACAGTCTCTCTTTATCTAAAGGAAATAAACAAATCTTTTTTTTTAAAGAAAGCACTAGAGAATGAAAAAGTAAAAGTAATAAAAAACTTCTATTTCTCATTCTTAATTGATTCAATAGATAACTATTCAAAATAAGAGTGACAGCATATTCTTGTATGTGTATGCATACATAATAGTAAACATATATGCACATGCTTATGTCTAATTGAAATGAATAACAGGCAATGAGAGAAAAGTCAAGAGGGAGGAATTAGAAATTTTTTTATTATTTTAAGGCATTTGAACTATCCTTGAACTGAAATAGTGTTATTTGAAATTAGATTTAGGTTAAATGCAAATATGCCTTGCAAACTTTAGAGCAACCACTAAAAAAAGAGTTATTTTAAACTATAACTGATATTTTGAGAAAAAAGAGAAAATAGAATAATATGAAATTCTCAATTAAAACTACAAGTGCAATCAAATAGTGGAAGACAAAAATAACAAAAGATAAAAAGATAAAAAAGAAAAAGGACAACAAATAACAATAACAAACATGATAGATATTAATCCAGCTATATCAATAATAACTTCAAATATCAGTTTTCTAAATACACTAAAAGAAATGTTCAGAATTAATTGAAAAGCAAGACTCAATTACATGCTCTCTATAAGAAACCCATTTTAAATATAAGGACATATAGATCAAAAGTAAAAGGATGAAGACAGATATAACACGCTAACATTAATTAGAAGAACGTGGGGGTAGCTGTATTAATTCCAAACAGAAAAGACTTCATTTCATGATGATAAAGAGCCCAATTCTCCAAGAAAATAGAAAATGATCAATGTTTATGACCTGAAAAATAGAGCATCAAAATCTAGTTCAGAACAGCAGCAAAAAGAATGAAACACCTTTAAATAAATTTAATCAAGAATGTGAAAGACATGTATACTAAAAGCCAAAAGACCTTGATGACATGAAAGAATGGAAAGATATGCCATGCTCATGGATCAGAAAAATGAATATTGTGAAAATGTCTATTCTGCCCAAAGCAATCTGCAGATTCAATGCAATCCTTATCAAAATTCCAAATGTATTTTTCTGATATAGGGAAAAAAAAATCCCAAAGTTTGTTTGAAACTACAAAGACTTGTATGGGAACCTAAATACCCAAAGCAATCTTAAGAAATAAGATCAAAAGTAGAGGCATTACACATTCTAACTTCAAACAATATTTCAAAACCATACTAGTTAAAACACTATGGTACTGGTATAAAAACAGAAACATAGATCAATGGAATATAATAAAGAATTCAAAAATAAACTTACGGATAGGATGAATTAATTTTCAACAAAGGAGCCAAGAATATGCAGTAGGGGAAAGGACAGTCTCTTCAATAAAAAGTTTTGGGAAAACTGAAGAGTGGTATGCAAAGAGTGATACTGGATCTGTATTTTTTTTAAAGATTTTATTTATTTATTTGACAGAGATCACAAGTAGGCAGAGAGGCAGGCAGAGAGAGAAAGGAGAAAGCAGGATCCCTGCTGAGCAGAGAGCCCTATGCAGGGCTCTATCCGAAGACCCCAGGATCATGACCCAAGCTAAAGGCAGAGGTTTTAACCCACTGAGAAACCCTGGCACCCCTGGATCTTTATTTTATACCAAAAATGTGACTACTTCAAATGAAAATGCTTCTGCACAGCAAAGGAAATCATCAACAAAATGAAAACACACCTACCAAATGGGAGAAGATATTTGTAAACCGCATATCTGATAAGGGATTATTATTCAAAATATACACAGAATTCATACAATACAGTTTTTTAAAAATGGCCAAAGGACCTGAATGAGTATTTTTTAGAAATGCAAATGGCCAATAGGATCATAAAAAAGTACTCAACATCACTAATCATCAGGGAACTATAATTCAAAAACACAATGAGATATCACCTTGCACTTGTTAGGATGGCTATACTCAAAAAGCAAGGGATGACAAATGCTAGAGAGGATGTGGAGAACAAAAATCCCTTCTGTATTATAGGTAGGAATGAAAATGATAAAACCAGTAATGAAAACAGTATGGGGTTTCCCCAAGAAACTAAAAATAGAACTATATGATTCATTAATTCCGCTTATGGGTATATATTGAAAGGCAATGAAACCATAATCTTAAAATATATCTATCCTCCCATGCTCATTACAGTATTATTCACAATAGCCAAGATATGGAAACAACCATAGTGTCTGTCAATAAATTAATGAATAAATGGATGAATAAAATGTGATTAGATTGTGTGCATATATGCACACATACAAACATACAGACATACGCACACACACACACACACACACACACACACACAGGAATATTATCCAGCCTTTAAAAAAAATAAGGAAATCTTACCATTTGCTACAACATGGATGAACCATGTCGGCATTATATTAAGGACACTTTGCTAAGTGAAAGAAGTCAGCAAAAGACAAATACTACACAGTATACCTTACATATGGACTTTTTTAAAAAAGGGGTTGAACTTATAGAAATAGAGAGTAGAAAAGTGGTTGCCAGGTGACAGAAATAAGAAATAGGGAAACACTAGTTAAAATGTACAAAAGTTCAGCTAGAAGATGAATAAGGTCTGAAGAACTGAGGTATTAATACAGTGACTGTAGTTGATAACACTGTATTATAAAATTGGAACTTGCTAAGTAGTAGAACTTAAATGTTAATTAATGATGAGGGAAATCCTTTCACACTGTGTACATGTATCAAATCATCACAATGTATACTTTAAATATTTTACAATTTTATTTGTAGATTATACTTCAAAGAAAACTGAAAAAAAGAAGAAATATTTGCACAAGAAGAAATAGAAAATCTGAAAAGGCCTATATCTAGTAAAGAAATTGAATTAATAACTAATAACCTTCCAGGAAGAAAGTACCAGGAGCAGATGGGTTCACTGGTGAATTCCACCAAATGTTTAAAGATGAAATTATTCCTATTATCTTCTATTTCAGAAGCTAAAAGCAAATGAAATATTTCCTAACTCATTGTATGAGGCCAACATTAACCTAATATAAAGATCAGACAAAGACTTTAAAAGAAAACTATAGAACAATATTCCTTATGACTGCAGGCACAAAAAGTTTCAATGAAATACGAGTAAACTGAATTACAATAATATATAAAAATAGTTATATAAAATGCCCAAGTGGCATTTATCCCAAGTGTGCAAATCTGGTTCATTATTTGCAATTTAAAAATAATTTATGGAATCCCTCACATTGAGGGGCTAAAGAAGAAAAATTATATGATCATATCAATAGATGCATAAAAAATATTTGACTAAATCCAAAATCAATTTATGATTAAGAAGACAACTGTCAGTAAACAAGGCATAAAGGAAAACTTCCTGAACTTAATAAAAACATATACAAAAAACCTACAGCTAACATCATACTTAATTGTGAGGAAATAGCAACTTTTCTACTAAGATAAGGAGCAAAAAAGTATGTCCCATTTCACCATTTCTTTTTAGTGTCATTCTGGAGTTACAAGCAAGTTCAGTAAGACCAAAAACAAACAAACAAAAAACCTCAATAAAAGCTATAGAGCTTGGGAAATAAACAACAGTCTTTGTTTTTGGATTATATATCATCTATGTTGAAAATCTGAAAGAATTAACAAACAAACAAATAACAACTGGAACCAAGAAGCAATAATAGCAATATTGTAGGATATAAGGTTAATATACAAAAGTAAATAACTTTCCTATATATCAGCAATAAACAAGTGGAATTTGAAATTTAAAAAATGCTATTTACACTAGCACTTAAAAAATGAGACATGCAGGTATAAATCTAACAAAAATATATGCAATAGCTCTATGAGGAAAACTATAAAACTCTGACAAATGAATTAAAAGAACTAAAAAATGGAGAGCTATTTTTTGTTCATGAATGGAAAGAATCAATATTGATAGAAAGAATCAATATTGTCAAGATGTCTTCCCAATTTGATTTACAGATTCAATTTCAGTCACAATAAAAATCCCAGCAGATTATTTTGTGGATAGTTATGAACTGTTTCTAATGTGTATATGGACTGATAAAAGATATCAGAATAGCCAATTTAATCCTGAAGAGGAAGAACAAAGTAGGAGGACTAACACTACCTGATTTCAACACTTACTGTAAATCTACAATAATGAAGACAATGTGGTCTGAGAGAAAGACCAGATGAATAGATCAATGTAACAGAATTGAAGGCTAGAAATACACTTACATAATATGATCAGCTGATATTGACCAAAACGAAAAATCAGTACAACAGAGCAAAGATATTCTTTTCAATAGAGGGTACTGGAACAACTGGACATTTACAAGTAAAAAGAAGAAAATCTGAACACAGAACTTTCACCCTTTGCAAAAATTACCCAAAGTGGATCATTGCCTTAAATGTAAAGTACAAAAATACAAAATTTCTAAAAAATAACATAAGAGAAAATCTGAAGTTCAGTATGGTGATTACCTTTAGATAAAACACCAAAGGCATGATCCATGGAAGAAATAATTGAAAAACTGTATTTCATTAAAATTAAAAATTAAAGAATTCTGATCATGAAATACACTGTCCAGAGAATGAGAAGACAAGCTGGAGACTGGTTGAAAATAGTTACAAAAGACATATCTGATAAAGTAGTGCTATCCAGATATAAAACTTAAGAATCAACAAAGAAAACAATTTGATTTAAAAATGGATGAAAAAACTGAATGGGCATATAACACAAAAAAAAGATGTACAAATGACAATAATTATATGAAAACATGCTCCACATCATATATCATCAAGGAAATGCAAATTAAGACAAGGAGCTACTACCACACACCTATCAGAGAGGTGAACATCCAGAATACTGACAACACCAAATGCTGGTGAGGATGTGGAGTTACAGGAACTCTGATTCATTGCTAGTAGAAATAAAAAATGGTATAGCGACTTTGGAAGACAGTTTGGTGGTTTCTTACAAAACTAAAACTAAGTTTCTTACAAAACTTAAAAACTAAAACAATACAGTCCAGCAAGCCCACTCCTTGGTATTTACCCAGGGGATTTTGAAACACACCCACAAATAAAATCTATTTTGGCTTCTAAGTCATTTATTTCTTCAGAGAAGGTTAAATAAGATCCATTGGTACAAAAGCCTACTGGCACGAAATTTAAGTTTTCACACATTCATTTGTTTTAAACATAGGTCAAATAAGTAGATTTTTAACAATTTAGAGTTTGCTTCCTTTTCATACCCCCACAAAACTGCACCTAACATCTCCTAATCATAGATAAGTCCTCAGCCTATAAAGATCCAAAACCAGAACTGCCTTTCAGAGCTCTATGACTGAGAGACTGACGTCACTGAGACATATAAGCCCACTCTCCAGTTCCCCTTTCCCCTGGAGCTCCTTGTCCTCCTTCCCTTCGGAATAATGACCCCCATGCAGGAGTTCCTGATAGTCTCTTCCTATGAGGGACCTCCCAGACAGCCAAATCTGTCCAAACATCACCCAATAAAGCTTGTGTGGGCTACTGCCTCATGGTCATACCTTTTTCCTTGATCAGCCCTCAAGGATCTTATAAAATGAAAACACTAGGAATGTACTTATAAAATGGAAACACTAGGAACCTTTGTGGTGATAGAACTATTTAGTATCTTGACTACAGTGGTAGATGCACAAAACTATCTGCGATAAAATTGTATAGAACTGAATAAATACACACAATGAATACAAATAAAATGGGAAATCTGAATAAAATCAATGATCTGTATTAATGTCAATTTCCGTGATATTATAGTTTCCCAAGGTATAAACATTGAAGAAAATAGGATACAAACACACAGTACCTCTCTAATTTTCTTACAACTGCATGTGAATTTTCAATTCTATAAAAAAAATTAACTTTTAAAAAATGATCATGAGAAAATTTTAGGATTATGTCTTATAGTTTAGTATCATTTTAATTTTGAGGTATATATTTAGGGACACCATAATTCTAGAACTTAGGGCTTTCTGAAGGTCCTAATAAAGGTCTACATTGTCTAGGTGATTTTCAGAAGAAAACAGACACAGACACACACACATACACACAAACATATACACAGAACATGGAATTTGCAGTACATCACAGATGATGTAGTATTCTGGACTTGTACCTATTAAATCCCTGATGACCCTCTCAAGCACAGGTTACATTTATCACTTCCTTGCTCTGAAAGACCTCAGATATTCAGCCACTCTTTTATTATTTTCTTTTATTGGTGAGGCCATCTTTTTTTCTTAATTTAGTTCCAAATTGCTAATCCTAGCCACCCCCCAAAAAAAACTCTCTAGAATTGGATAAAGATTCTTCATCTTGCTCTTACCTCCTATTTTCAAAGAAAGCCCATATCTCCTTTTTTAGTAGTATACCCTCATCTCAGCCCAGATCCAGGGAATGTTCTTTATATCAAGTGCAGCCAGGACAGATTTTAAAGAGTTTGCATATGTGCTCTTCAGTCCCCAAACTTAGATTGGGTTCTGGAATATCACATCTTCTATCAGGAGAGGATTTGAGATAATGACTTCCAGGGAAAAAACAAGATTCTATTTTGGTTCCCTGAAGCTGAAATTCAATGTTCATCCCATCCCTTCTTCTGTATTTGTAGTCAGAAGACCAACAATAAACACATGAACAAATAAAAAAAAAAATTAATTCCAGATAGTGATAGGAATTTAAAGAGAAAAGAAAAAAAGAAAAGCAAAAACAAAAAACGATGTGAATGATGCTGTATAACATATGAGTGTATCAGGTAAGGTCTGTTGGTAATTGTAACATCTAGAATTTGAACTAAGTTGTGAAGTAAAGAGCCAATCATAAGAAGATAGTCCGGGAAGGAGCAGTAAGAAGTAGTTGTGTCCCAGCAAAGAATACACAGGGTAGAAAGGCCTTGGGGTAGGAAAAAATCTAGGACTAGGAAAGGGACTTTAGGCACATAGGATGCATAATATAAGGAGGTGCTCATTCTCAGGACTGGCTTTGGAACTTGTACAGTCTTGAGAGTGAGTATCACTTTACACTTTCAGCTTTGGAACCTCATTCATAAGCAGCACTGAGTCTCAAGGCTGTGCAAGTTCAGGGTCGGCTCCTGAGAGTGAGCTCCTTTTTAAATTGTGTGCCTTAGTGCCCTAGTTGCCTCCCCTAATTCCAGCCATAGGTAAAGACAGGCTTGTGGTTTTGAGGAACAGAAAAAAAAAAAAAAAAAAGCCAGTCTGTCTGGACAATGTTAAATTGTTGCTAAAAGGTAAGCTTTAGGGATGCCCGGGTGGCTCAGTGGGTTAATCCTCTGCCTTCAGCTCAGGTCATGATCCCAGGGTCCCGCATTGGGCTCCTTGCTCAGCAGGGAACCTGCTTCTCTCACTGCCTCTGCCTGCCTCTCTGCCTGCTTGTGTGTACTTGCTTGCTCTCTCTCTCTCTCTCTCTCTGGCAAATGAATAAAATCTTTAAAAAAAAAAAAAAAAGGTAAGCATTAGCCAGGTTGAGTATGGGCTTACAGAAAATGGAATTTTAAGACTGATATAAAGTTATCATTGAGTTTTAAGGAAAATGCTGTGATCTCGTTTGTGTTCTTAAAAACTCACACTAACTTCTTTGTGAATTTAAGTGGGAAAGTTTAGAAACAGAAAGACAAATAAAGAGACTATTGTTGGGATCCAGAAAGAAATGATGATGATTTGGACAATGTGATAGCAAGAAATGCAAGGAAGTGCACAGATTAAAAATGAATTTTTGTTTAGCATGAGAGTGATCACTTGCTTGAAATGGATGTTCTCAAAGGTGTGGAATGTGGAGATCTATGCAATTATGAATAGCATTTTTACCACCTGATTTGAAACTCAACCATGGATCAATGGGTACTAAGAAAGAACACACAGCCCGGTGGACAAAATAAATTCAAATACATATAATTCCTTGTAGACATCTCTTTGTATTGTGAGGAATTTTCCCTCTTAGAAAAGATTGCTAACATCAGCTGTATTATAGGATTATATGCATCTTCAACTTCACTGAGTATCAAAAAATTACCCTAAAAGAGTTTCCATCAAACTATCTTCCAGATTCAATGTCTATTAGCAACATTAAAGAAAGAAATCAATTGGAACAGAATAGAAGTCCAGAAATGGACCCTCAACTCTAAGGCCAACTAATTTTCAACAAAGCAAGAAAGAACGTCCAATAGAAAAAAGATAGTCCCTTCAACAAATGGTGTTGGGAAAACTGGACAGCCACATATAGAAGAATGAAACTGGACAATTTCCTTACACTACATGCAAAAATAGACTCAAAATGGATGAATGGCCTCAATGTGAGACAGGAATCCATCAAAATCTTTGAGGAGAACACAGGCAGGAACCTCTTTGACTTCAGCCACAGCAACTTCTTCCTAGAAATATCACCAAAGGCAAGGGAAACAAAGGCAAAAATGAACTATCGGGACTTCATCAAGATCAAAAAGTTTTGCACAGCAAAGGAAACGGTCAACAAAACCAAAAGACAACTGACAGAATTGGAGAAGATATTTGCAAATGACATATCAGATAAAGGGCTAGTATCCAAAATATAAAGAACTTATCAAACTCAACACTCAAAGAACAAATAATCCAGCCAAGAATTGGGCAGAAGACATGAACAGACACTTCTGCAAAGAAGACATCCAAATGGCCAACAAACATATGAAAAAGTGCTCAACATCCCTCAGCTTCAGGGAAATACAAATCAAAACCACAATGAGATACAACCTCACACCAGTCAAATGGCTAAAATTAACCAGTCAGGAAATGACTGGTGTTGGCGAGGATGTGGAGAAAGGGGAACCCTCCTACACTGTTGATGGGAATGCATGCTGGTGCAGCCACTCTGGAAAACAATATGGTGGTTCCTCAAAAAGTTGAAAATAGAGCTACCTTTTGATTCAGCTATTGCACTACTGGGTATTTATCCTAAATATACAAATGTAATGATCTGAAGGGGCAAGTGCACCTGAATGTTTAAGGCAGCAATGTCCACAATAGCCAAACTATGGAAAGAACCTAGATGTCCATCAACAGATGAATGAATAAAGAAGAAGTGATATATATATACAATGGAATAATATGCTGCCATTAAAAGAAATGAAATCTTGTGATTTGCAAGGACATGAATAGAATTAGAGGGTATTATGCCGAGCGAAATAAGTCAATCAGAGAAAGACAATTATCATATTATCTCACTGATATGAGGAATTTGAAAAACAAGACAGAGGATCATAGGGGAAGGGAGGGAAAAATGAAACAAGAAGAAACCAGAGAGGGAGAGAACCCATAACACACTATTAATCTCAGGAAACAAACTGAGGATTGCTGAAGGAGAGGCGGATGGGAGGGATGGCATGGCTGGGTGATGGACATTGCGGAGGGTATGTGCTATGCTGAGTACTGCGAATTATATAAGACTGATAAAGCACAGACTGTACCCCTGAAATAAATAATTCATCATATGTTAATTTTAAAAAAAGAAAGAATTTAAAAGAAAACACATGATTTTGTTTTAAACCTAAGCTGGTCCATGTTTACTTACAAGTTAAGCCATTTTTCTCCTGTACCCATTAGGCTATTTTTTTTTTTTTTCCTTTCTCCTCCTCCTCCTCCTCCTTCTCCTCCTCCTCCTCCCCTTCCCCCTCCCCCTCCTTCTTCTCCTTCTCCTCCTCCTCCTCCTCCTCCTCCTCCTCCTCCTTCTTCTTCTTCTTCTTAATCTTCTTCCTTTTTCCTCTCACCCTCTCTTTTCTATCCTGTCACTTCTCTCCTCACTGAGCATGTAGCCTGGTATACTTTTCTCCACACAATACATTAACTAGATTTCAATCTTTTTTTTTTTCCACTTTTTTCTTTCCACTATGTTGTGGGACCTTAAGCAACTTACTTTACCTGACCAGGTTTTAGTTTCCTCATTTATAAAATGGAAATAGTAGCAATACCTATCTCTGCTATTAAGAATGAAGAATAAATGTGAAAATATATAATAAGCACCTAGAAAATTTGTTGACATATATTATATGCTTAATATATTATTATTACTTTACAGAGAAAAGTGAAGACTTTGAACAAAACTCCTAAATTTCTTTCTATAAATTATCTGGATCACACTTATTCTTTCATCCTTTATTCTTGCATAGTTGGATAGTGTTATTTTTCTGACCCAGTTTAATCCTTTCAGCCTGTTTTGGGTCTCTGTTCCATCAGGTATCTTCCTCTTCTGTATCTTTAGTCTCTCTTAACTAATGTTTCTCCCAGACACAAAAAATATAAACAGTCACTCTACATTCCCTGTTCCCAATTTCTCATTCTCCTTAGCTCAGTCTTCCATTGCACTAATTCTCTCTTCAGTTATGTCTAAGCTGTTATTTTGAGTAGGTACAAATTATTTTTTTAAAATCTCAATGATTATATTTTTTATTTCTATGTATTATATTTGGTTATTTTTCAAACATATCTATTTTTGCTGCATAGTATATTGTTCTTTTTTCACATTCCTATTCTTTCTTTAATGTCTTCAGTCATTTTAAACGTTTATTTATAATTTCCACATAGCTTTATTATTTGAAATTCTTAGAGGTACAATTCAGCTGTTTACCATATTTGCTGACTCTTGCTCATGGTATGTTACCCACTCATATTTTTCATAACTTTCCTATTATAAGTTCATCTTCAGGGACATTTCATCTGTGGAATTCTTATTTGACCTAACTTGAAGAATTAAGTTTACTTTTACCTCTAATGGTTATCACTGGCCTGGGACCATGTTTGAGTTATTTCTCAGCTTGAGCTTCCAAGACAGTGAGGGGTATATAAATTGGAACCAAAAGCCATAGGTGGCAATAGCAATAGCTATATACTCTCAGAAGGAGTTTTCTTCTCACTTACTACAGAGAATAAGATGAGTTTCTTTCTTTCTTTTCTTATTTTTCCTTTTAACTTTGTATCCTTGGGAGAATTTTTCTCATGCATTCTTTGACAGATGTTTTAACACTTCAGAGGTCCTAACTTTATTTGAGGATGTTAATTCAACCCAGTTAGGTCCAAGGTCTTATCTCCTGCCATGTTTGTCTCCTAGTTGCCTAAGACTTGCAAAGTAAATATCCTCTTAGGTTCTTCACATGGTCCTGAACAAATTATTTTCATTATATCCTGCATGATGTGACCATTCCCTTCCCCATCATCCTTTTAAGACAGACTCCTTGTAAGACAGGGACTGCTTTTTCTCTACCACAAAGCCTGGCACATTGCAGGTATTTGATAATATTCACAAATAATTAAATGAATGACTGAAATATGACCCATTTAGTCAGAAAATATGGGCAGAATCGTGGAAAACTAAATATAAAATAGTGTCAAATTAGCTAATCATCTATGGGTTGTAGAATAATCACGTTGTCAATCCATTCAAGTCCCACAGCATATACAGTAAACTTAACTCTGAACATAATAAATGCTTAATGAATATTTACTAAAAAAGTATTTTTTAAAGATTTTTTAATTTAATTTTGAGAGAAAGAGTGAGCAAAAGAGCAAGCACACCAGGAGGGGAAGAGGGAGAGGGAGAAGCAGACTCCCCAGCTAAGCAGGGAGTGCAACACAGGGCTCAAACCCAGGACCCCATGATCATGACCTGAGGAGAAGGCAGATGCTTAGCCAACTGGGCCACCTAGGTACCCATAAAAAGGTACCTTTAACTCTTTTTCTTTTATATACATTTGAAAATGTGGAGATGATGTTGTATAGGTATGGATGAGATGGAATAATGCTGCCTCCTTATTACTCTAATTTAATACAACTGGATGGGGATATGGAATCTGTGGGAAGGAGTGAAAGGGAGCCAGGAAAGGGAGCCAGGTAAGGGAGGGAAAGTGGCTCACAAATATTCTATCTCCTCTGCATATTTCTCCAAGACCTTCTATTTAGAAAGTTCCCCTTCTAGCTATATTTTCCTAAGAATATACTCTGTGAAGAGCAACAGTGGGGATTCTTTCTTTCTTTCTTTTTTCTTTTAAGTAAAGCATATTCTAAATCTCCCAGAAAGGATTTCTGGTATTGTTCCATAATTTGTGTTATTGCTTTGCATCAGGGTATTGATTTTGATTTTAATATTCACTGAAGGTGAATTTAGATATTGTTAACTGTGAGCTGTTGTCATCTGTGAATCACTCAATTATATTTTAATAACTTTTGCAATGAGGTAATATTCCTATCTCTCCCCTGGGGAAACAAATTCTATAAGATTTTCAGAATCCAGCTATCTCCCAATGGATTTGCTTCCTCTCATTACCCTTATCCTGTCACCATATTCCCACTCTGCTGTTGAGCATTCTAAGTCTATGTGCCAAGGTAAATAAATCGCACTTCAGAATATCCAACAACTCTACCTTAATAACCATACAGACACCAAATTAGAGAAATGCCATTTACCAGACATAGCAGCTCACTTTTTCTTTCTTACTTTAATTTCCTTAAGGTCTTTGGCAGTTCAGTCTGGAAAAGTAAAAGCTCTTTACCCAAAAGACATTTAGTAATTTTAAACTCCCCTTTCAGATGGTCTCAAGAAAGAAATGGAACAGAGTTGGGGAGGTTGGGGAGGGGTTATTACACCAGCTGTTAGAAGCAATCTTGGCTTGGAGAAGAATGTCTAATCCAACCACAACACATTGGAAATGTTGGAGCTGTCAGTATCAGTGGAGCAATTCCACGGAAGGCCAAACACCCAACTGCCCAGGCTTTTCATGAACAATTCTCATCGTTATTTCTATTTAGCTGGACCCCTTCAGCAGGGGCTGGGATTTATACAACAGAAGGTAATGTCAACAACAGCCGAGGCTGCCTCTTCAAATTACCTCTCCATTGCCCTAGGCAAAGCTCAGCTCAGTCCTCCTGCTTATACTTCAAACCTGGAAACTCACTGAAAACCCCTGCTATGCAAGCCTTTTTATTTAGATTCAGGTGGCTTTATTTTCACTTTTCTCCCTTCCATTATGCGCAGGATACTCTTTCTGAAAGGCAGATTAGATGTTCAACCACTCTAACTACATTTGACTAAAATCCCAAGAGATCCCCATTAAAAATCCACACAGGCTTTCGGGAACTACCAAGGGGTTGTTGTTGCTTGTTTTTGCTTGAAGCATAAACTAGTTTCTGGGCTCTTCTGTGCCTGGTGTTGCCCAGCTGGTGAGAGAGCCCCTGCCACTCACTGAGGAATTACATGTTACATCTATTAAGCTCAACCACCTTTTTTTTTTTTTAAATCACACAATTAGAGTGCGTTTGGGGATGTGAGATATTGAGTTTCTGCATCCTGCTTCTATTGGCTGCTTTTACTCTCACATCTGTGATAACCAACATTTCAACTGGGAGTCTCCGAAGCAAAACTGAGGATCCAGAGGAAGAGCTGTTTTGATTGAAAGCCAGAAGGTCTAAGTGTTTTCCAGTAGAGATATACCTCTTCAGCCGAATATTACCACATCCAAGAACAGATGTAAAACTCATCTCTTCCCTCAAGGGTATGAAAAAGGAGCAAAAATCCCAGAAGCCGGACTACATTTTCACCCAGCATAGCTCAAATAGGCTCAGAGCTAAATGAAGAATGTGTTTCCTATTTGTATTCCCTCCTTGTTTTTCTGACAGGGGAGAAATCACTCATGTACCTGAGTAGAGGCAGAGGGAAAAAAAAGAAAGAAGATGGTGCTTTATCTGGCATGTTCCACTATAGCCAAATTTAAGAGAAATAGTGTTTATTGAGCACCAGTTATTTATTCATCAGAAATGTATTGGGCGTTTCTTATGTGCCAAGCAGTGGTATATTTCTAAGACTTAATGTGATATTTTATTTGGTCATCAAAATAACACTATATTCTTGTTGTGTCAAGGAAGATTCTAGCCCCCATTTTTACCTGCAGCTTTTCTAGCCACACAGTCATTATGTGACAGAACAAAAATGTGAAGCCAGGTATGTTTTGAGTTCAAAGTCTGTGCAATTTCTATCTTATTTTGATGTTCTTATGGTAACATAAAAAGTAATGTCAAAAAATTAAGGTTACTATTTCATTGAGTTGTGATGTCATTTAAATACTAAAATCATGATGGTGATATAATCCAAAGAAAAGCTTGTTATTAGGGTCATGGACAGCCATATGTTCAACAATATCTTTTCAGTATTGGATATAGAAGTAAAGGAAAGTGAAAAAAAATTAATAATGTCTGTTGTGAATCTGCTTTTGTGCAAGGAAAGCACCGCATTAAGCAGTATTGGTGCTACCACAATAAACCAGGAAGGACCTAGAACACATAGCCTCATACCTAATAACAAAATTACATAATCAAAAAGGATAATCAAATTAACAGCTTAACTTTTTGAATATTAAAAATATAAATATTTCTGCTTCTAAGTGTATTTAATTATGAACCTTGTTACATAGTTCTATAATTTTTAACTCAAGAAGACATAAAATATTTAATTAACCAAATAGTTAATGAAAATCTACTTCATATCAGAAACTATGGCTGGCCCTGGAAATACAGAGATTAAAGATACCTGTTTTATCCTGAGGGGAATTATAATTTACAAAATTCTTCACAAGAAATTTGCTTTCAATAGTCTTTAATAAAATGTGCTCCAGGGGTGCCTGGGTGGTTCAGTTGGTTAAGCATCTGACTCTTGACTTCAGCTCAGGTCATGATCTCAGGGTCATGAGATCCAGCCCTGAGTCCTGAGGAGCTTCTTGGGATTCTTTCTCTCTCTCCCTCTGCCCCTCCCCTGCCCCTCCCCTGCCTCTCTCTCTCTCTCTCAAGTAATAAATAAATAAATCTTAAAAATATATATATATACATATATATACTCCAACTGGGTGCTGGTTTGTCATAAGCACCATGACCCTTGGCAAATCAAGGTGGCATGGTGGAAAAACTGTCAAATTAGGGCTTTGGACCATGCCCTCAATCTTCTTTAACCTTCAATAAGTCTTAACTATTTTATTCACTAAGAGCAAATCTCCTTATATCTTTGGATCATAATTTACTTGTCTATAAATCAAGAGGTTTGATAGATAGGAATTCCCTCTTGGAGCTATTATATCTTTAATTCTTTAAACTTATATTTTGAAAACACTTGCCCATAGGAAATATTGGAGACTATGTCACAGTCAGCCACTAATATCAGGGAAAGAAAGTAAGACTAATTTTCTACCACAGCTACTTTTTCTACAAAATAATAGAATTCATTTCCTCCTCTCTGTCCATTGCACCTCTGCATGGCTGTTAACCAGACTTGAACTTGACAGGTTTAAAATTCCATCTCATTTCTTGCCCACCCTAAGCTCAAGTAGCTAATGAGCAGAAAAATGACCAGAAGACAGGAAAGAGGATAAAAACGAAGTACTAGGATCATAACAAAGAATGTGACAGCTGAGAACTGACTGCCACTTGTTGACCTTTTCAGGAAGCTTCTTGAATAAATACACATGGTTTAATTTTTTAACAAGGTTTATTTTTCAAGGCCCTCCCCCCACCAGAATAGGAGAAAAAAGTAAAACATGATCATTTATTAAAATGGTTTCCATCATTCAAAATCAGAAGAAAGAAGGATGAAGCATAAAGAAAAATCTGGGGCTTTCTGGAAAGATAACAGATAGCAAAAGATTAAAAACCTCTAAATCATAAGCATTCTCTGGCATAAGCTTAAGCTATTGCCTTCTGTGACAGTCCCAGTTATAGCTTCAAAGGAAGTTCCTGTCAGTGGTACCCAGTAGCACCTATCTGTGGGTGTGTGGTCACCAGTGAAGCTTCCCTGCAGTTGGTATAGATGTCACCATATTGCTCTTATGCAACAATGGTGTCACCTATTGATATCAGTTACCAGCTTTCCAAGCCCCTGTCCTTGCCTTTAACTATCATTTGGTCACCCACATTCTGAAGCTGTAATTCTGTACAATGCAATTCTCTCCACATCTCTACCTCTATAGAGTGTCTCTGTCAAAGAACCTGGAGAAAAGCTAGAGATGCATTTGTTTCTCATATCTCAACCCCCATCCCTGCCAACACCCAACACACACACACACACACACACACACACACACACACACACACTAGCCCCCATTTTTACCTGCAGCCCTGAGTCCTGAGGAGCTTCTTGGGATTCTTTCTCTCTCTCCCTCTGCCCCTCCCCTGCCCCTCCCCTGCCTCTCTCTCTCTCTCTCAAGTAATAAATAAATAAATCTTAAAAATATATATATATACATATATATACTCCAACTGGGTGCTGGTTAATGACAGAAGCCAAGGTCCAAAGATATAAAGTACCCTGACTCAGTGCACTAGTCCCTCAGTGTTCATTCCACCATTTGCAGCTACTAAAGATAGTAATTAAAAGGAGCTCTTTGACATGCACCTTCATCACTCAAAAGAGTTACACTAGGGAAGACAGTGCTGCACAAATCACACTCCCTGCTTCCACTTCATTCTTACTGCACAGAAGCAACATTTGTGCACATGCCACAAGAAGATTCCCAAGGATATATGCTGTCTATTGTCACTTATGAAAGACCATGTCTAAACTTGGGCACTAAATGACAGTGACAAAGGAGTGGTAGAAAGAGGGTACTTGGTGACAGCAGTTTCTGTCATTACTACTTATTAATTTTATTGCTTTATATAAGTCACACAACATCTTCATGTTCTTTTTTTTAAAGATTGTATTTATTTGTTTGACAGAGAGAGACACAGCAAGAGAGGGAATACAGCAGGAGGAGTGGGAGAGGGAGAAGCAGGCTTCCTGCCAAGCAGGAAGCCCAATATGGGGCTTGATCCCAGGACCCCAGGATCATGACCCAAGCCAAAGGCAGACGCTTAACGACTGAGCCACCCAGGTGCCCCACATCTTCATGTTCTAAAGTTAAACATGTTATATGAAAATTGTGAATAGTGAATGTGTTGGGAATACTGGATTAGGCAAAAGCCCCATTTTTCTTTTTATATACAACCCCCCACCCCTGGAGAAACAAAAAGCAGATGTGGAAACAGTCAAGCTACAGTCCTGATTTTTCTACCATCTTCAAACTAGTTATTTAAATTAAGCTTGAGAAGGCACCCTGAATTTTTAAGAAAGAGTTTTTTAATAATCATAGCAGTTTGTCAAATGTACCCTAAGAGCTTTTTCTTTCATGAATTGTAGTCATAGCATTATTAAGCAGTGAATCTGGGCTTGAAAACAGGTCTTCTAACTCTTATTCTAGTATCCTTATCAGTTCATCAGTATCTGAAAATCGTGTGGTGAATCTGAAATAGATTATGAATTAGGAATGATGTCCATGTGAATTTAAGGCTATTGGTTTTTAAGTAAACCAAACAGAATGTTAATGGTTGAAGGGACCTTTTACTACCAGGAAGTTAACACCTCATTTTATGCACTGCCGGAAATGGAAGTGCTTATGGAGGCTTGAATAGGAAAGTGACTTTCAAGTTTACAGCTATCTGATGTTCCATCCATGGCTGGAATTCAGATATCCTGATTTCAGATATTCTGATGACTACATTACATCCACCATGGGCACATGCTCACCCTCATACTAGTACACTGATCCCTGATTTAATCAGACACCAAATTTTCTAATTTTCTCCAAACAGAAAGAGCCATCTTAGCCAACTCACTTTGAGGATTACATTTCCCTTACTAACAGTAGACAAATGCATTGGCATGCATTGTAACTCAGGCCAAGAAGGAAGGAGAGGAGGTATGAGAAGGGTCTTTTGGGGACAGTTTCCTCAAAAGATAGGGACCTCAGATTGAGGCAATACTTTCTTCTGCCTGTGGATGTTATTAGCTGTGGATGTGATACCTGGAATTGCTGTACCCAGATTATAATCCTTAGGAACCACTCTTAGAATGAACTCAATTTAGGAAATGAATTAAGCTTGCATTATTTAAATTAAGAGTTTTGTCTAGCAACATAATGCATTCTTACTATTTTAAATCATTTTGAGTTGTAGTATCAGGCATTGTGTTTATATAATGATAAAATACCTGGATGGATAGATGGATGGATGGATGGATGGATAGATATATGAACTAATATAATTATGTAACTATAACCATCTATTATTTAATCCTCGTGACAATCCAGGGCCAAAATTATTATGTGCATATTATAGAAAAGGAAGATTCAACTCAGAGTAGTTAAATGATCTGCCCAAGGTTATTTTGAGTGACATAACCAATTCATATCCATCCTTACCTAACACAGTGCCCATGTATTCTACTGCTCCCTAATATCTTTTGGATATGTAGGGAATATTTGAACAATAACAAATTGTTTCCATTTCAAAGTCTAGCAGTACAAGTAGTTATTTTATAACAAAGGTTAGAGCGATTACCCAGAGAATACTTCTCTCTAAGCAAACTTAGAACTAATTTCTCTATGTATTGAGCAGTTACCCAATAATTCAACAAGCAAGAGAATTAGGATTACTACTACATTTAGTAGTAGTATTAATTTCATGAAGAATCTACATCTACATTTAATGAAGAATGCTTTTGAGAGCGAAAAGACATACTATTAATAATTAAGCTATCAAAATAGGCATATATCCAACTGCTCTATATTAATAGGGATATATGGTCAATCTAAAGGTAGCCAAAGTGCATGATCTGGGTCTCTGTCTTTGTTAGAGACATCATCAAAAATATAAATAAAATTATGAGAAACGCCTCATCCTTCCGCTGTGTAACTGAATCACTCTATTTCTATACCCTTCCCTATTACATCTAATAATTAATAATTTGTTCTGAAATTAAGAAGAAAAAATATAGCTCAGGAATTTGGTGGTCCGTTGGGGGTTGGAAGCAAATAGTTCCAGAAAGAACTCAAACTGGATAAGCAGTAATAATGGTACTTATCATTTTACCAACTGACAGGCAGGGAAGAACAATGTAGGAGAGGGGAAACTGTGCCATGAAAAATTGAAATAAAGAAGAAAACAAAATAGAGAGAAAATACAAAAGAGCTGGTCCTGAAAGAGAGCTGGTATCCAGGAGCGTATTTTACTTGCCCTATTTCACCATAACCCTGGGATACTTTTAATTACTTGGCTCTTTTACAAACAGCGCCTGACTATTTTGTCAGAGGGTCAAGGATAACAGCGGGACCTGCCCTTTCCTTGTGCTTAAAGGGACACCACCCCCATATACTTTCAGGGACACCCAACCTGGAACGACTCGTCAAGGACACGCATTTTTCCTGAGCGATCTTTCCCCAAAAAAAGCCTCTCCCGGAGACTGTGCTTGCTAAGCCCGTGAGAAGAAGGCGGCATCATCAGACACTGTCTAATAACCCAGAATAAGATTTTGTCTGAGGTGCCTAGTCGATCTCATATTTAGTACTCACACTGAGACATGTCCAGACAATGGAATTAGAGATACAAAAAGGAAAACCGATGAATAAAATGTCAATGATAAAAACAAATTAAAACAAAACAAAAACAAACCATTTTGGAGAAAAAGAACACATGATTTTTTTTCTTTTGCCTTTTTTTTCTCCCAGTTGAGAAAATGTGCCTTTTTCCTTAAATGACATAAATTACATTTTACTAACTAAGCCACTGGATTAAAACATTCATTTTAATAGGATCCAAAAAGATTTAACCTAGAAATTTATTATACAGTAGAGCTCATTAAAAGGATGCTTGTGTAGAAAAATCCAGCTTGTTTCTACACAAGAATAAAAAAAAAAAATGTCCATAATAGGGTTAAAAGGATTATTTTTTTCATGTTTGTTACTTCTTCTTTAAGTTTTATATTTTGCTTCTTTCCTTAACTGTAAATCTTTAAGATTGCATAACCCCAATTAAGAAAAATAAAAGGCAAATTGAGAGCCAGTATTCATAGAGGAATGCTGTTGGCTAAGGCCCCAGATATTTTTTGTATCTCCAGTGAATTGCTTGTAAAATTTCCAGGAAGTTGGGGGAAACTTTGCATTGACATCACTCAGCAAACCTTGGAAAAGTTTTACCAGGGGAAAAATTGGAGGCCAAGCTGACCGTCTGGGGTACTGATCCTGTGATATTTGTAGACTCATTTAATGCTAATGAATTTTGCAGCAATCTCCATTCTTTCCTTCTCTCTGTTTCTAGTCTATTCAGGAATAAGTTAATAATTTAACCATCTTTTGTTTTATCTTTGTTCCAGTTTTTCTACCTTTTCAGATTTTTGTTATCTTTGTTAAAATAATTATTTTTTTGTTATGTGGAAAAGCAAAGAAACTAAATGTTAGGTTTATTTTACTGTAAAAAATATAGTTAGCTAACAATTGATAAGCTTATACATAAAATAGTATTTTTTATATTTAAAATTAAGATTTGGGGTATTTCTATTTTAATTTAATTTATTTTAAATATGAGTCTCACAGAGAAATACTGTATTAGTAAGAGTATATTTTTGAGAAAAACATATGAACTAAAAAAATTGTGAGCATTTACACGTTGCATTATTCACTACTGTCTATTGTTGGTCAAGGATTTTTGGTAACAGCTTTCTTGAGATATGGTACACATCACACAGTTCAACCATTTAAAACTCTGCAATTCAACAGTTTTTATTTTCTGTGCACACATGCACAGACATGTGCAGTCATCATCACAGCCAAATTTACAATATTTTCATTACCTTAAAAAGAAACTCCATACCTTTAGCTATAGCCTCCTTATCTCCTGCCCCCTATTTCTATCCTCTGTTCTAGGCATCTACTAATCTACCTTCTTTCTCTATAGATTTGCCTATTCTGGGTATTTCACGTAAATAGAATCAGGTAATATGTGGTTTTTTTATGACTTGCTTTCTGCACTTAATGTTTTCAAGGTTTATCCTTGTTATGGTATGTATCAATATTTTATTCCTTTTACTGGCTGAATAAAAGACTTTTTAAGTACTTAAATTTTAATTCTTTTTTTATGACTCTTTATTAAATGGCTTAAAATGAAGTTCTGATGTGTCTTTTCATCTTGGTATTTAGTTGCTCTTCAAAAATTAATGTTAAATTCTTAACATTCTAAATTTTTCTGTATTTTGCTAATTCCTTCTATAAAAAATTATACGTCAAGTAAGATACCTTCTTTCTTTGGAATCAATCAACAAAGAACTGAGTGCTCAGTAAAAAGTATACATCTCTATTTGTTCAACAGGGTCAGGATTTTTTTTGAAGGAATGAATCAAATAAGATCTATTATAGATATTCTGGGAGAAAATTTTAATAACTTACTGAAAGGATTCCAAGCATGTTTTATGTTATTACAAGATAGTCATTATTTACTGAAGACTTATTATTTATTAACATGTTTACATGTGAAGTGCTTAGCCCTATATTTGCTACAGAATGTGCAAAATTCTTTGTATATTCATACATGTTGGACCCTTATTTTTGCTTAATCTGCAGTTTTATGGATTAGCTATCAACATCTCCCCCAGTTTACAGAATGGGAAACTGAGGCTTTCTGATGTTCTGGATATTTCTTAAGATATATAACTACAAGTAACAGAACCTAGGTTCAAACCCAGAACCTAATTTCAAATCATATTTTCAAAACCTCAGATTTTACTAGGAAAATCTTCCAATATTAAAAAAAAAATTGAAAGAACTTTAGAGGGGAAACTAACCACATGGATTCTGAAAGTAACATTATATATGGTATTTGATTTATCATATGTTTATCCATCCTTTTGCCAGTCCATCAGCCCATATTATTTTTTTTTTAATTCATTTCATACCAAGGTCCAGTTTCTGACATTAGGTAGTGCAAACATAACTCGTGGATCATCTTCTTTACAGTTTCTCAGCTAAGCCTCCATTTACTCATCTGTAAAGTGGAAATAGTAATAGCATTATGGAAGATTATTTGTAAAGATGGCCACAATATTATTCCTGGAGCTATGCCCTATTGTAATGTGACTTTATAACTCTCCCCATTAAGAGGTGGAGTCTATTTCCCTCCCCTTGAATTGGGCTGGTCTTGTGACTTGCTTTGGGCAATAGAAAAGCAGCAGAAATGATAGTGTGTCTGTTCTGGACCTAGACTCTAGGAATCTTATGTGTGTCTACTCTTTCTCATAAAAACCTGCCCAGCTGCTATGTGAAAAAGCTTAGGTCAGAATGCTGAAAAGCTCAATATCATAAGGGGCTGTAAAAACAATATGGCTCAGTTCATTCTACACCAGCCAAGCCCCCAGTAACCCAGGAGCTGACCACACATTCACAAGGGGACTCAGCAAGACCTGAATAATCACCCAATGGATTCTAGCTTAAAATGCCAACCCACAGAGAATAATGAAGTAAACAAATAGTTGTTATTTTAAGGTACTGCATTTTGGGGTAGAACTTAATAGAAAACTGTTACAAGAATCTACTTCACAGAAGTATGGTGAGGATTAAAAAAATAATAATACATATAAGATGCTTTGAGTTGTACTGCCATACAGGAAATAATCGGTAAATATTAACAATCATATTTATCATCATCATCATTATTTAGGCATGAACAGCTACAGTTTCTTCATGGTGACTATAAGATCCACTTCCTCCCTAACTACAATGTACTTCCCTCTCTTCTTCCCCTAGAAATATTTCAGCACAAATGTCATATCCTTGAAGAAATCTTTGCGATACCTGCCAAATTAGCTTTGTCTTCTCTTAAGTACTTCATTCATTTCACTAAAACCATACTATAATATACATATTTGGTTTTTTTTTTATATTTTATTTATTTGCTTGACAGAGAGAGAGCAAGCAAGCACAAGCAAAGGGAACAACAGAGGGAGAGGTAGAGGGAGAAGCAGGCTCCCAGCTGAGCAAGGAGCTCTATGAGTGGCTGGATCCTGGATTCTGGGATCATGACCTGAGCTGAAAGCAGACATTTAACCGACTGAGCCTCCCAGTTGTCCCTATAATATACATATTTGTATCAGTGTCTCTTTCCAAACTGTACTGTGAGAATCTAGAGCGTATCTCATTCACATTTGTGACTTTAGCAATAGCATAGTACTCAATTAATACTTATTTAAAAAATGGATAAAAATAAAAGAACTGTAATTATTTTCTTCTGTTTTGTTTTTGGTTTTGGGTTTTTTTGTTTGTTTGTTTTTTGTTTTTTTAAGACCTGTTTATTTATTTGAAAGAGAGAGAGAGAGAGAGAATGTGTGCAGTAGGGAGAGGGGCAGAGGGAGAGAGAATCTCAAACATACTCCTAGCTGAGCTCGAGGAGTCCTCCATGGGGCTCAATCTCACAACACTGAGATCATGACCTGAGCCAAAACCAAGAGTCAGATGTTTAGCCAACTGAGCCACCCAGGCCCCAGGCCCATAATGTTTTATGCCAGAAGTTATATTTGGTGTTCTTTTTCTTTTCATATGGAATATCACTTTTGTCAGTTAAGTTCTATTTCTTTTCAAACCAAATAGCTTCTTCAGACTAATGACATATAAATTCCACATCCATCTTGAAATCCTGCATTTATAAATACACCCCACCCTATCTAAAACTTTCATCAGAGCCTATCCATACATAAATTTAAGTTACTTATGTAAGAGATTTATGCTATAATACCCAAAATTATGGAACAATGCATGAATGTACCTGTGTGTTGTTAAATAAAGCCTTCACTCAAGAACTGGTCTTTTCCTCTTTAAAGAAAAATTCACTCAAGAACTGGTCTTTTCCTCTTTAAAGAAAAATTCCTTTGGTAAATATTTAGTGATAAAAGAATTAGCAAAGAAGAAACATAGCCTAAATCATTAAAGCCCTGGGGAAAAAAGTTCATAATTACAAATCACCTACAATTCACCAATCTTCTGACTTGTTAATTCATCCTTAATTTTTCGCCTTTATGTCCCTTCTTCTCCCCACACTCTCATTGTCACATGGAACCAGCTGGAACTGTAGGACATAAAAAACAGACATAAAGTAGGAGTTAAATAGGGCATAGGAAAGGTAAAAGGCATATTCTGTTGTCAAGTTTAATTAGTGACTTTTGAAGGTAAGTTTTATAAGGCCTTTTATATGTAATACGTATTTAACAGGTTTCATCACAAGATGAGACCTAGTAAAGTCAGTAGAATATCCAGAATAGGATCAGTGGTTACTGTATGGACTGGAAAAAGTAGATAGGCCTGTCATGACAAATGACTCTTTAAGACCCATCATCCTATTTTGTATCGATAAAAAGTGTATTATCTAAAATATACTTTTGATGAATCCTCAGTAATAGAAAATAGAAATCTGGAGGCAAGGTGTATAGTTCCAGCTCTCAATCTGGCTTCTCTTGTGGGCCTGGGTAACCATAACTTTTCTATGGCTCCCTTTCATTGTATTCACTAGTCTAGCTCTCTAACTGGCCTTGTGTGGATATTATATTCCCCAAGAAAACTATTATCAAAATATTCTGTATTGAACTGGACTCTCAGTAGTACCCTTTGCTCATCTACCACTAGTAGGACTGTGTCTCTGCCAATAAAGTAACGGATTTTGGTTTCTGTTTGTTTCGTTTTCTACTTTTTCATTTTTGTTTTCTTAGCCCTCACCAACATCTTGAGCAGAAAAATTGTTAAGTGGTGGGAAGATGAATGGAATATTTAATAATTCAAAGCTTCGTACTGAGCTTTGTAAAGGATCTGAAATGTTTCCATATGCCCCTCAGGACAGTTACAGTCTGACTGGGGAGACATGACATGCATATATGTAAAATCAAATCACTTCATATACATATCCCTCTTCATTATGTCTACATGATATATTGCCTAGGATATTATTATTCCACCAATTTTGATAAGGAGATAATAGTAATATACCATTAAGTTCTAGGAGATATTTAGACTTAATTGGTCCTAAAACTGCAGTCAAGATCTGCACATTATGTCTAAATGTACTAATTAATTATTTAACTGAACTCACTTGATTTTTAATGTAGGTTATTGATTGGTGAGTTACTCAATAAAGTCAATATGGTTACAGCAGTAACACAGTCTCATGGTCAACATGCAGCTCTGATTTCCTACCTACACAACAAAAAAAGTGGATAGATAAGCATTACCTGCCAGAGCAAGAAAAAAGAAGTGGGCCTCCAAGAAAATGTCCTATGTTTTCTTTTCATTTTTTAACCTTTTTTATACCAATTTAACTATTTTTAAGTATGCAATCTGGTGACATTAAGTACATTCACAATGTCATGTGATCATCCCCACAATCTTTTTCCAGAAGTTTTTTGTCATCCCCAAATGAAACTCTACTCATTAAACAATAAATTTTCATTCCTCTAACCCCTGGCAACCACCATTCTAGTTTATTCGTATGAATTTGCCTATTCTAGGTATTTTAAGTAAGTGGATCATATACTATTTGTCGTTTTTTTGTCTGCCTTATTTCACTTAGCATATGTCTTGAAGGCTCATCCATGTTGCAGCATGTATCAAAATGTATTCCTCTTTAGAGCTGAATAATAATTTATTATATGCATATGGAACATTTTGTTTATTCATTCATCTGTGGATGAACAACAGGGTTGTTTCTATCTTCTGGCTATTGTAAATAAAGCTGCTATGAACATTGGTGCACAAGTTTATGTTAGAGTTTCTACTTTAATTATTTTGAGTACGTACCTAGAAGAGAATTACTAGTCTTATAATAATTTTATGTTTAACTTCTTAAGGAAATACCATATTGTTTTCTAAAATGACTGCACCATTTTACATTCCTATAGCAATACACAAATATCCCAATTCCTCCACATCCTTGTGAACACTTTTTTTAATTCCCATTCTTTTTTCTAATAGCCACTTTTATGGATATGAAGTGATCTCATTCTGGTTTTGATTTGCATTTTCTTTCTGACTAGTGGTTTGAGTATCTTTTCATGTACTTATTGACCATTTGTATATCTTCTTTAGAAAACTGTCTGTTCAGGTCTTTTGCTCATTTTTTAGTTGGGTTATTTGTTTTGTTTTGTTTTGTTTTTCTTGCTGTCGAGCTATAGGAGTACTTTCTATATTCTAAATATTTATATGACATCAAGCAAGTGATTTGCAAATACTTTTCCCATGCTGTGGGATATATTTTTTACTCTACTGATAGTGGCCTTTAATGCACAAAATTTTTGATTTTGATCCAGTCCAACACTTACCTACTTTTTCTTTTATTTCCTATTTTTTTGGTGTCAGATCCAAGAAATAGCTGCCAAATACAACGTTATGAAGATTTTTTGCTTTGATTTCTTCCAAGAATTTTATAATTTTTGTTATTACAGTTAAATTTTTAAATTCATTTTGAGTTATTTTCTATATAATGTAAGGTAACAATCCAGGTTCATCCTTTTGCATGTATCTATCATTTTTCTTGTATCATTTATTGAAAAGACTCACCTTTCCTCATCAAATAGTCTTGGCACCCTCACTGAAAATTATTTGACCATATATGTGACAATTTGTTTCTGAAATCTCTATTCTACTGGTGTCTTTTTCGTTGGTTGGTTGGTTTGTTTGTTGCTATTTCTTATATACCCAGAATCTACATATACTGGTTCTATGCACTATGCCAGAAAGAAAATCAAGTGAAGGAGAAAAGATGGAAAAGAACCCTAAAAAGCTGTAAGCTTAGTGAAGTTGTGAGAAAAGGTTTCTTACTCTTTGCAGAGAAAAAGACCCCCAATAAAAATAGTGGATACTTTATGGACTAGAAAGAGTAGAGGAGGGACTCCCACTTAAGATGACTCTTTAAGAAGCTACTGAGAGTCGCCAAGTATCCAATCTTCGTTTGATTGAAGAGTGGAATTTATTGCTCTTTCTATATTACTTTTTAATTTTTTTCATAGGTAATTATCCATCCAAAAATTATTGTCTTACTTTTTTCTATCGTATTATTCTGCATTATAAGTCTTCTTATACTGAATGATTATGAGTATCTCCAATGAAAACAAAATATACATGTAAGGAGCTGCACAAAATAATTTTAAACTATCCTCATATGTCTTGATTCCTCTTCTCACCATTGAAATTTTTATTCACTATATGAATTAAACAGTTATGAATATAGAGATAAGAAGAAGCAAATTTTAATCCATTTAACACAGCTCATTTCACATAGAATCTTCAAGACTATAATTTGAGAAGAAGAGAAGTTCTGACCCTTAGAGAATTCATTTATGTTTACTCTGACCACTCAGACTGGGAACTGCAGTCGGTCTGATCTGCTGAAGCCAGACATGGTTATGTTTCTGTTCAAGATTGTAATGATTATCCACAAAATTTTTCTTTCAATGTCTTAAGAACTTCCTACCTTAATAATCAACACTTGTCAAACATTAAAAATAAATACACTTATGTATACTTGTTCATAAGTACATACACTTATAAAAGTTAGTAACCTTCAAGTCTTACTATGAGTTTTTCTACTTTTCAGAAGAAATTCTCCAACATTTCCCAACCAAAGCCATTGTTCAAAGCCCACAGGTGTCTTGGCACTCACCACTCAGTGGAATTCTAGATTCTTCAGCTCACTTCCTTCCCTTGAATGCACTCTTGACCCAGCCCTAGGCAGAAAGCACCTCAAGGCAGGGATTGTGTTCATCTTTGGCACAATTTCATCCATTGTGCTTATGCTTGGCCCTCGCTGTCTCTGCCCTTATGTAAATATTAAATAATAACAAGACAATGACTGTTCTTTCCTCTGGAGGGAAGGGGATGTTTTCCAGTATTTACTTTCACCTTCCTCACTTTTCACTTAAACATTTTAACTGAAACCTTTATTTTTAAAAATAACTGGAAAACATGCATGTGTAAATGAAACCTAATTTTCTGCACATTGTTATAGCACCTTTAAAAAATTCTAATTTTTATTACACTCTGGTAGATTATCATCAATGTTATTTTGGATACTTAGGAAGAAAAAATATTGGAAAAAAGATGAAAAAAAAAACCCACATTAAAAATGAAATGAAACTTGTTTTAACACATTCCATGAGCACTCCATACATTCACATAAGCCCTGCACATAAGCTATTGCAAGTAGGGTAAATGTAAAATTATGAGGTGCAGTGTTCGTTTTTTTAACTACCAAGAAAGGAAAGCAGGTCCAAATTCAGGGAGGAAAATGTGAGCACTGTGAAATGCCATGTCTTCCTGCCCCTGGGAGATTTATTTATTGGAAATTATATTGTAGGGAAAAAGTCTAAATAAATTAAGTCCCTAGTTATTATGTCACATGTAACTGAGTTTTAGAATATAGCCACAATTTTGCAGTAATGTAAACTAAGCTGTCAAGCTCTTGTTATTTTAAAGCTGGAACCAGGCAGCTCCCCTGACAGGCTTGTAGTCCCAGCTCCCAGCCTGATTCATGGCCGGCGCTGAGACACAGGAAGTTCGTGTCTGCTATAATCTAAACACCATGAAAATGGAACATAAGAAGCAGTGCAGAAAGGTAAAAATAGGCTAAACCTCATAACCCAGACAAGAACCATACAACACACTTGGAAGGAGAAGGGAAAAATTAAGCCTGTGAAGTACAGCATTAGCTTATTTACAATTAGGGATATCTAGGCCCAAACTGCAGAATTTGCAGGCCCCACTGCAAAATGAAAATGAAGGACCCTTTGTTCAAAAATTGTTAAGAATTTCAAGACAGGGACAACAGAGCACTAAACCAAGCATGAGGCCTTCTACAGTGCCAGGCCCTGTTAACTTCGCAGGTCACACATGCAGGAAGCTAGGCCTAGGGCTACCTTTTTAAACAGCTGATTATTAAAAAACAGTGAGATGTTACTGACTCAGATAGAAACAACATCCCTCGTCTGTATTTTTCTGTAATAATATCATGCTTTTTAAATTGTAAAGACACAATGACATGCATTCTATACATTTTTAAGCTTTTTAAAAAAATGCATGGTTGTGTAGTGAATGCTTACAGTCAGCATAATAATTCTTTCCATATTTTCTGCTCAGACATATTAAACTGAATTTTACATCAGTTCAACAAGAATATAATCTGAATTCTTTGTTTAGCTGGGAATTAGACAGTATTCACTGCTCCAGGAATAGCCACTGGGTGAGAAAGTTTATCTAAAATCACTGTTATAAATCTGTTTGATTGTTTGCTTGTTTGGGGGAGGGAGTTCGACCATTCCTATCCTAATTAAAGCTAAGCTATGAGTAACAACTCATAACAACTCCCATAACAACAATAACAACAATGTATATTTAACTGCCCATATGTTTCAATTAAGAGGAAATTATACTTTACTCTTATTTTACTGTTCATACAAAGAAAAGGAACAAAATTTTGTCCTCAAAAGCAAGAATTTACAAAAGGGAAAAAGCGTGAGATTACAGGGACAACAGAGCTGAGCAGCAAATCTGATTCTCAAAGCATCTTTCTTTCAGCAAAAAGGTGACTTCTTGGCCGGAGACCCTGAGCCACTGCCTCCAGAGCCTTCTATTTAGCTCAGCTCAGAGCAGGGAGACAGGGTGCCCCTCAGGAAGCTAGTTGGAGCAGTAACATTATCTGCCATAATTTGCCTGCACCAGAGGCCTGTCAACAAGCAGTGGTAGGCAATTCTGTTTAAACTAAAGTAATTAAATCTCTCTGCTCTCATAAAAGTAAAATAAAATAAAAATACAACTGCCTGTTGCTGGTCAGTAGAATCACACTGAGTGGAGGTAAATTTTAATTTCACGGTGCAAGTGTTAAATTATTGCCCTCTAAACTGACTGCCAATTCTGCATGAAATCTCACCACATTTTAATAATTCGTCTTTTGTTTAGGATGGAAAGAAACTTAGAAATAGCACATGTGTTGTGATTTGAAGGGAGATTTCATGTGCAGTTAGGTTTCTGAGAACCTCAACAACATAATGACATTCAGGTTCCCTAATTGGACCAAGAGGAAACTATCATTTCTGAAATGTTTGGGGGGACTTAACCTTTGTCCAACTTCTCTAGAACACTTGGAATTATTTTGATTGTGTCTGCTTATTTTCAAGATTTCAATTTAATTTAAAACTGCACATTTTATAGATGTGCATCTCCATTAATATGTGAGATTGTTAATAATCAGTTTCCTTCATTGCATTGTGAAACTGTTAAGAAAACTGTCATTTACAAATGATTCTATGTGAGTTTTTTAAAAAATGGTTTTTTAGTGTAACTTTAACAGAACCCTACTCTGTGCCAAAACTCACTGCCAAATAAATATCAGTAGGTAAATTCTGTCTGTACAACTCATCAGTATAAAGTTGAATATTCAGAAAAAGTCAGTTTGGAATATTAAAAAAGTCTCACAGGTTCTTACTGATGAGCATTGAAATGGTCTCAAATAGTCTCATATAAATCTCATAATTCTTGCATATCTCCATCTAACTAGTAAAATCAAAACGTTAAATAACTTTAAATGAAGGAAGTAGAAAAAACTGCTTTAGTTTGTTTTAATCAATATTTTATATCTCGCAAGGCACTATGCTGTGTTCAAATCAATGATTCAATACATCCCTTGTAGTCCAATTGATTTGCTGCCCTTGGACATTCCGCATAGCTATTAACGTAAAATGGAATTAAAATAGAATGCTGTGCGGTCAGACCTGAATAATCTATACATAGTTTATCCCTTACCCCAGGGTATCTGAAAAGACTACTTAGGGAGTGAATCAGCCTGACATCCTGCATATACTATTGACTTGTTGAATTCCAAATTCTTTAATCTGAATACAGTAGCATTTTCAAACTGCCTCATATTGGAGAGATCCAGCTACATCCAAATCAATAATTCCTTAGAGACAGAAGAATGCATATTCACCGAATAGAACATTGTATACAAAGGTAAATATAATATGTATGGCAAGAATTAAAAATCTAGATAACCACAATTTGATTTATAGAATCTCTGTAACTGGAGTAAAAAGAAAATATATTAAGTTTTAGGTGTGTGGGTGATAGGAGAAACCTAGTAAATCAGTTCAGAGTAATATGTCCTCAGCCATATGGTAACTTTATTCAACAGGATTTTAAATTCCCAACCAAGGAATAATAACCTGTGCTTATTTCAGATTTTCAAACTATTTCCTAACAGACACTTCTATTTTTTATATGTCTATTTTAGTCATTTTCTTATTTATTATAATTTTTTTCTCTGAATTATCCTCATTGCTTTTTATTTCAGGAAATTTAAGGATGAAAGTTTAGAATGGTCATGGTCCTAAATCTATCTTAAATAAATTTTATTCCCTAGAGCAAATCATCTACATTCTTCAGTTCCTCACAGTAAAACAGAACCCACAGAACATAAATGCAAACAAGCATATACATGCATTGGCATGTATGTATTTTTATCTACATATCTATATCTATATATCTGTATGGGCATATATACATATATATACAAATATACGATATATATTTTTTGTATATATATTATATATTGTGTATATATGTATATGTACACATATATATTGTATACATATATGTGTATATATGTATACAATTTGTGCATAGGAAATTTGTGCATAGGAATACAATATATTATATATATAGTATATATATGTATGTATATATAATATATTGTATATATATAGTATATATTGTGAAAGTGTATTCATTCAATGTCTACTAAGACAACAAATTTAAAAATCATAGATACAGGGGCTCCTGGGTGGCTCAGGGGGTTAAAGCCTCTGCCTTTGGCTCAGGTCATGATCCCAGGGTCCTGGGATTGAGCCCCACATCAGGCTCTCTGCATCAGGCTCTCTGCTCAGTGGGGAGCCTGCTTCCTCCTCTCTCTCTGCCTGTTTCTCTGCCTACTTGTGATCTCTGTCTGTCAAATAAATAAATAAAATATTTAAAATGAAATCATAGATACAGAAGAAACTTTGAGAAGTCTTTGAATCTGATCTATAAATAAATCATTTTCTTGGATCATTTCAAAAGAGTTGGTGGACACTGGACAAATCTTAGTGATTATCAAAGCTGGATGATGTACTTGAGGTTTAATTGTTCTATTCTTTCTATAAATGCATATGTTTTAGAATGTTTACAGTAAAAGGTTAAATATAGAAAATGGCAGGCTATGGTTGTTATGGCTTTCTACTTTGTTGTTTTGGCTTTGGTAATTGTTTCTTCTCTTTTAAAGAATCACAATTTCCATTATGTACAGATCATCTCTGGTATAATATTTAATCAAAATTTAGCAATCAGTGTGTTGATATTATTATTTAGACTAACATTACCAATTCTGCAAAGTACTTTGTTATTTTGGCATTCATAAGATCACTACACCATTCACCAATTTGATTTGAGAAGAAATAAATATTGCAATTCTTTGAGCATATTTTACCCAATTTAAAATGCCATCAACTAACTATAAGTCACACCATTACTTTATGTATCACTAAGAAAGTTCTGTGCCAATTAAACCACTGAAAATGCTCTCATCCCTTTATTTTATTTTTTTTTACTTCTGCTTTATTAAAAACTAGGATGATTTAGAAATCATGTGTATCATTAGAAATCATGTGCTTGAGTGCACACATAAAAGTGAAATTATAAACAAAACGAATCGGTGAAAGTATTCTCTTTTTTAAAAAAGATTTTATTTATTTATCTGACAAACAGAGATCATAAGTAGGCAGAGAGGCAGGCTGGAGGGTGGAAGCAGACTCCCTGCTGAGCAGAGAGCCCAATGTGGGGCCCAATCCCAGGACCCTGAGATCATGACCTGGGCTGAAGGCAGAGGTTTAACCCACTGAGCCACCCCGGCACCCCTGGTCAAAGTATTCTTAAAAATTCTTTACTTCCTAGTCTGATTGGAAAGTGTTAGAGTCTATAACTTTGCACACAATATCGACCTCCATATCATGAAGAGCACTGATTATGCAGTATTTCTTGTGAGTGCTCATTCTTGTATCCAGGGATTTTTTTCCAAGCTGCTGACACCTGTTCTGTAAATCTGTATGTGTGTATCTATATGTAAATCCTACATATATAGTATTATTTCCCCAACTTTTTGTGTTGAAAATTATCAATCCTACAGGAAAGTTGAAAAGTTATGCAATGAATTCCTGTAAACCCTGATATATTATGTAATATTACACAGCTGCTTTATCTTCCTCTCCCCATTTGAACTTTGATGGACCATCTGAAAATAAGTTATAGTCATGATGACATGTCACTTAAATTTCTTAGTGTGTATCTCCTATGAGGAGAATATTATCCAAAATAACCACAATAGGATAGTGATCCTATTAAAAAAATTCACATTAAATCAGTAATATGTTCAATCCATATTTAAGCTTCCCTAATTGTTCCTAGATGGTAACTGTCTGTTCTCCTGATCCAAGGTTCAATCAAGTTAGCTATTACCTCTGTAAGTTTCTTCTATTCTGGTACAGTTTCTCACACTGTGCATGTTTGTGTTTGTGTGTGTGTGTGTGTATCTGTGTGTGGTTTGTATGTGTCATTAACTTTGTTGGAGAGTCCAGGCCTGTCTTGTAGAATACCTCACATTATGGATTTGCCTGAAAATTTCCTCATGATTATTTTCAGGTTAAATATTTTTGATAAAATGCTATATAAGTGATGTTATATATGTCTAATTGCATCACATCAGGAGGCAAATAGTGTAAGTTTGTTCCACTATTAGTATTGTTAAGCTTAATTACTTGGTTAATCAGGTGTCTACTACAACCTCATTATAAAGGTAACATTTCACTTAAAAACTAGTAAGATAACTCTCATATGATCTCCCTGATATGAGGAAGTGGAGATGCAACATTGGGGGGGTTGAGGGGTAGGAAAAGAATAAATGAGACAAGATGGGATCGGGAGGGAGACAAACCATAAGAGACAATCTCACATAACAAACTGAGGGTTGCTGGGTGGTGGTGGCAGGGGGAGGGATAGGGTGGTGGGGTTATGGACATTGGGGAGGGTATGAGCTATGGTGAGTGCTGTGAAGTGTGTAAACCTGGCGATTCACAGACCTGTACCCCTGGGGCTAAAAATATATTATATGTTTATAAAAAATTTTTAAAAAATAATTAATTAAAAAAACCTAGTAAGCATCTATTGAGAAGTACTCCAAGATATTGTCAGTATCCCATCTCAGCAAGATATTGTCAATATCCAATTCCTCAGCAGCCTATTGTATAATAGTTTTAGTATTCATTGATATCTTCTGTGTAAATCAATCATTATGCTAGAAGCTAGAAACCATTCTGCAAGTTTTGAAACAGGTGTGTCTCGATCTTATCCAAAAATATCAACAAAGGTATATATTCAACAATTAGGATTCACATTATTTCCAATAGTCTCTAAATGATACATCACTTAAATTACTAGGTTTCAATTGTTCCCTCAGTCATCAATAATAATAACCTGGTTTATACTTTCACAGCAATGACAATTACTCTATGAACTTGTCTGGTGAACAGAGATGGTAAGATTGTCATAGGCATGTTCCTCCCCGGCCTCAGCACCAACCTTTGTTCTTAAATTCAGCCAAGAAAGAATTAAGAGCCAACCTCTCAACTAAGCAAGCGTTTAATAGCAATTAAAAAAAAAAAAAAAAAAAAGCATACTTTAAGATGAAAGAGCAGACAGTCCAAGGGGTGACGACTATGTCAGGGGTCAGGGTTGTCTTGTTTTTATACTTGCATGGGTTATGGTTCATAGCTACAGTGGTCTCTGACTGAGACCAGTCATCTAAGGGACTTCTCCTATGGGTCAGGAGGGGAAGTTTTTGGCCCTATGTGTCCCCTGTTGGAAATGGTCATGGCATCCCTCCTCTGTGGGGATCAGGGGGATGGTCAAAACCTCAAAGTAAATGTTTTATAATGAAGCTGTAGGTTACTGGAGGGCAGCAATTACAGAAGGAACCCATGAGTATCCCCCCAGGGTTTTTCTGGGCTGTTTAGAACCTGGTTTCTGCCCTTTTAATAGAAAGCATTTGTTCCCTGCTTACAGCTAGTTAACTGCCTACTCTATCAAGATGTCACATAGTTGGTAAAATGTGAAAAAAGAAAAAGAAAAAGAATTCATCTCAGAATGGATAAAGCAGGGCAATTCTGATTTTCACAAAGTAATACTACATGGTCTTCCTAAATATTTTTAGAAATGTCACAAAAGAAGAGATTAATTAGCAGATTAATAAATTAGATGAATTAGTGAATGAATGTACAAGTGATGGAATGTGTTCTTAAATAAGTGCATGTGTGACATCAAAAGTCAAATATGTTATTATGGAAATTAAATCATAAGAATGATTTGAAGACTTAATACATGCTATAGTGAAAGCTCCTGGCAAAGACAATACTGAGACAGGGATTAGCATGCAAGATGTTTATTAGGAAAAGCTTTTGGGATTAATAGCTGTGGGGGAAAGGAAGGATGCCTCAGGCGATTAGCACAACTGGGTTGCATTGCAGTCACAAACAAAGGCCTTGGTAGAGGCCCCTGGGAGTGGGCATGACCTTGAGAAAGGTGGTCTTTTTTTTGTCAAGGACAATTCTGAGAGCGATCTCATAGCTAAAGGAATGAACATTTTAGTTCAGAAGAGGGTCTGGGTGATACATCACTGCATCACTACAATATATTTGGACACTAACAGGCAAGAATTTATGGAGTCAGTAGATTTGAGTTGCATATAAACATATGTAATAGGGACTTATATGTAAAAGATTGCTTGAAGAAGATGATTTAACATTGTAATTTAAATAAATTATTTCAAAAAATTTAACATGTATAATCATACCATACAAAATTAAACTTTAGTTTTTATCCACAGTTTTGATACACATTATACATGACAATGTCATTTCTATCATGGGTAAATTAACATACTATAGTGTCTAATATGGTGCATATACAGCAGGAAAAACTTTATACTTGTTTGTCTATTAGTTAATATCTTTCAAGTTTGCACTCTTGATATCCTGGTTTGTCTGCTTATTTGTTTGATGGATTTGTTAAATGAGATATCCCATTCAGGGTAAATTAATAAGTTACTATGAAACCTGGTATGACATTAGAAGTTTTGTATAATTTTGGTGAGTGTTCACTGATGTTCATCTACCTTGAGAACACAAAAATACAAAAGTACAATTAAATTAAGCTATAGATGTAGACAGTTTCTGGAGTTTTTTTGTTCATTTATTTAATAAATCTTTTCCCTAAAAATACTATGGGCAGAGGTTAGGTAGTAAATATATAATAAAGAACTAAGTTTAGAGAGAATGAGTTTGACAAAGGAACAATTTAAAAAAAAAAAAAAGGTAGATTATTACCATGGCAATAGGTCTATAGAAACACAAAAAGAAAGCATCAAAATCAACGTGGCTGAATGAAACTTTCCAAGGTGTTATCATCTTCATTAAATCTGAAAAGAGAGTAGGAGCCAGGTGGGCAAAGAAGGGGGTATGTTAAGTGCATAGGTGGCAGAGTTGGTTGAGTGTCGGATTCTTGGTTTCAGCTGGGGTCATGATCTCAAGCCTCACATCTGGCTCTGAGCTCAGCACAGTCTTTTTTTTTTTTTTTTTAATTTGACAGACAAAAATAAGTGTCAAGTAGGCAGAGAGGCAGGCAGAGGGGTGGGTGGTGAAGATCACAAGTAGGCAGAGAGGCAGGTGGGGTTGGGGGGGGAAGCAGTCTCCCTGCTGAGCAGAGAGCCAGAAGCAGGGCTCAATCCCAGGACCCTAAGACCATGACCTGAGCCAAAGGCAGAGGCTTAATCCTCTGAGCCACCCAGGCACCCCAACACAGAGTCTTCTTGAGATTCTCTCTCCCTATCCCTTTGCCTCCCACCATCTATGATTTCTTTCTCTCAAATAAATAAATCTTAAAAAAAAGAAAAGAAAAGAAAGAAAGATGGATGACGGAGATAGAGGAAAGAACTTTTGGAGGTAATAGGCATTTATTATGCATAAGACACCCACCCAAGTAATTTACATTAACATTTACTTATTATAATAATCAAAACAACTCTATTGATCGTATCCTATGATTGCTCTTCCTTTATAGATGAGGGTTCTGAGACTTAGAGAAAGAAGGAATAAGTCCACATACCCATACAAGTCATAGCAGAGCTCAGGTTTGCACCTATAGGGAGGCAGGGAGGTATGAAACAACATTGTATTAAGAGAGAAGTTGAGGGGCACGTGGGTGGCACAGTCAGTTAAGCATCTGACTCTTGATTTTGGCTCATGTTGTGATCTCATGGTAGTGAGATTGAGCCCTGCATACAGCTCAGGGTCTGCCTTAGATCTTTCTTTCTGTCTCCCTCTGCCCCTCTGGCTCATACTCTCTCTTGGTCTCTTTCTCTCTCTCTGAAATAAATAAATAACTCTTTAAAAAAGAGAGAGAGAGGAGAGAGAGAGAGACTGTGAGTTCAGGAAAAGAAATTTAAGAGGTAGTCTGAACCCAAATCATGGAATCTCTATGTTGAGTTAATCAGGATAATCATCAGGATAGATGAGTGATAAGATTATATTTGCTTTCTAGAAAGATTACTTTGATATAGAATGAAGAATACATTGTAGTCAGAAGTGACTGCAGAGTTCTAAGTTGTAAGCAATGAGTACTGGAAATAAAGCAGTGGCAGAATTAAGGAAAAAGCAGACAGATTTTTAAAATTAATGAAGCTTTGAAAATAACAGCACTTGGTTTTCAGTTAGCAAAAGAGTGCCAGTGGAAGAACAGAATCTACCAGGCTCCAGATTTCTGGCTTGAGAAATTGGATTGATGAATGGATTCAATAGGTAACCTAAATACCAAAAGTGTTTGCAAGGAAAATGATTCTTAAATTTTTAAAATATTATACCCTAAAATGACAGTATTTTTCCTAGAATATCAATGTTACTATTTCTTAAGCTCTTTTGACATGATTTCAGTTTGAGCTTAAGGTTTCTGTTTCCATTGCTCCATTTCTTTCAATGTTTCAATATGCTGCAGACCTAACTTCGTTGTTTTCTTCCAATCTTTCCCTCTTTTCTATGATACTTCAGGAGTTGGGAGAAACTTTTTGACAAATCATCTCTCCTTGGGTATCGGTTAACTATTACAGTGAGACAAATTATGCTGCAACCCAAAGCTTATGTAACAATGGACATTTATTACGTTATTTAGGTTCTGTGAGTTTGGGAACAGCTTAGCTAAGTGGCCTGACAGCATTTTTCATAAGGTTGCTATCATGATGTTGGCCATGGCTGCAGTCATCAGAGGGCTTACTGGGGCTGGAGGGTCTACTTTCCAAGATGGTCACTCACATGGCTATTGGCAGGAGGTCTCAGTTTCTTGCCATGTGAACCTCTCCATAGGTCTGCTTGACATGGTATCTTTGTGACATAGGCAGTTGGCTTCCCCTAGAGCAAGAGAATGAGCATGGAGGAAGCTATAATGCCTTTTATAATCCAATCTTGGAAGTCACATACAATTAATTCTACCCACTCTTTAGAACTGAATCACTACATCCAGTCCACAATCAAGGGGAAGGGAAATAATGTACTTTTGTTAATAATAATGTATCAATATTGGCTCACAGATAATAACAAATGTACCAACACTGGTGCAAGATGTTAAATATGGGGGAACTGGGACAAAGGGAGAGGTGATGTGGAAACTTGATGTACTTTTTGCTCAATTTTTTGTGAACCTAATACTATCTTTAAGAAGTAAAGTCTAATAAATTTTAAAAAGAAAATTGGAGACACTGGATGAAATGGAAATTCAATTTTGTATAGCAAGTGACTAAATATCAAATATAGGGGAAGGAAGGAAGGAGGGAAGGAAGGAAGGAAAGAAGGAAGGAAAGAAGGGATGGATTATGGTTACCTTTTTAAATTTTTTAAAAATTTGTTCCTCTTGACTAATTCCTGCACCATCAATACTAGACTGTGATAATTATATATCTATTTATATATTTGACCAGAATTTAATTTTATAAGACACTCTGAGGTCTAAAGAAGATTCTAGTATGTCAGGCGGTATTTTCATGATTCACTGCCTTGAGTAGCTTTCTATCTCCCACCATTTCATAATAAAAGAGTATCATACAACTTGGTAGTTGACAAGGCTCTGGATTCAGGCTAAACAAGTTTAAACCTGGTTCCATCATTTAATTAAATTACGGTGTGATCTCAGGTAATTAGTCTTAGCACATAATAAGCATTTAGTGTTACCTACTACAACAGTTTTGCCTTTAAAGCCTTAATGTTAACTAGACTTAATAAAAGGATCCAGTTTAAATTTCTTAACTATAGCTTTCCTAGGATATTTCTAACAGAATCCTTTTCATCAATATTGTTCCCATTTAGAAAACCTCTTTACACTTCAAATAGAAATATTCCATTTCATATCTCTCAGATTCTCTATAAAAGTAGTTTAGTTTTCAATCTCTGTTATCTTCCTTACAGAACAGAAAATTGGAAATACCTATGTTTTCTTACTTTGGCCAACATGGGGGCAAGTGCAGCAGGATCTGCATAAGCAAACCATTGAACCCAAACCCATAAATGCTGCACCATGAAGCTACCAAAATGGCAACCTCAGCAAAACCATCCCCCAGAAAGGCTGTAGAAAATTAAATTAAGATTGTATTTTGGGAAATATGAATTTCAGAACACTGATTCCTGCATTCACATACATTACATGAAAAGCTTCCTTCCCTTGATGAAGTACTGAACTCAAACCCCTGAGAAGCTTGGCTATGAGAAGCAATACGCATTTCCAACAGGAGGTCTTTCAATTTCAATTTTCCTGTTATAGCAACCCTGAATCCACAAATTTCAGTGATGGTTATTAATAGATAAATGACATTAGTTGTATGCTTTCTGTTTTCCACTGTCACAGAAACTTATGATTTCCCCCTTTCCATGACCAACCTTTCTTTCATTAATTTATCTAATGTACCTTTGAGAAATTTTAAATGATTGAACCGGAAAAGGAGGAAATACATTTCTGTCTGGTGACACTTAAGATTCTAGGTCTAAAGACAAGGATTTATTTTATTTTATTTTATTATTTTATTTTATATACAAGGTACTGAAAATGCAGGAGCTATTAATTGATAATGTCTCTGTCACACATAAACCTAATTTACTTCTATTAACTAGTTTCACTAATAACATAAATCACAAAGGCTATTTATTCCTTCATCTGAAATACGACTGATTAGATTTCCTTCTCTGTATGACATTTTTTAATACCAGATATGCATCCTACTTTTCTGGAGCACTCAAAATAGCTTAATAATTCTCTGCAAACTGAGTTGCCAAAGCTACACTGGAATTTTGATGTTTCCATTAATAAAAGATACATGCCCGCAGGAGGTACAGATTTGTGATCTCAGGATCCAGAGTTTAGGGGCAAAGGGAAAATGGCTTGCATCTGTACAATGATTAAATGTATGTTCAGAAAGAGGAACTCTAAAGTGTCTATACAGATCTAACAAGACCTATTTGGACCTGGGGCTTGCCCCTGCAGGGTGTTTTTTGATAGCTTTATCTATGTCAGACACTGAGGCTCTATCCATTCTCACTTGTCAATATGCCATGGTAGCTTCAGAGGTGGAAACAGGGAGATGGTGGGCCACAGGAAGAGAAACCTGAATGTCAGGGAGCCGTCGCACCAAGTTCATACATAACCTAACCAAAATGCAGTGTCAGGGAAAACAAAAAAAAAAAACAAAATAAAACAAAAAGCACACACACACACACAAAAATCAAATGTCAGGAAAAAAAATTTAAATGATGCCAATCAAGCCTAAAAATAGAATCTGTAACTAGTAAGGAACTGAAATTTCTTTAAAGAAAAATAGAAGTAAACATAGCTAAGAATCAAATATAAGTCCTATGCATTTGCTTCCTGGGTAGGGTAGGAGAGAGAGCACCATGAAAAATATAGAACTGAATACAAAAAGAATCTGTAGATACTGTATCTCCATGAAGGTTTATTGTGCTTTAGAGAGTCATTTAACAAAACCTGTCAATTCATACAATTTAGTCTTTAATTGTTTTAATCAATACAATTTATATTATGCCTTTTCTATGCATAAGGCACTGTACTAGATATACAAAACAACAATCAGTTGAGTACTGAGCTTCTTTTTTTGTGAATTAAAGTGACTTTATTTTTATTCTTATAAAAACAAGTACTAATTATAAATATCTAGAAAAAATAAGCCCCAAATCATAATTAATGTCTAGAAATAACTACTATCGACATTGTGGGATATATTATTCTAGCCTACCAAATATATGTATATGTGTGTGTGTATGAGTGTCTGTGTCTATATAAATACATATATATATATATACACACACACACATATATAGTATATGTAATACACTTATAATTTATATGTAATATTTATACACATACACACATAGACCAATGCACATGCACAAACATAGAGCGTTCATTTGCTAGTGCTACCCTAACAAAATATCATAACTGAATGACTTAAACAACAGAAATTTTTTTTCTCTAAGTTCTGGAGACTAGAAGCTCAAGAGTAAGGTGTAGGCAGATCTGTTTTTTTCTGAGGCCTCTCTTTTGGCTTGCAAATGGCTGCCTTCTCACTCTGTTCTCACATGGCCTCTTCTGTGTATGTCTGTGTCCCTGTGTTACTTTGTCCAAATTCCCTCTTCTTATAAGAATATCAGTCAGATTGGATTAACCTAACAGCCTCATTTTAATGTAATAATCTCTTTTAAGTTTCAATCCCCAAATGTATTCACATTCTGAGGTTCTGGGGGTTAGAACTTCAAATTATGAATGTTGAGGGGACGCAGTTCAGCCTATAACATATATACATATGTATATACATACAGAGAGAGAGGGAGATTTCTATTTTCATATAAAAATGAGACCATATTAGGCACCCTAATGTGCTTGTTCATCTCTCTCCATTGATATATTTTTATCATATTCAATTAGTATGTCTGTGTAATAGGTCATTGTATAACTTTGAGATAACTTATTTACTAAGCTGCTATTATTCAACACTTAGATTATTTATGATTACTTAATACATATATAAATTATATATCTAAGCTCTATAATAATCCTACTCTCACTTGGAATTTTGAGGGTATTTTTCCTTAGAAGCAATTACTAAAAATGGAATTGCTGGATTAAAGGGTATACACATGATACTTTTTTAAAATAGCTCTTTAGAAAAGTTTTATTAACTTGTAACAGAAGTTTGGCTACTTTCCAACATCCTGATTATACTATTAGTAATTATTTTAGTCTTTAAAAATATGATAGATGGAAAATACTATTTTGGTTTTGTTTTATTTGCATTTCTTTCCTTGCTATTGAATCCAAACATCTTTTTATTCATTTATTGTCCACTTTAATTCATAAATTTTAATTCCATGCTGTGTTTTTTGCTCAATATTCCATTAAGATGTTCCTTTTTTACTTACCAACTTGAAAGAAATGTTTACGTATCAGAATTGGGCATTTGCATATAGACACTAGAATTTTTTTTCAGATTTGTGGTTTGCTTTCTAGTACCGTTTATAGTGATTTTCTGAAAAATTCTGAAATTTTTGTTTTATCTCCTTCTGTTTTTATTTAAGGCTTTCGTTGTTATGTTTTTTGCCAATTTATGAACATTTCCCTATGGTTCTACAGTTGGTCATGCATAGGAAGGCCTGACCCCACAGGATAACTGTTCATATATTCAGCAATTTACATCAAACATTTTATGGATTTTTTGTTAGTTTTTAATTTAGTTACAGTTGACGTATGCAATAACAATGAAATGTTGTCCATAAAATATGGTATAGCTTGTTTTGTCATACCATTAAATAAATAGTTCACTTTTTACTTAATGGTTTGATGAGCCATAATACTGTGTAAGCTTATAATATCATGAGCTCATAATACTGTATTTTAATACCATAATACTATGGCTTGAGGGGTCATATACTGATTTTTATCTATACTTGTCTCAATTTATTTTAAGATTATGGTCTGTTTCTAGTCTACTATAATTTTTCTAAGATTTACTTATTTATTTTAGAGAGAGAGAGAAAGAGAGAGAGCATACACGTGAAGAGTGTTGGGACAGAGGGAGAGAATCTTCAAGCAGACTACTCACTAAGTGCAGAATCCAATGTGGGGTTGATCTCATGACCCAGAAAATCATGACTGACACTCAAACCAAGAGTCAAACCCTCAACTGACTGAAACACCTAAGTGCTTCTAGTCTAACCTGCTTTTAGAAAAATGCTATTTATTTGTTGTACCTTCATCATATGTTTTAATATGTGATAGGACAAATTATTACGTTTTTTCAAAAATTTCCTAACCATATTCTTTCATGTTTATTCTTCAAGATTAAGTATGATTTTATCAAAAATTAAATTATACCAAGAGTTTTTAATTGGAATTATATCTCAATATTAATTTTTGAAGATTTATACATTTAAATTATTTTGTCTTACCATCCAGGAAAATAGCATGCACCTTCTTTTATTCAGCTCTTATTCTATGATAGTCAGTGTAGTTTCATAATTACATTTGTCTTATATGTCTTTTATTAAGTTTATTCTTAAATAATTTATAGATTATTTGCTATTGTGAATATAACGATTATTTTTCTATTATATTTTCTAACTGCTATACAGAAAAGCTATTATATTTTGGTATATTTACTAAATAAGTGGACACCTATTTAAATTTTTATTAATTCAAATGATTTTGCAATTGATTACCATATGTTTTCTATAATATCAAAAAAAAATAGTAACTAATGGCAGGTTCATTCCAAAGTGAATGAATTTTTATTTATTTTTATTCTCTTTTTATACCTGCTACGATTTTCAGAACACTGTTCATTGTAGAGGTGAAAGCAGGCATTGGTATTTTGTTCTCGTTATTAACAGAACATCCTTGAGTATACCTCCATTCAGCATGATATCTGCTCTTGGTTCAGATAAAACATCTTATTACATAACTATACCTAGTTACCATGGATTTGGTGTTTTAAAAAATTTTGTAAGAATGGATGCTGAATGGCTATCATGGTGGGTTTGCTGAAGACCACTGGCCTTGTGGGATTAGCTTATGTGAAAGTCCACACAAAAGGCTAAGAATATTGCACACAAAGATTTGATGTTCTTAAGCAAATTCCTAAAAATGCAGCACATAGAAAGTACACAGAACAGGTTACAAATGAGAAGCTAAGTATAGTTAAAGCAGAACCAGGTATTAAGAAATTAGAAGACCGAGTTCGGGGAGGCTACTTAGAAGAGGTGATTCTTCAGGCTGAAATGAACTAGGTCTGGCAAGAAAAATGATACAGTGGAAACAATGGGAGCCTTTAGTGGAAAAGCCTCCTGCCAACCAATAGAAATGGACAATGTAGTTAACATTAAATGACTAGTGTGTTGATGGAAAACTAATGTAATTAAATGTTCTGTTATATTAAAAAAAAAAAAAGAGTGGTTGCTGAATTATAGCTAATGTTTGTTTTTTAATTAGTCACATGGTCATGCAGTCTTCTCACTAATATGAGGAATCACATTACTACATTTGCCAATGTTTAATAAGACTTACATTCTTGGACTAAGTAAAATTTATTATGTGTAATCTTTTCTTTTTTGTCCTGTTATTTTTAATTAAGGTAATATTTGAAACTTGTAAAATAACTTAAGCAATGTATGTGTAAGTTACAAAACACAACTTCAAAAAACACTCCCAGGTGTCTGGGTGGCTCAGTCGTTAAGCAGTGGCCTTTGGCTCAGGTCATGATCCCAGGGTCCTGGGATCAAGTCCCACATTGACCTCCTTGCTCAACGTGTAGCCTACTTTTCCTATACCACTTCACCCTGCTTGTGATTTCTCTCTTGCACTCAGATAAACAATTATTTTTTTAATCTTAAAAAAAAAATACTCTCAACAAATCTCCACCCAGGCTAGGAATAAGAGCATTTCCAATATCTATGTATTGTCAGTCCCTTGTCTGTGTCCTACCAAACCAACCACTATTTTGAATTGCATTATGTACTACGTTCTTAAAGTACACTCTGGTTGAACATGCTAATGACGTTTATAGAAATGTTTTATCCTATATCCATCTATATTCATTTGGGAATATATAGTGTTCTTTTCTATGCTATCTTAGTAATGTTTAGAAGTATCAAGCCTCAGGAAATTGAAAAGCTTTTAATATTATCCTAATTTCATAGAATTTATCTGTTCCTTGAATGCTTGACAGAGCTCATTTTTAAAACCAATGTTTTGGGAATGAATTCTTTTGTGACTTGTCTCATTCTTTATACTTTTTATTCTACTAAGGAGTGTTTTACTTTGTTATTTGTTTTGTTTGGGGGTTTTCTTTTTAACTCTTATTGCTTAACTTTTACTGATTTATATTTCATACATAAGACACACACACACACACACACATACATTAGCTCAAAATTTAAATTAATATTTGCTTTTTATTAATGATGCCTATGTAGTCTAATTCCTAATATCAGAACATGAATTTTCACTTGGCTTTCTTATTAGATTTTCTACCTCTGGAGTTTAGCTATAATTCTATTAAAGTCTCCATTTTAATCTATTAATTTTTCCTGTATTTAGTGTTTTATTCCTTTTTAAATTAACAAATTGTTCTTTCTTGGTTCTAGAGTTGATTCTTAATAGTGAAATCCTTTATTCAAAGAAATTGTTACCAAAAACTTCAATTCAAGAGAAAAAAAAGGATAGGAATGTGCTGGCATGAACAAAATGGAGACCTAGAATTATGCAGACGATAGAGACTGATAACAAATGCTAAAGATTATAGTATATACTGTTTTCATTGCTATGAATTTTTAAATGGCATGAAATGTTGGTTTTTGTTCTTTCATTGAACCAATAAACATGCATTTAAAGGGTGTTTAAAAATTATTTTCCAAAGAAAAATAAATTTACAGCTCTATTGCAATGGGTATGCACAGACTGTGCAATTCTGATTAGGTTTGTCCATGTGAGGTTGCTTTGTGGCTTGCAAAAATTACCATAAAATTCTGTATGTTTCAAACTATGTATTGGGGAATGTATTCATGTTTTGCTTATTAACAATTTTTGTAAATACATCATAAATATTTAAAAATAACATGTGTTTTCTTTGTGAAGTAGATTATCTGTATGTTCATTTAATTAGTTTAATTAACTATATTATTCAGATCCTGTATCACAGTGGTTTTTCAACTTTGGCCACAAACTCCTGCTTACTATATCAAATTATACAGTACATATGCTTTCAAAAAATTATATTTACCATCAGCTTTATTTTACTAATAATTCAATTTTTTTTAAATTCCAAATAACATGTAAAGATGGTGTGAGATTTTTATATTTATCAAAAGAGGGCATTGATTTTTTTTTAAAACCATTAGAATTACTACTTAATAATCATTTTGTGGTACTTAATTGGTAAAGTATAAGACAAATACATTATACCTTTTTACTTTGAGATCTTATAGTTTCTCCTTATATTTATACAAGTTATTCCTTTCAATATGGTATAATACTTTAGGTTCATAGGTTCATTTTAAATCATATCTTCTATTTCAAAATAACATTCTTTTCTCACATTTAATATGTGTCTACTTTGAATTCTTCTTTGTTTGATGTTGGTATTGCTCACCTGCTTTCTGTTGGTTTTCATTTGCCTTGTATAGCATGATCTGTCTTACATTTTCAACATTGTTCTTTCATTTTTGTTTGAAGAGTGATGTCTTAGAGATAGAATATATATGAACTTTCTTACTATTAATATAAAGTCCTAATTTTTCAATAGAGTAATTTTTACCTACATTTATTTTAATAATTGTGGTTTTTAATTTGTCTTCTCATGTTTTTCTTTATTAGAAATTTTATTTACGTTTTTATATTTTTCCATATTAATTCATTAGATCATTCAAAATATTTATTAAGTACCCATGTGCCAAACACCATTGCCCAATTTGTACTTCCCCTTATGATAACTGTAATTGTGATAGCCTACGTTTATTAAAGGGTTTCCATAAAATAGGTATAGTCCCTAAATTTCAACATATATTAGCAGATTTAATGCAACATTAAGTTGGTACCATTAATATACCCATCTTGAAAAGGAAAAATGTGATGAAAAATATTCAGAGACCACTCAAGGTGAGTAGTTCCGTAAGTGATGGAGTAGGGGAATGGTTTTGGATAGCCTTACTACAGAGGTCTGGTTTGGAAGTTCTGTTTCTACTTTTATTCCACTGGCTATTTCATCTTTAAGCATATTTGCACTTGTATTAGCAACATGAAAATAGAAGCAAAGTTTGTGTTTATTCTTTTAAAATTCCATCACTATCTTTTCCCTGAGTCTGGGTCCAACTCATCCTGTAGACCCTAAACTCCACTCTCTGTCTTTTCCACCACACACCTGGCACACAATAAATAATTGTGAATGTTGCATAGATGTATAGCCAACAGATTTACCTACTTGGTTTACTTATTTACCTATTTGGTTTTGTGAGATATCCAACTTACTCTTCATTGCTTCCATTGAGTTATTTAATTTCTTAAATGTTCTTCATCTCCTATTTACATATTTTCAAGTGACTCCATTTTGATATAGTTAAAACTGTCACTTGAATCTCAATTTTTTTTCCATTCCCTGTAGTAAGTAACTATGTTTCTGATTTGCTTGAATGATTCTTCTATTTAGAATATATCCTTTAAACAGAGATCTGAGAACAGAACATCTCATGATTTCACTTTACAAGATTTGGGTAAATATTTGAAATTTTTTTTGTTATCCAAAAAAAAAAAAAAAACAAACCAGTACTGCATGAATTATAGCTAGAAAATCTAGACAAACTATATTTTAACCAATGGCTCACTAAAATATGTGTAATTTCATTAAAAGAATGTTACATAGTTTTGTTTAACAAAACTACATAAATGTATCGATGATGCTATAAAATATTTATACCTTAAGTATTTACTATCCCACAGCTTTAGATAATCCCATTTTATATATAAGAAAACAGAAAAGGGTACCAAATAATTAATCATTTGAAATGCAAGAATTGTCTCGACAGTCAGCAGTCACACACCATCACCATCCCCCTCAGTATACATAAACTGGGTCATAATCTCCTCACCTCGTTGATATACTCAGTGTAGCCATTGTACACACATGACAATACTCTGTTCTGCTGATTTTCTCCTGACCTATGAATAGTACATTACTGGCTCTTTTTCTTCTTCTCAATAACATGTCATTTATATCATTTGCTAAGTGTTTCATATGGGTTTTAGGAGCTCCATAGGCAGAATATTTTTGTTAACTAGACAAAGAACATGGCTCTTTTCAAATTGCAGGTTAAGTATCCTGTTTGGGGTTGGTACAGAAAGAACAGGCAGAGAAATGCCCTCTTGGCTGGAAGAAGGGAAAAGAATTGAGTACACATTATAAAAGCAATTATTCCCTTTGCTGTAGAGTGTACAGAGAGAAAAGTAAGAAGGCCAAAGAATTACTAAAAAGGAATTTGCTGCTTCAGTGACCCTGTTAGATACCTGTTAAGACCTTTTGCTTCCTCTACCGTTTCTAACTAAATCTCAGCAAAAAAGAGAAATCTAAAGAAATGGTGGGAATTATGTTAGAACTGGGCATTTTCTTCTTCAGTGTCACTGTAGCTGTTATTCCCCAGCAGCATAATTGTAACTAATTAGAATCTAGTTAGATACAGAGACAGCATTAAAACCCTTTGCTTATTTTTTCTCCCTTGATGGTCAGAGTTTGTACTTCTATCTGTTCAGGGCAGGGGAAGTTTCAGTTTCACAATCACTTTTCAGGTTTAGTTTTATCTGTTTATTTTTTCTTCCAAATAATCTTTTGACATTTTGCTGTGGACTATGTGAATCACTTCCAACATGCACTGCCAGGTTAACCACTGAGTCCACTCAAGGCAGAATAAAGCACCATCTATTACCCCAGTAGCTCTAATTGCAAGATAGCCAGAGGGTATCCATTTGGTCTATAATTAGGTCATTTCTCTCTCATCCCCTGCAAGTGTGTATAATTATAAATTAATTTAAAATCCCACTGTGAGAAAAGAAATTCTCTGTAATATAAAGGAAAGACAAAAGCTGCAGGAAGTATATCTTTAAAAACATTTTTTGGCATTTCCTTCAAAATTGATCCTTGAGCTGTTTTCCATTCTACTATTCATTTTCCTGGCTAGGAGTTTCATCATTGTACATTTAAATTTTGGGTCAATTTAAAGTTATACTGCAGCCTTAAGGTTTTGATGCTTCTTGCAGAATTTACATTTAGCAGATCAAAACTATTCTTTGGGGGAAATAAAACCCATTGAGAAACCAGCCTCTGAGTGATGCTTAAAGGTGTGGCTCTGTGCAGGCCCTGACATGAGAACTTGTTATGTTCGACATTTTTCTTTCTCTCTAAGTGCCATACATTGGCCCTTTTGACACTTGCCTTTCTGTTTTCACAATAAAAATGTTATGTGTTATACCAGGTAAGATAAAACATTTAGAAAAAAAAAAGGCTTATACTGTATACTGCAGTAGCTGTTCTTTTAATCTGTTTGGCTGAGCTGCTATTTTACTTATGTTATCCAAAACCATGGTTAAATGTATTATCCCTCACATTTTCAGAGAGAGGATACAGGTAAAAACATGCATGTCTGACAACAAGATAACCTTAAGCAAGCTATTGAGGCAATGTTTTGACTTGCTAGACTTCTTGTTTCTGTCAGGGAATCAATCTTTTTTGTGGATTTGGGGAAAATGTGGCAGGTGTTGCCTAGGCCAAGACAGTGTACATAACACCCAAACTACAAATGTGACCTTTTTAAATTTCCTAAACATCAGAGAGAGAGAGAACAAGCAAAAGAGAAATGTTCTGGCATCAGAAGAAGAAATATTGTATTCAAGTAATTTATCTAAGAATATTCCGATGAATCCATTATATCCTTATAGAATGTGAAAAATTGTCTTTTAAATAATTATTTTACTAATTTGCAAAGACCTTTACCTGCTTCTGACATTATAGTAAAAGGATAATGATCGTAACATTTCACAATTAGACAGTGTTCTAAGTTCTTGACATTCAGGTCTCCCTTTGAGGTATATACAGACAAGGAAAGGGAGGCACAGGAGATTAAGAAATATGATCAGGGCCTACCCAGAAGGTCACTGGAATTTGGGCATTCAGGTTTGAGAGTACTGGGCTATCCACATGATACTATGCCAGGGTAATAGGAATAAAGCATGACCAGCCAGATGCCACCACACTCTATTGACCTGGGGACCTGACAGGGTAGGAAAGACTTTGACGGGTACTTTATAAGTACTCATCAAATATTTTATGGACTTAATTCAGCAATAACTTCTTAAATCTAGTGATAGCATATGACAAAGTTTGCCATTCAAGAGTGTATCTCTAGGCACAGAATACCAAAAGATACTTCATACCATCAGGGAATTCCATAGTTAAAAGCTGAAGAATCTACTTCTAATCAACTAAGCCTAGTTTTGTGCTTATTTGGCAACCAAATGAAAGTAAAAATGGAATGCTACTGAAATCACCCCCATCATCAAAGGCTTTAAACTATCAACAAGATATTCTGTCATAAAAATAAGCAGTAAAGAGGATTTTAGCATACACAGAGGAGGAAAGTCCATAAAAGATCAAATTCTGAAAAAAAAATGTACAACCTGTGTTTTTATTTTTTATTTTCAGAAAGTCATAATTCTCACTTCCACTGTTTAAGATTTTAAAGACATTTGGATTCAACTAATAAATAACACTGAATTTTATATTTTATGAGAATCTAATATTCCTAACCTATTTCCATCAAATCACTAACAATCGGGTGTTAGGAAACTTCTGTAAAGGGCCAGATAGCAAATATTTTAGGCTTTGTGATATGGAATCTGCCACACCACACCTACTCTATCATTGCAACACAAAACCTGCCATAGATGGTATGTTAATAAATGAGTAGGGCTGTGTTCCAATAAAATTTTATTTACAAAAACTACTGGTTGGCCATATTAAGAATGCAGAATGTAGTTTGCCAACCCTAGATTTATACCATAGAAAGATCATGTATATTTTTTCACCTATCTTCTAGTAAATAAGAATATATTTATAAATCAAATTAGTTTTTCAACATGATAGTAAACTTTAAACAAGACCATTTCTATTAAAAAAAAACCTTCCAGATTTTACCCAGTAATATAATAGTTCTGTAATTTTCCTCCAATATATAATCACTGTGGATTACATTCCATTTTAATTAATTGATATTAATTAATTAATTGATATTCAGACCCAACCAGAGTTCTAGAAGACTCAGAGGTGCTCTCTAGTCTTCTACACAGCTGAGAGATCTGAGCCAACACTAGATGATGTTACACTTGACTCTGTAAGTGTTATCATTGTGGTCTGTGGATCCACTGAACATCAAATGCAAAACAAAATTACCTACAGCATGGCAACCAGCATTTTTGCATTCCTTACCTCTACCTGCAACTTTCCTGATGAAAATGTACTCATAGTATCCAACCCAAGTTCTGGAACAAACCAAACTAAAGAGGTTTGTTTAAGCCAATGTATTTTACTCAATTCTTCCTGGAGAAAGAACAGGGGAATAAAGTGGTAAAACTGTCTGGCATAAGGGAATTTGACCCTGTGTCTCTAATTGGCTTTAGATTTGGGTTACCCACTTTTCCTGTCCTCTATAAATGGTTAAACTTTAATGATTTCTTAATGAATAAGTGGGTCAGAGATTTTTGAACAAATTTATTGGACATGGCTGTACTTTGTATCTATGATAAATCTTACTTTTCAGAAATTTTTTTTCAGATGACTGGAAAGATTTACAGGTGACTGTTGAAAAAACATAATCACAATGAAACACTCTTTTTAGGAACATTGACAGAAGGGCTTCAGTTTTTTTCTAACTAGATGCATTACTAAAATTATCATTTCTGAATATAAACTATGCCCAATAAATATAAAGAAATTTGTTCTAAAAATGACCAGTTGATCTTAGAACCATGTTTTTTTTCTTCTTCTTCCTTTGTCCAATACAGATAGAGTGCTATTTTCCTATGAACACCTCAGAGTGTCTATTTATCTCAAATTAAATCATAGAATTCTTGAAAGAAAATCACTAGGTTTTATTAAATTATATAATCAGTACCTTTAGGACACTAAAAATAATTTAAAAACAAACATAAATTATCATTCCAAAAAGGGAAGGAAATAAGACCACATATTTTTGTGATTTTTCTCCTGGTATTGGTTAACTCCTCATGAGCCCTCCAATTAGGGGCAGTCCTCTTTGGAGTATACCTGCAAAGGCTTAGCTGTTAACACTAACATCTGCACCTCAGTCCTCCTTGTCTATTTGCCCAGATAGGTCAAAATCACAGCAGCTTGGGAAAACTGAAGAGGCTTGGAAACTCCACAAATATAGCAAGGTGCTCCTTATTCTGTTGGGAATGAAACAGAAATCTGGCAGGAGGTCGGAAGATTTCATTAGCTAGGCAGTGCAACACAGCCACTGTGAGGCAGGGAGAGTGGATTGAGAGCAAAAGGCTAATTACTCCAGTACCCAGCTCAATCTCCTGCTAGATTTACTGCTAATTAATTTTCTCTTCATTTTTACCTATCCGCCAGTGAATCGTCGGCTATGACTCACTTTCTGCTTTTCCCTTCTGTAACCATCACCAGTTTCTGCTCTATTAGCAAATTGCCTTTTGAGTTTCTCTTTTCTAAAGGTTGGTTGCCTGGGCGATCTCATTTTCTTGACCTTGGAAAGGCCTTTAAGCAAAAGGACTCAGGGCAGTAAGCTGCAATCAGTTAAAAACAACAAAATTGAGACATAATAATGAATAAAGGGGGTTTTTAGCTACTTTTTTCTTTTGTTTCCCTCATAAGGAAAGAAAATTATTTTTTCATGTTACATTTTTTCTATTTCTTGAACTGTTCATGTAGACAAGGCATATTTCTAGGACTAGTGCTGGTCAGGGAAGTAAATGCCTGTGAATAACCACCCAGAGGGCATGGACAGCATTGATGGAGAGACAGAGAAATAAAATAATTCCAAATGCCATTATTTGGATTCTGTGAAGATTTACAAATATGTCTTATTTTAACCAAATATCAACACCCTTAAACAGGTAAGAAAATAAGGCAGGCCCATGTTTATATGTACCATCTAATACTTCTTAAGAATTGCTATCTGTGAAAATAACTGTGGGGACACCTGGGAGGCTCAGTCCATTAAGCGTCTGCCTTTTGCTCAGGTCATGACCCCAGGGTCCTGGGATTGAGTCCTGCATCAGGCTCCCTGCTCAACGGGAAACCTGCTTTTCCCTCTGCCTGCTGTTCCCCCTGCTTGCGCTCTGACAAATAAATAAATAAAATCTTAAAAAAAGAAAGAAAGAAAAGAAAAGAAAAAATAACAACTGAGATACAAGTTTGCTATGCCAGAACTACAGCAATGCTCCAACAGCACCAACTAACAGTTTTCTGTAAACCAAAAGGAAGTTTCAGGAAGTATACTTGTTTGTTTATTTCAAGAAGGATATTTTTATAATATGCCTTATGTGTTTTCTACGTGCTCCCAGATGGCATACAATTCTACTATTAGCCTCATTAGGTTATTAACTCTACTAGTAGCTACTATTAGCTCTACAAAAGCTCATTAGACATGTGAGCTTTTTTAATGGAAATATCATGGTTTTGAATCCAAGTTGTATTAAATTTACTTTCCGGAGGCAAAATCTGTGGATTAATACATATCAGTTATGAATTTGAGATTAGAAAGAATTAGAAAATGGATCAAGAAATTAATAAAAAATAAGGCTACAAAAATATTGTAGAAGAAAACAAGAAGATGTTCTTAAACTCCTAAGTATTAAATACTGCCTTTAGAAACAAGCTTTACAGGGGCGCCTGGGTGGCTCAGTGGGTTAAAGCCTCTGCCTTCGGCTCAGGTCATGATCCCAGCGTCCTGGGATCGAGCCCCGCATCGGGCTCTCTGCTCATCAGGGGGCCTGCTTCCTCCTCTCTCTCTCTCTCTGCCTGCCTCTCTGCCTACTTGTGATCTCTGTCTGTCAAATAAATAAATAAAATCTTAAAAAAAAAAAAAGAAAGAAAGAAACAAGCTTTACAGACTGTTCATGAGATCCCTACATAATGTTGGCAAAACTGTTCAGACAGGATGACACTCTATAGGTCATGGAATCTTGCCATCCATTCCATGGAAGCAGGATGTTGAAGACTTGCTGTCTTGCCTAAAAATCAAAGCCCAGTCATAATGGGGAGGGTGGCATTCTCGTGGGTTTGCCACAGGTCACTTATTAGGGCTTATTTATTACACATCAGCTACATCAACTGAACAAACTTAACTTCCTAGATTAAGTCTTTGTATTTTTGTGTTTGTTTGTTTGTTTGTTTTATTTTCATGATGTCATTCTCAACACTTCTCTCTCCTCCGATCCCTACTATATTATACTTCAGAAGGACATGGGTATCTTTAGGGAGGTAAATGTGGAAATTTTGCAAAGTTTTCTGGGCAATGAGTAATACATAAAAATATTAATGACATAGCCACAATTAAGACGAGAGCACTCTACTCTTACAATTACCTAAATAAACCACTTCAGAATCAATAAGCTAGGATAGCATGACTTTCATGAAATAATAATAAAAAACATGGTATCATCAAAATATCTGCACATGACACCATAATTAAGCTTTAGATGACTACATATATTTCACATTTAAAAACAAACTATTTTCAGATGCTATAAAATTATCTAGATTTGTCAGCTTAATATAACTTAGTAAGATTTTATGGTATTAATGATATTTTGGAGGCAAATAAATGAGTTCATAAATAATTATTATGGCATCTTCATCACAACAACTTAGAAATGTAAATGGCCCATAAAACTATGGTTTCTATTAAGGAGCCCCTGAGTTCTGGTTCAGCTCATGAGAGATAAGTTAGTATTTGGGAACAAAAGGTGGAGGAAGATAGGGAGGAAGTTAGCTAATACATCCTAACAATACCAAGAGACTCAAGAAACCAGCTATGATGAAGGCTGGAAGGATTTCTAAGGGGCTAGAATAATCCCAGTCTACCTCTGAAGATTACACCTGCTCTGAGAAAAGTTTTCAGGGGTTTGGTTCCAGAATTGAGTAGATCAACATATTCACATCATTCAGTTAGTCATGCCCAAAGCTAAGGAGATCTCAGAATATTTGTAGAATGGGTTGGAAATACAGCATAGGTTTTAAAATGAAGTATAATTCACTCAGACTTTTTTACCCCTAATGAATCTTAACATTAAACATCCAGCTAAATGTCATATCCAAGGTCAATTGTAAACATGTACATGGTAGTTATAAAAGATTCTTAGAAAACAGATTTAAACAAATTTGTCTTCTTTTATTATCTATCTGAAAGAGAAAGCATTTAATCTATGAAACATGGCTGGACTCTCATAAATAGTTCGGATGCATAAAAAAAAAAAGAGTTGGTCCTGTTAGTCTCAGAAATTAAGTAGCATGAAAATAACAGAGATTTTAAACTGCATTTTTCTTACAGACTGAACTTGGGTGGGTGTGCTTTGCCTTGAATCCCTTCCCATCACTTACAAGCTATGGCATCATGGGTAACTCTTTTTATTTCTCAAGCTATAATTTTCTCCTCTGAAAAGCAGATACAAAGATACTTAACTTGCAGTAAAGATTAAATAGGATAATGTATGACTTGCCTAAGAAATAGCGCATAATCAAGAATGACCCACCATTATGTCTTCACATAATGGAGATGGATATTATAAAATTGAGGAAGTAAATTATATTTATATGTCAAAAAAGACTTTCATGATTTACTCAAAATATCCGTAGAAGTCTAAGAATATAAGTTCTTAGAAATTAATTGAAAGCTGCCATGAGCTTAAACAGAAGATCTTTTAAATAAGAGAAAATTCAGCTTTGTAGTAACATGGATTTATGTTACCATAAATAACTGAAATAAGCAAGAGAAATGATATACATATGTTGGCTTATTTTTCAAAAAAACAGAAATATAAATATCTGGTTAAATTTGTTCAATCACTTTAAATGAAAATGTCACATTATCTCAGTAGTTAGTATATTAATGAGCATACCTACTACAAGATACTCTTTCTAGGTTTTAATCACTACAACTAAAATTTTACTATTCCTGATTATGTTACTCCCTTTTGTTTTATTCCACCACTGCCACTACTGTGATTAATTTAAATAACTTGTAGAAACCATGGAAAATAACCTGAACGTAGTATCTTAACAATTTCTTAGGAAATTTTTAACAACCAAATATAGTCAAAATTTCTATCCACTTTGTTGATTCACATTCCCACATTTTAAAAATAGATCACTTTGTAGTTCTAATCCTCTCCATTCCAGGTAAGACTACCCTTGTCCATAAGTAGGGTGAGAAGTCATCTCCTCTCTTACATGATGAGAAAACATTTCACATACAAAGATTTTGCTTCTTTGTCTAAAACTGTCCACAAATGATAAATTTCAGATAGAATATTTAAGGCAACTATGAAAGCTATGAGTTTACCTGAAAGATATTACACATTAAACTATCACAGGCCCTTCCTTGCCAAAATATTGGACATAAGGGAATGGATATGGAAAGGAAGGAAGGAAGGAAGGAAGGAAGGAAGGAAGGAAGGAAGGAAGGAAGGAAGGAAAACTTAGCATTGGATGTTACTGGAATGATTCTTAAATCATGACACAAGTTCCTGAAGGGAAGAATAGAGTAGTATGCAATGTGGCTGAAAGGTCCCAAAGAAAACCCAGCCACTTCATAATTTAGTCCTGGGCCAAAACTGATCCCACTAATGTCCATTCTTTCAGTGCCCTTTTAATTTATACACCTGCTTCTTAAGCAAGAGGAAGATGTGAGTGTAGCATTTGCCTGCTTCCCTTTACCAACACTAATCTCACAGCTTGATGCTAAAGTCAATTATTTGACTAGAACCATGAATCCTAACAGCTACTGCGGAGTTAACATCATTGGAAAAATATAGAACCATTTAGCTGCAAGAAATCTATAACCTAGTTTGTGCTCAGCCTCTAGGCAATAAGAGCCCACTGACAATTCCTAGTAGTGTGGACATTCTTCTTACAGAGCTTTAGGTAAGAAGCTTTAAAGGCTTCTCTTTTCAGTATTTTACTACCCTATTACCAGAAAAATATTCTTTAAAAAAAGTCCTTCTGGTACAATTTAAGCCAATTTCCTTTTGTCTGGAGGTCAAGTGAAACCAGGTGAATTGCCTGAGAAAGTATAAACTTCATATGTTTATAGACTCTTCATAGTGTTGGGAAGATCCTGAGAGATCACTTAGTTCATCTCCCTTATTTTTCATCTGGGGATAAAAATGTAGGGATATAGTTACTTGACCAAATCCACACAGTTAATCACAGGTCCCTATGAGCTTTAATCATATGCAATATAAATGATTCCAAGTCATTAATCCCTGGATTTACAAGCCTTTTCCAATAAAATAGATAAACTCAAACAAAATGAACAATTTAGTCAACAGAACACCTGGGTTCTAATGCTGCCTCTGCCACTTAATGTTGCAACTTTAGGCAAGTTTATTTCATTTACCCTTTAATTTCCTCATCTGTAAAATGGCATCAATGATAACACTGGGCTTACAAAGCAGCAATGAGGAGGGGCACCTGGGTGGTGCAGTTGGTTAAGTACCCAACTCTTGGTTTCAGCTCAGATTGTGATGTCAGGCTCTTGAGATTTAGCCCTGGTCAGGCTTTGGGCTCAGCGTAGAGTCTGCCTAGGACTCTCTCTGTGCCTCCCCTCTCTTTACCTCTCTTTATCTCTCAAATAAATAAATAGATCTTTTTTTAAAAAAGTTGTGATGATGATTAAATGATCCCATGAACAATAATAATAGTTACTATGTTTTTATGCATCCGGCACTATTCCAAGTGCTCTATGTATATTAATTTAATTTCTCCAGTAAACCCTTTAGGTAAATACTATTTTCTCATCTTTCAGATGATAAAACTGAGGACCTTATAAAAGTGCTAGGCACATAATGAGTAATCAATGAACTTTAGTTGCTGGCATCATCATCATTATCACTATCCTTACTAGTTGGGATTTACAGACAGATTAGCATTCAAAAATTTTTGAGCAGACTGGTTTGCCACTGTGGTACTTCCAACCTAGGGCAGTTGCCAAGTTCAGAAAATGTAAACATTAAAATTAAAAAAAAAGAACCTCATCTGAAAAAAAAATCTGTGGCCCCACAAAAAATCACAAACAGCATTCCAGAGCCAAATGAAAATAACACTGGCATTATTCATTCTTTGGAATTATCTCCATGTTTCTCCCTTTGATTATATGAATAATAAAAAGCACAGGAAAAAAACTTTTCTCCCAAATGATAAAGAAAATCACAAAATTCCAATGTGTTACTATAGGATTAAGGTTCATGAAATTTAAGGCATTCGCATGTACTTCTTTTTTCCTGAAATGCTCTTGTGACTCTTGACAGCTCATTAACAATCCATACAAGCCCAGGCTGGGCTTACATGAGCTGGTAACCAGCTGCTCTCGCCTCTCAGAATGTAGCTGCCACAAGCATGGACTGGCCAGTCTGAAGGGAGAGTGTATATAGAGAGAGCATGTTTAGTAAGACTTCCTAGCCTCCCCTGCTGGCTTTTATTTTGACAAATGGGACTGTAACCCAAAGTGCACAAGGATTAGAGATGTCATTTTATGTCAGTTGTAAGACAGACTACAACAAAAACCGGGAGCAGATATACCATCATTTGTTGGCGGTGACACTTCCTGAAGGGAAGATGCCATGCCATGGTCAAATCAAACAGCTGCCTTTTCAGATAGGGTTTTTCTTTGCCCACTCAAGCTGTCAGCAGCTCTTACTAGGGAATTTCACAAGCTGAAAAACTCAACTTCTTCCAAGAGAATGATTCTACTTCCCCACAAATGGGTAAATGCTGCTGTGAATGGGTGGGTTTAACTTAGAAACTTCTGGAACTCCAAAAAAAGAAAGCCACCAACACAAATCCAAACCTGACATAATTGGTTTCCAAGTAGATATACCTACCATTTTAAGGGTTCTGCTAGAACATAGCACTGTCAAGTGCCCCAAAATCAAAATTGAATTGGTTGGAAGACTCAGTTCTTGGGAAATTAATTCACACTATATTTTAAAATTTTCACTATATTTATGTTGATTTTATCTATGAAGATATGTTTATTGAAAATGTTTATAGTGTTTTTTAAATTTTTTTAAATCTAAATTTTTAACAAAAAAGATATTTATGTGAGTTATTTGTCAATCTAGCACTCTTCACTTGAAGAATACACAGATGTCTGCATGGATGGTGAGCAATCTATAAGTGGTTAAAATTACCTGAGTTATCACTTATATCAAGGCCATCAAAACTCCATTTTTGCCAGTAATTCCTATACTATGAAAGAAACACCTGTCTCAAATTGTTTTATCTATGATATTGTTTAGTACTCATTGAGGTGGTAAAAATTCTAAATGTTGTTTAAACAATAAAAATGCTGATTTATATTTGTTCCTAGAAAATCTGAATTAAATGGAAATGAACTTTGGGAGCTTGCTGTACTACATAGATCTATTCTGGTACAGTTAGGGGAGATGACTGACAGAATTCTTATACTCGCATTTATTTATTATTTTTATATGTGAAATATAGAGGACATAATAACATTTTTAAAAGAACAAAATCTTGAAAAATATATTTGTTGACCTAGAGTTGGCTTCTTTAAGATATATATCTTTAAGGCTGAATACCCTAAGTCAAGGCAAAGCTACATGTTTCAATGCCTATGAAGACTGCTGTAAGAAAGGTGAAGTTGGATGAAGAAATTTGACATTGGATACTGTGAATCATGGGAGACTCTCGACTTGATGCATGTCAACGTATCTGAAATAAAAATTTGAAACCATCTTTCATTAAAGACAAGACTGTGATTGAGTATTTTGCAGTCCCAGTAATAGACTCTGATCAACGTATCAGATACCCTTACAGTAGAGACCTCTGTATTTAGCTCTAACAAAATGACCTAAGAGCTACAATTAATAAATATCCTCAGCAATAGTCTGAAACACAAGAATCACAAAACTCAAATGCCCTGAAGGCAACATAAATTAGTGAGCCTGAGGAGGTAAGACAGAGTACCTGTCTGAAAGTAGTTATCTTCTTTTCTTGGGGAAGGGTCCAAATTTTATTCTCAGGTCACCAGTATGTGACCCCTGCACTCTAATATGTTTCCTTATCTGGCAGAATTTTAGGCATCTCTTCTCCGTCATTATTCTGACTTTACTCAGTAACAGAAAATGCCATTTGTATACCTAGTATGTGAATCAGGACCCTTACAACATGTGATGTCAAAATGGGACCAATTGGTCTGAGCATTGATCTTCTTATGCAAAATTAGCTTCCTGTAATAAATATGATTTTCTAAATTGTAAACGAAATTTTCATCAAAATGCATTGTCTCTTAAACAATGGCATTTAAATGAATTTTAATTAAAATCATCCATTTTTCATCCATTATCCAATAAGTGAATTTATTTGTCATCAGAAGGTGAAAGATATTAAATGTTAAATATGATGTACATGAATTGTGTAATAAAGCTTTGTGCCACTTTTTTCAAAGAATAATTCAAAGTGTACTTACCGTCATTGAATCAATAATTAAAAGGACTTTTTAGGGCACCTGCGTGGTTCAGTCAATTAAGCATCTGCCTTCAGCTCAAGTCATGATCCCAGGGTCCTGGGATAGAGCCCTGCATCTGGCTCCCTGCTCAGCAGGGAACCTGCTTCTCCCTCTCCCTCTGTTACTCCTTCTACCTGTGCTCTCTCTCCTTTTCCTTCTCTCTGTCAAATAAAGAAAGAAAATCTTCAAAATAGTAAATAAATTAAAAAAGCAAAGAAAAGAACTTTTCATTTGGGCCCCCAATTTTTTTTGGTAAGCTGCCACCAGAAAATGACTTACAGTCTAGAATCTGTATTGAAAGATTTTCTAATATGTATTTTCTACAATTTGGTCTTACCTTACTCCATCCTTTAAGAACATTTATCTGGGGGCTGTCAGGCTTTCTGTTCAGTGGGGAGTCTGCTTCTCCCTCTCCCTTTGCCCCTAGCCCCCAACTCATGTGCTTTCTTTCTCTTGTTCTCTCTCTCTCAAGTAAATAAATAAAATCTATTAGATAAAATAAAAACACAGACATATCTGGAAACTGATTATAAATAGGTCTTTCTCAGTTACCTATTTTTTTCTGTATTTTATACCTTCATGGTTAAGGTAACATCAACTTTTAAATATGATCATAATTCCATTCAACATAAAGGTCTCAATTGTTTTCCTTGCCTTTCTTGAACTTTACTTACTTCACTTGACTAAAAGAATTTCCACTTTGAATGCTCAGTGTGTGTATGTGTGTGTGTGTGTTGTTTGTATATGCATGTGTGTGTGTGTGTGTGTGTGTGTGTGCGCACATGTGCTTTCAGTCTTCTATGGGGTTGCCTGGCTAGCTCAGTCAGTGGAGTACATGAATCTTGATCTCAGGGTTGTGAGTTCAAGCCCTACATTGGGTGTAGAGGTTATTTAAAAATCTTAAAAAAATAATCATTCAATTATAAGGATGCACTGTGGGTGGACTCCATGATGTACCACCCAGATCCCTCCTTTAGCTATAAAGGATGTAAGAATATTCAAGCTGCTGGGAGAGCTGCCTACACTTAGCCTTCAGCTATCAAACCTCTTTGGAGTTTGTTTCAGTTGCAGAAAGCCATCTTACCTAAGGTCACATCCCCATTCCTGTGATAGCTTAAATCCAATGACTGATTGATACGGGTATAATGTCCCTGTTCCCTCTTTCCAACTGCAGACAGCTCTGACAGTTCACTGCATCTTCAGAACTTCTGCTGGAGTCAGCAGAGGTTCCACTGAGACAACACAGCAGCTCAGCTTCTCCCTCCGCTCCAACCTTCTTCTGTTGTTTCCCTTTTGAAGGTGTTGATCCCAAGAATACCCTGTAATAAATGTACTACATGCCACTTTATATCCCAGCATTTGCTTCCCTTGCAACTCATCCTGCAGCAAAGTAGAAAATGGTCTTACTTCAGGTAAGTTCCATCAACAGTAGAATGTAAGAAAGTTGAAATGATGATTGAAGTCTATTTTTTAAATAATGTTTTGGCAATGCAAGGGTAATAAGAGATATAATTTAAAAGGGTGATGAGAGAATTTCCTGTTTTTATATATGTATTCAAGAGGGTCTTAACATTTCATGAAGCAATCACACAAGGGAACATGTTCTTTAAGAAATATCTAAAAATACCGGGGAAAATTTTAAACATCTTACATGACAGTCAAACAAGAAAGTAAAGAGAACTTCCAGAGAGTAAAAACAATGAAAATATTAAGACTTCAGAAAAGTAATAAAGTCAAAGCCAACAACCATTCTGGGGTACCTGCCAACCCCTGATGGCTCCTAGACTCTTTGGGTTTAATTGAATTGGGGAAAGAAAACAAAATGTAGAACCTACTCAAGGTGGGAGATTTGACCAAAATTACCACACAAAGCTGGGACCACCAAAAAAGACTCTCATAATCCAAATGAAGCCCCAAAAAGAGAATAGCCAGACAGATTCTCCCTACAGAGAGAGATAACCTTGGCTTTTATGTGTGGAGGAGAAGGTGTAATGCCTACTCTTAATATTTTCCAATCAAATTTGCTCTCATACAGGTTTGAGGCCAGAATTTACACCATACCTGTAGCCCACCCTCCCAAACTCAAGCTAAGAATTTAATATGAAAGTTATTTGTAGAGTACCTGGCTGATGTTATTCTAAATCTTTTAAACACCTTAACCCAGTCCATAAAGTCTTATAAATAAAATTGAGATGATTTAATGCAATAAAAAACATTTTAAAAATTCATTAAAATTACTATGAAAAAGAATCTGTAGAAATAGCAGATAGAACTATTTAAGAAATCCTACAGATCCTTTAATGATCAGATATTAAATAAAAACTTAGTATGCTTAATACATTTAAAAGTAATGTTGAAGACATGGCCAAATATTGAAGGAAAATAAAAAAGGATAAAATAGGTCTGGAAATCTACAAATGAGATAGAAATTTTAGAAAATATATAATATTTTAAAAATAAATTGCTTAAAAAGCAAGCCAGAGAACACTTAATAAATTAAAAGACTCAAATGAGGGGTTCCTGGGTGGCTTAGTCAGTTAAGCATCGGAATCTTGGTTTTAGTGCAGGTCATGATCTCAAGATAGTGAGATCAAGCTCTAATTGGGATCAGCACTGGCCATGGAGCCTGCTTGAGGTTCTCTTTCCCTCTCTCAGCCCCTCCCCCACCCGCATATACTCTGTCTCAAATAATTTTTTTTAAAAAGATTCAAATGAATAAACCAAAAGGTAAGACAAATAATTTTATAATTAAGGAAAAAGGAAAATCTTTTGAAAAGAATAACATTTTTCAGACAAATTCTGACAGATTTTCTAAAACAGACTTATTCTAAAGGCTACTCTCTAGAAAGACAAAGAAAGCCATATATCCAGAAATCTAGTCAAACAATAGTTGCATAGACAATAATAATAGTGGTAAAAATAATACATTTTATAGAATTTAATGAAACAAGGTAGAGTTTAAAATGTTGCATTAAAGCAAACAAAGTGGAGGGTGTTTGGGCTCAGGTCATAATCCCAGGGTCCTGGGATTGAGCCCCACATCTGGCTCCCTATGCAGTGGGGAGCCTGCTTCTTCTTCTCCCTCTGCCTCCTGCTCCCCTTGAGTGTGCTCTCTCTCTCTCTACCTCTGTCAAATAAATAAATAAAATCTTTAAAAATAAATAAATAAATAACATATATAAAGGGAAAGAAATCGATTACAACTTTAACATGATAAGATCTTGATTTTTCAGAGAGAGGGTAAAGATACTGATTAGTACTAGAAATTATTAAGCTATGTTTAATTTTATTATGCTCAACTTTTTCAGATAATAATTATAAAGAGAGGGAAAATAGAATGACAAAAAAAAAGTAATTTTAACCAGGAGAAGAATAGTGAAAACAAAAACAGTGTGACAAATTGAAATAAAAATATAGTGTAAGTAAATCTAAATATTCAAATAATAATAGTAAATATAAATATCTCCATTTAAAATACAAAAATCATTTCATTATAAAAAAACTGAGTTTCAGAATGTTGAAAGGAAATTACATAAAAAGATACAACAGATGAATAGTATTCTCTCCAAAAACTTTGTTAGTGAAGCATATTACCAGACTTAAAGAAATTAATACAACTAGAGACAAATATATAGTCTCTAGATAACAGTGAAAAATTCAGTAAACCCGGAAAATGATATTAAACTAAACTTTAAAATAATTACAGCAAAAATTGACAAAATCATGAGAAATTCCATCATAGTGAAATGATTTAATACTCTCCAAGAGTATTAAACTTAGTAGATGTTACAAAATTTGAGCAATACAATTCAGAAACTTAATCTAATAGGCAGTTATAGTATATTATATGATGATTGAAGAATATTTTTCAAAAGTTTTGAAAATTAGACAAGTCTAAAAAATTCAAAAAATCATGTATCAGGAAGAACACTTTCTCTAATTTTAACACAATTAAGTTAAAAAAACAACTTTCAAATCCCATAAATTGGAAATGTATAAAATGCACTTTTGAATAGCTCATAGATAAAAATATATGTCAAATAGAAATTTAATATTCTGAACTAAATAGTAAAAATATTAATTTTAAATAATTGTAGGATCCTACTAAAAGGGTGAATGGTTATTTTAAAAGCTAAAATTCTTGTACTAAGAAAGAAGGAAAGATAACATTAATATATAAAGCAAATTCATTAAAGAGTTAGGAAAGAAAAACAGGGCAAATGCACCAAAAAAAGCAAGTGGAAGTAAGAAAATAATAAACCAAGAGCAGAAGTTAATAAAATAGAAAGAAAATTAGTTTTTCAAAAAGAATAATAAACCTGAAAAGCCCCTGACAAGACTCATTAAAAACAATATTGAGAACTAAAAGAGGACATTTCAGTCAGGCAGGAGAGACTGTCTCTGAGAGAATATTAGAAATATCTTGATGGAAATACATTTAAAATCTTAGGTTAAATGGACAAATCCCTATAAAAATACAAATTACCCAGCCTATCTCAAAATGAAGTAGGAAACCTCAGCTGCTACAACCATTTTGAAAAATGGATCCACACTTTAAAATATTCGCTAGGATCCATTGTTTTTACTGATGTATTCAGTTACATATTCACAAAAAAATATTCTTTCAGAGAAAGGAGAAAAAAAAGAAAAAGAGAGAACACTCCCTATTTGTCAAAGTCAATACAACTTTGTTACCAAATCTAGACAAAAAGCATGAGATTAAAAAATAATTACAGGCCAATTTCATTCAAAAACATAAATGCAGGGCACCTGGGTGGCTCAGTGGGTTAAGCCTCTGCCTTCAGCTCAGGTCATGATCCCAGGATCCTGGGATTGAGGCCTGCATCAGGCTCTCTGTTTAGTGGGGAGCCTGCTTCCTCCTCTCTCTCTGCTTGCTTTGCCTACTTGTGATTTCTCTCTGACTGTCAAATAAATAAATAAAATCTTTTTTTAAAAAAGAATATAAATGCAGAAATCTAAGTAAAAAATAAGAAAACAAATGTAAGATATATACTAAGGAAACATGACCTCAAGAACACAAAAGTGGTTCAACATAAGGAACCCTAATAATTAAATATACTATCAAAATAAAGTAGAAAAATAGGATTACCTCAATAGAGGCAAAATAAATATTGAATAAAATTTAGAACTTATTTACAATAAAACACTAAATTACAAATAAAAGGAATCTTCCTCATCTGAAAACATTCTCTTCAAAATCAGAAGCAAGACTAAAATGCCCAATATTACCATTCCTATTCAGCATTATCCTGGATATCTTAGCTTTCAATTTGGGATAAAATTAATAATAATAATAATAATAATAATACTTCAATATATAAAGATTGAAAAGGAAGGAACAAACATTTCTTATTTGTAGATGATATGATTGCCTACATGAAAAACTCCTAAGAACCTACAGATAAATTTTGTAAATTAATAAGATACTTTAGGAAGTTTTTCGATTAATAGAATTAATTTAGAATTAATATCCAAAGTTAGTTGCATTTTATGCACTTAATAGAAAATGTAGGTAGTTAAAAGTACCATTAGTCATGGTAAAAGAAGATGTGGTATATATATACAATGGCATATGTATATACAATGGCATATTACATCAAAAAAATAAAATCTTGCCATTTGCAATGACATGGATGGAACTAGAGTGTATCATGCTAAGTGAAGTAAGTTAATCAGAGAAAAACAATTATCATGATCTCACTGAAACATGGAATTTAAGAAACAAGGCAGAGGATCATAGGGGGAAAGAGTTAAAAATGAAACAAGATGAACCAGAGAAGGAGAAAAATCATAAGAAGACTCTTAATCATAAGAAACAAACTGAGGGTTGCTGGAGGAGAGGAAGGTGAGGGGATGGCATGGCTGGGAGATGGATATTGGGGACGGTATGTGTTGTAATGAGCATTGGGTATTATATAAGACTGACAAATGACAAACCTGTACCCCTGAAACAAATAATACATATGTTACTTTTTTTTTAAAAAATGCAAAAACAAAAAAATCCCATTAGTCTTTTTTATGATGACAAAAGGAAAGAAAAAGTTACCCAGTGTGGCAGTATTACAATATGGCTCCAAAATTACAATACGGCTCCAAAATGCTTTGATACTCCTTTCATTACATGAGAGAGCTTGTGACTGTTTCTGTCAATGGAGTATAGCAGAAGTGACACTATCCAAGACTAGGTGGCAAAAACTTTTCTAGCTTTTACCTTGTTCTCCTAGAAAACCTGCTCTTAAAAAAAAAAAAAAAGAAAGAAAAAAGAACACCTGCTTCTACTACATATGCTTATGGGACAATCTCTACAGAACAAAGCCAACACACTTTAAGAAGATCAATTTGCATTGAGAGACCAAACAGAGAGTTCATAAAGTCTCTATTTTGTAGCTCCAGTTAAATATCTAGCCAACTGTTAGGATCATCTCCCAGCCATGTAAGAAACCATCTCTTTTGTGTGTTTAGACAATGAATTTCTTTGTTGTTGTTTTGTAGCTGTTCATTTGTTTAACCTAATTTGAAATGGGTTATAGGATAGCTTTAGACACTGTTGGGTCTGGGTGCCCAAATAGTGTTGTCAGGACACTTGCTATCTTGCCATGTCTGGATTCTGCTTCTCACTGTATGCTTGTGTTATTCTCAGATAAGCTCTTTCCAGGTGGTGAGAAAGATCGCTGTTACCATCCCTAGTCTTTATCCTAATAACTCATGATACAGTCAATATATCTTAAAGTAAGCAATAAAAGATAGGTAGATTGACTTCTATTCAAAAGTCTTGTACATGCTTAATAAACATCAAATAGTCCACAATTCTGCACAGTTGAGCCTTCAGGAGACATCAGCCCAACCCCAGTAACAATCTGATGATCTGATGACATTGTATGACAGAACCCAAATAAGAACCAGTCCCTAGTTGAACCCTCCCAATCCATAGAACTATAATAATGGCAACAAACTGTTTAAAGCCACTAGCTTTGATGTACTTTGTCATATAGAAACTAATAAAATGCCTATCAATATATATAATAAAAATTGTGTAAGATCTTTATGGAAAAATTTCAATCTTCTATTTAAAAAAACACTAAAGAATATCTCAGTAAAGGGAGTTAGATACAACGATTTTTGGTTGGGAAAGCTTATTATAATAAAGATGCCACTCCTATACAATTTGTTTTTTAGATTGAATAAATGTCCAAGTGGCAATTTCTATGTATATGTATAGATGATAGATGATAGATGATAGATAGATAGATAGAGGATAGATTCTAAAGTGTGTAAAAAAGAAAAGGCTAAAAAGAGTCAAGACAACTGAAAAAAAAGGAGGGGGGGAATGAAGAAGACAAAGGAGGAGAAGGAAGATGGGTAGAAGATGGAGGAAGGATGGGAGTAGGAGAAGGAAGAGAGGGAGAAGGGAGATGTGGAAGGAAGGAGGGAGAGAAGAAAGAGGAAGAAAAGTTTGATATGCCATGCATGCCAGATATCAATAAATAGAATTAAGCTACAATAATTAACATAATAATTAGTGTAGGGGTAGGAAAATAGACCAATGAAAGAGAATAGAGAGCTTGAAAGCAAATACATGCATATTAAAAAAGTTAACATAGAATATCTATGGCATTATAGGTCAGAGGAGAAAGAATAAATTATTTAACAAAAAATAGTTGGGTATAAGTTCATGCACATGAAAATGAAACACAAAAATCAGTTAACATATAAAAATCAGTTCTAGAGGGTTTAAGGCTTCATGTGAAAGTCAAATTATTAAAAGATTTAGAAGAAAATATACTCCTTGATACTTCACAATAGATAAAGATTTCTTTTTTTTTAAGATTTTATTTACTTGACAAACAGACATCACAAGTAGTCAGAGAGGCACACAGAGGGAGAGGAGGAAGCAGACTCCCTGCCAAGCAGAGAGCCTGATGCAGGGCTCGATCCCAGGACCCTGAGATCATGACCTGAGCCGAAGGCAGAGGCTTTAACCCACTGAGCCATCAGGTGCCCCTAGATAAAGATTTTTTAAATACAAAAAGAATAAATCATAAAGAAAAACTTTAGTATATTTGACTACATTTAAATCTGTTAATCGAAGACACCAATGAAGTTTTTAAAAAAAGGCTATAAATCGAAAGATGATACCTACAGCACATATTATTGTCAAAGGATTAGTGACTGTAACTACAAAAAATTCCCAATAATTAATGAGTAGCAAGAAAATGATAAATAACATAAGGAGACACTTGCAAAAAGGGAAATATATTTAGTCAAATGTCATTAGTAATAAAAATGATGCAAATTGAAACCATAGTTAAAACATTGTTTTCCTCCCCATCAAATTTTTAAAAATCAAGAAGTTTGATCATACCAAGAGCTACTGAGGCCATGGAAAGTAATTTGGAATGTCTTTTAGCATTGCAAAGTAAAACTTAAGGTATATATATTTTTAATCGAATAATTCCATTCTGGAGAAAATAAGCAGGTGATAGACAATAATAATAATTAATAATAATTGATAAATAAATATTGTAGATAGAGATAGGTGATAGATAGATTATGCATAGACGATAGATGATAGATAGAAGATATTCCATAAGAAACTCTTCTACATAAGCAAGAAAACGTGGAAATGTACAAAATTGTCATATAAATGTTATTTGTAAAGCAAAGAAAAACAACTAAACATAACTCAAATATTTATTGACAGAAGAGATAAATTATACGCACACACACACACACACCAGAATATCTCAGAACACTGAAATGATTGAGCCACAATATTTGTTCAATATTTATTCACCAACATGAATAAATTTTTAAGGCAAAACAGTGAAAGACATTAAGTAAAAAGTCACACAGAAGAGTATGTATTTTGTTATTCCTGTCCTATAAAGGTTAGAAACATGCAAAGCTAAATAACGTAGTATTGGTTTTTCGTCCAGCATGTATAAATTTGGAAGTTGCCATTTCATCCTAACAACTGAAAAGTTGAACAAATGGAAAAATCAACAACTCTTCTTAGGTCTGTAAGAGAAGGAGGTTACTGGCCAAACTGCTGCTTTTAAAAATGGAGAGACAAACAGGTAAATACCAGAGAATCACAACCTACCAAAGCAGAAACTCAGAGCTAAAATCTCTGTAGACCAGGCCAGAGTAGGGAAACCTGAATTATACTTGGTGAATTGCTGGAGGATTAGTATAGACAATTCAGAGAGTTAAAAACTCAGAGAGTTAAAAACTTAGTATAGACAATTCAGAGAGTTAAAAAGCATTTAGTCATGGAGGACCTCACATTCTTCAAGAGCCTAAACTGTTTCTCCCAGTGTATATCAAAGAAAAATCCCCTCATGGTTCTGATTGGGGGAAAGAGCTTAAGAACTTGAACAACTGGGGGTTTAGAAGAACCTAACTGTTCTGCGGAAAAGGAAATACTCAACTTCAGCCCACTCTAGTCATCCTGTCTCAACTAAGGGATGAGGGACAAAAAAAAACCCTCATGTGTGAGTTGGAGGCTCACCAAAAGACTGAGACCTATTCATAGGACTATAGGATGCTTCCCCTCTCTCTAGACATTGCAATCTGGAGTGACATCACTAAAAGCCTATTTACCTAAATTCTTTTACCTAGTATATCACACCCAGATATCAAGAAAAAAATGCAATACATAATAAAAAACAAAACTCAGTGTGAAGAGACAAAACAAGCATCAGAATGAGACTCAAATATGGAAGGGATATTGGAATTATCAGGCTGGAAATTTAAAATATCTGTGACTAATATGCTAAGGGCTATAATAGATAAAGTGGACAGCATGAAAGAACGTATGGACAATGTAAGCACAGAGATGGAAATCCTAAGAAAGAAACAAAAAGAAATGCTATAGATCAATTCCTGTGATGGGATTATTAGTAGAGTGAACATCTATCTGTTAGTGAAAGGCTATCTTAATAGAAACCTCCACAAAAGGAAAGCAAAGAGAATATGTTTTAAGAAAAACAAAAGAGAATAGCCAAGAACCATGGGTAATCATAAAAGTCATAACATGTATGTAGTGGGAATATCAAAAGAAGGAAAGAAGGGAACAGGAGAAATATTTGAAACAATAATGACTAAGAATTTCCCCCAAATCAATGTCAGACACCAAACCACAGGTCTAGGAAACTCAAAGAACACCAACAAGGACAAATGCAAAACAATAATGACAATGAAAACAACAGCCCCCTATATCTAGGCATATTCTTTTCAAACTAAAGAAAATCAAAGAAAAGGAAAATATTCTAAAAGAAGCCAGAGGATAAGAACAGCTTACCTATAGTGAAGCAACAGTAAGAATTACAAGTATTCCTAAGGAAACATGCAAGTAAAAAGAGAGTTGAGTGATCTATTTAAAGTGTTGTAAGAAGAAAAAAAAAAATACCAACCAGAATTCTGTATTCTTTCTGTACCCAGTGGAATTATCCTTCTAAAGTGAAGGAGAAATAAAGAATTATTTTATTTCTCGGGACAAACAAAAATTGAGGGAATTTATAGCCAATAGGCAATATTTCTAACAAGAAATATTAAAATAGATTCTTTAAAGAGAAGGAAAGTGATATAGGTCAGAAACAGAGATACACATGAAGAAAGGAAAAACCCCAAAAAAAGAGTGAGGGTAAAAAAAAAAATGTTCTTATTTTTGATTGCTCTAACGGATAAGAGTTTGTTCAAAATAATAATTGCAACAATATATTTGATTATGTATGATTATGTTTCTATACCTACTCATGTATGCTTACATATAGATGAAATAAATAAAGGCAATGATCCAAGAAATGGGAAGTAGGAATTAGAATTAATTTGTTATTATAAGTTACTTGCATTACCTGTGAAGTAGTATATTGTTATTTAAGGGTGGTCTTGGATTAGTTGTAAATGCATATTGCAATCCCTAGAGGGACTGGTAAAAAATGCTTTTAAAAAAGTATAACTAATACCCCACCAAAAAGATGTTGGAGTCACATAAAATTCTTAGTTAAAAATTCTCCACAAAAAGGAGAAAAAGAAAAAAAAAATGGGAACAAGGAACAAGGGCACCAAATAGAAAACAGTAATAAATACGATAGATTTTAATCTATCAATAATCACTTTAAATGTCAATGGTCTAAATACACCTATTAAAAGACAAAGATTCTCAGACTAGATGAAAAAAGAAGAACCACCTATAGGGTAGTCTACAAGAAATCCACTTTAAATATATAGACACATATAAATTAAAAGTAAATGAATGGGGAAGCATAACTATGCCAACACTAATAAAAGAAAGTGAGAGTAACTTTAATTTGAGACAGAGCAGACTTCCAATCATGGGTGATTATCAGAGATAAAGAGAGCTATTATGTAATGATAAAGGGTCAATTCTCCAAGAAGACATAACGATCCCTAATATATATGTACCTAGCAACATAGCGTCAAATGCTAAGGACCAGTCCTCTAGAGCAATACTGAATGAAAAGCACTACCAGAAAGGAATTGGACAAATCACAAAAGTGTGCCTCTTGAAAAAGGCTATGGTTTTGGACCTGACCATTCCTTTGCTCTAAATGTTCATATTCTTTTGTGTGTTGTTTGTTTTCTATATTTTATTTTTTCATATTTATAGTAAATGCCACCTAAATATACTAGTGGAACTCAGCATTTTTTCTTTTACTTTCAAAAGTTGTCAACATTGATAACTGTTATATTTTAGCATCCATTGTTTAGGAATATATACATATACACATATACATATACATATATATATATATATATATATATATATATATTCATTCATTCTACACACAAGCACATACACACACACACACAAATACGTAAATTCTTTGATCTCTAGGTACCATATCTGTGCCCCAGATTTGCAAGGCAAATGAATAGGGAACCACTATTTGACTGCAATAACACAAATAATGGAAAAATTACTTTTCCTTTAAATGCAGGAGGCAAAAATGGATAGAACTGCAGGGAGAAATAAATGAATACACTATTATAATTAGAGACTAAGGACCCCTCTATCAGAAATAGACACATCGAGTAGGCATAAAATCAGTAAGGCATACCTGACCTAAACATTATCAATAACTACATTTGATTGGCATTTACAGCCTACTAGATCCAACAACATCAGAATACACATTCTTCTCAGGACCACATGGAATATTCACCAAGATAGACCACTTCGGAGCTGGAAAACACACATTAACAAACTGAAAAACTAGAGATTAAACAATGCCTGCTCTCAGCCACAGTGAAATTAAACTAGAAATCAGTAAGAAAAACAGTAGCTGGAAAATCCAAAAAAACTTGGAGATCAAACAACAGACTTCTAAATAACATATACATCACAGAAGAAATATTAATTTACAAAATATTTTGAACTAAATAAAAATGAAAATACAACTTTTCATATTTTGTGAGATTGAGCAAAAGAGAAATTTATACCATTTAATGCATATATTAGAAAAGAAGAAAGATCTAAAATAAATCATCTGATATTCCACTTTGAGAAAGGGGGTAAAAAAATAAATGAACAGAAAAACAGACTTTTAAGTACAAAAAACAAATTGCTGGTTATGAGAGGGGTGGTGAATGGGGGAATGAGTAAAACAGATGAAGCAGATTAAGAGGCATAACTTTCAGTTAAACAAACAATAAATAAGTCACAGAAACGAAAAGCATAGGAAATACAGTCAACAATAATGTAATAATGCTGTATGACAGATGGTGCTCATGCCTATTGTGATGAGCATGGGGTAATGTATAAAATTGTCAAATCAATGTGCTGTATAACTGAAGCTAATATAACATTGTATATCAATTATACTTCAATCATAAATAAAAATAAAATAAGTTGCATATAAAAATTAAACCAAAAAAAAAAAAAAAAAAAAAACCCAGAGGGACGTCTAGGTGGCTCAGTCAGTTAAGCATCTTCCTTCAGCTCAGGTCATGGTCCCAGAGTCCTGGGACCGAGTCCTACATCGGGCTCCTTGCTCAGCAAGAAGCCTTCTTCCACCTGCAGCTCACCCTGCTAGTGCTCGCTCTATCTCTCTCTCTGACAAACAAATAAATAAAATCTTTGGCAGAGGGGGAACATAACAAATCCAAAGTAGGCAGAAGAAAGGACATAATAAGAATTAAAGCAGAAATCAATGAAACTGAAAACAATAAATCAATAGAGAAAATCAATGAAATCAAAAGCTGGTTCTTTGAAAATATCAATAAAACAAAACAAAACAAAACAAAAAAGATAGACAACACAAATTGCTAATATCCGAAATAAAAGAAGGGGCATCCCTACAGACTCTTTAGACATTAAAAGAATTATAAAGAAATATTATGGGCAACTCTATGTCCACAAATCTGAAAACCAACATAAAATGGAGTAATTCCTTAAAAGACACAATCTTCTAAAATTCACACAAGGAGAAATAGACACTCTTAATAGATAAATATTATATGTTATTAAATAAATTGAATTCATAATTTGTAATCTTCCAAAACAAAAACATCATATCCAGATCGGTCCACTAATGAATTCTACCAAATATTTAAGGAAGAAATTATACCAGTTCCCTATAATCTCTTTCAGAAGATAGAAACAGAGGAATACATGCAAAGTCATTTTTTTTCTAAGAGACCAAAATTACCCTAATAGCAAACCAGATAAAAAGATTACAAGAAAAGAAAAATTATAGATGCAAATCTCTTATAAATATTGATCCAAAAATTCTCAGTGAAATATTAGTGATTCAAATCCAATAATATCTAAAAATAAATATCCACCATGACCACGTGAAATTTATCCAAGGTATACATGGCTGGTTCAATATTAAAAAAGATCAATGAATGCAATCTACCACATCATCACACTAAAAAAGAAAAATCATATGGTCAAATCAAAAGAGGCAGAAAAAACATTTGACAAAAGCTAACACCCATTCATGATTAAAAAAAAAAAAATTCCAGTAATTTTGGAACACTGAAAAGAAATAAAATAAAATAAAATGGGAAAAAATCATATTGAAAAAATAAATAAATAAACCCTCCCAGTAAACTAGAAAGAGAGAGGAACTTCCTCAACTCGATAATGAATAACTACAAAACAATTATGCCTAGGGCATCTGTGATGCTCAGTCAGCGAGCAACTGCCTTCAGCTCAGATCACGATCCCAGAATCATCAGGCTCTTTGCTCAGCATAAAGTCTGCTCCTCCTCTGCTCAAGCCTTTCTCTCTCTCTCTCCAAAATAAGTAAAATCTTTTTTTTTTAAAAAGTTATGGCTTAAAAAAACTTACGATGTTAATAAAAACTTGAAGCTCTCTCACTAAGATCATCATTCCTTTTCAACTTCACACTGAAAGTCCTATCTAATGCAATAAGAAAAGAAAGGGAAACAAAAACTATACAGATTGGAAAGGAAAACACAAAATTGTCTTTGTTCGCAGATGACATGATCACTTATGTAGAAAATCTGATAGAATCAATACCAACAATAAACTCCCAAAACTAAGAAGCAGTTATAACAGAGTTAAAGTGTAAATGTTAATCACTTTCCTATATACCTGATATTAACAAATGGAATTAATATTTAGAACACATAGCATTTACATTAATGTCCCAAAACCCTTAAATATAAAGGGATAAATGTAATAAAATATTTATAGGATCTATATATGAAAAACCATAAAATCTGATGAACAAAATCAAAGAATACTAAAATAAATGGAGAGGTATTTCATGTTCCTGGATAGGAAGACTCAATATTGTCAAGATGTCAGTTGTTATCCACTTAACTTATAAGTTAAAATTAAAAATCCCAAGATGTTGGGGTGCCTGGGTGGCTCAGTGGGTTAAGCTTCGCCTTCAGCTCAGGGCATGATCCCAGGGTCTGGGATAGAGTCCCACATTGGGGGGGGTGTGTGTCTCTGCTCAGCGGGGAGCCTGCTTCCTCCTCTCTCTCTGCCTGCTTCTCTGCCTACTTGTGATCTCTCTCTGTCAAATAAATAAATAAAATCTTTAAAAAAAATCCCAGGATGTTATTTATTGAATGCAAAAAATAATAATAATAATCTTAAAGATTATACAGTGAGGCAAAAGACCCAGAATGCCAACATGATACTGAAGAAGAACAAAGTTAGGAAACTGACACTATGTAATTTCAAGACTTACTATAAAGTTACAATAATCAAAGCTGTGTGATATAGGTGAAAGAATAGGTAAATAGATCAATAGAACATAACTGAGAGCCCAAAACCAAGTCACACAAACGTAGTCAACTGATCTTTGGCAATGGAACAAAGACAATACAATGGAGCCCCGACTCTTTTCGCCAAAGCACTGGAACAACAAAAAATTGAGTCTAGACACAGACCCATCACTTAAAAATAATTCAAAATGGACTTATACCTAAATATAAAATTATGAAACTCTGACAAGATAACATAGGTGAAAACCTAGATGACTTTGGATATGGTGATGTCTTTTTAGAAACAATAGCAAAGGCATGATCTATGAAAAAAAATAATTGACAAGATGGATTTCATTAAAATAAAAACTTCTGTTCTGTGAAAGATAATAGTAAGAGAATGAGAAAATAACCCACACATGGGAGAAAATATTGGCAAAATACACATCTGACAAAACACTGTTGTTTGAAATATATAAAGAACTCTTTAGGGTGGGAGGTTGGGTGAGCCCGGTGGTGGGTATTATGGAGGGCATGTATTGCATGGAGCCGTGGGTGTGGTACATAAACAATGAATTATGGATCACTGAAAAAAAAAATAAATTAAATTAAAAAACTCTTTAAACTCAAATAATAATAATTAAAAAAAAAAAAAATTCAATTGAAATGGGCCAAAATCCTTAACAGGTATGTTACCAAAGAAGATATACAAATGGAAAATAAGCGTATGATAAGATCCTCCACATCACATGTCATCAGGAAAACACTAATTAAAACAATAAGGTACCTCTACACACCTCTTAGGATAACCAAAATTCTGAACACTGACAACACAAAATGCTAGTGAGGATGTGAAACAATAGGAACTCTCATTCATTGCTGGTGGGAACACAAAATGATTCAGCCACTTTGGAAAATAGGTAAGTGGTTTCTTACAAAACTAAGCATTTTATTATCATATGATCCAGCAATCATTCTCCTTATGTATCCAAAGATGTCTAAATAACATCAATATGAAAACCTGCACATTGATGTTTACAATAGCTTTATTCATAATTACTAAGAGCTGGAAGGAACCAAGATGTCTTTCAGTAGGTAAATGGATTAATAAATTGAGTTATATTCACACAATGGAATATTATTCAGCACTAAAAAGGAATGAGCTATGAAGCCATGAAAGACATGGAAGGACATTAAGTGTGTACTATTTAGTGAAAGAAGACAATATGAAAATCCTCTACACTTCCTGAATGCAACTATCTAACATTCTCCAAAAGAAAAAAGTGTAGAGACAATTAAAAAATTAAATTTGTAGTTTCTGACAGTTGGGGTAGGGGGAGGAATAGAACATAGAGGATTTTGAGGACAATGAAAATAATCTGTATGATACTGTAATACTGGATAATTCCATTATATATTTGTCTGAATCTATAGGATATACAATGACTAGAGTGAACCCTAAGGTAAACTTTGACTGTTACCAGTCTGGTATAGGATGTTGATAATGGGGGAGACTAAGCAATTGTAGAGGCAGAGAATATGGAAAATCTCCATACCTTTTCTGTGTGTGACTTGAATTTCATTTTTTGTTTATGTTTTTGTTTTAATTTTAATTCCTGTATAGTTAACATTCAGTGTTATATTAATTTCAGGTGTACAATAGAGTGATTGAACAATTGCACACATGACCCAGTGCTGATAATGACAAGTGCACTCCTTAATCCCCATCTCCTATGTTATCCACCCCCCCCCACTCTCCTCCCCTCTGGTAACCATCAGTTTGTTCTCCGTGTTTAAAGGGCTATTTCTTGGTTTGTCTCTCTCTCTCTTTTTTTTCCCTTTGCTGGTTCATTTCTTAAATTGCACATATGACTGAAATCATATGGTATTTGTCTTTCTCTGACAAATTTATTTCACTTAGCGTTATACTCTCTAGATCCACCCATGTCATTGCATATAGAAAGATTTCATCCTTTTTCTATATCTGAGTAATATTCCATTGTGTGTATATAATACATCCTCTTTTTTTTAAAGATTTTATTCATTTATTTGACAGAGAGAGAGAGAGATCATAAGTAGGCAGAGAGGCAGGTGCAGGGCGGGGTAGGGTGTAGCAGACTCCCTGCTGAGTAGAGAGCCCAATGTGGGGCTCCATCCTGGGACCCTGAGATCATGACCTGAGCCAAAGGCTGAGTCTTAACCCATTGAGCCACCCAGGTGCCCCTATAAAATACATTCTCTTTATCCATTCATCTATCAATAGACACTTGGGCTAATTGGCTATTGTTAAAAATGTTGCTCTAAGTATAGAAGTGTTTATATTGAACTAGTGTTTTTTGTTTTGTTTTGTTTTGTTTTTTGTTTTGTTTTGTAAATACCCTATAATGCAATTACTGGATTGTAGGGTAGTTTAATTTTTAACATTTTGAGGAAATGCCACAGTTTTTTCTACAGTGGCTGCACCAGTTTGTATTCCCACAAACAGTGCAAGAGGCTTCCTTTTTCTCCACATCCTTGCCTAGACTTATTCTTTCTTGTATTTTTTAACTGTTTTGATGTATGTGAGGTGATAACTCATTGTTGTTTTAATTTGCATTTCCTTGATAATGAGTGATACTGAGCCTCGTTTTATGTATCTCTGGATGTCTTCTTTGGAGAATGTTTGTTCATGTTTTTTGCCCATTCTTAATTGGGTGGGGTATTGAGTTGTACACTTTTTTAATATATATTTTGGGCATTCTTTATTAGATAGGTATTTGCAGATATCTTTTCCCATTCGGTAGGTTGCCTTTAGTCTTGCTGAATCAACAATCCTAAAATTTGTATGGAACCACAAAACACCCTAAATAACCAAAGCAATCTTGAAAAAGAAAAGCAAACCTGCATCACAATTCCAGACTTCAAGTATATTACAAAGCTCCATTAATCAAAACAGTATGGTACTGGCACAAAAATAGACACATAGATCAATAGAAAAGAATACCCAGAAATAAACCCACAATTATATGGCCTATTAATCTTCAACAAAGAAGGAAAGACTATCCAATAGGAAAAAGACAATCTCTTCCACAAATGGTGTTGAGAAAACTGGACGACTACAAGCAAAAGAATGAAACTCAACCACTTTTTTACACCACACATAAAAATAAACCCCAAATGGATTAAAGACCAAAATGTGAGACCTGAAACCATAAAAATCCTAGAAGAGAGCAAAAGCAGTAATGTCCCTGACATTAGCCATAACAACATTTTTCTATTTCCATTTCTATTTCTATTTCTATTTATTTCTATTTCTATTTCTCCCCTAAGGTCGGGAAAATAAAAGCAAAACTATTGGGACTATATCAGAATAAAAAGCTTCAACACAGTGTAGGAAAAAATCAACAAAACTTAAATCTGTGTATCTTTTTAATTTTGCTGTAAATAAACCCAAAACTTTTCCAAAGAAATAAAGTCTTAAAAAAAACTATTCAGACTTCGGAAAGTAAACAAACGAAAACAAGGAAAGGTAAAGAAAAAAGTTAGTTACCCTTGAGTGTAGAGGCAAGAATTTACTAACAATGGAAACTTAGGAAGGTTTTAAAATTATCCATAATATTTTATTAAATTGAACAATAGGTACAATAGTGAAGCAACATCTTTTTGGACTTGAGACCCTTATTCCCATGTGTGCTTTGGATCCTATTCCCTCCTACTTTATCAAGAAATATATTATAACAAAATGTATATATTTTTCTCTTATATAGTCATTTCTCTTATAAACATCCTATTTCATACAGTGTGGGATTGTGAAATATAGAAACTAAAGCATTCTACATATTTTAACATTCATAGCACCTTGTTGTGAAAGTTACTAAAGATGTTATATTAATATGTATTTTTTTATTTTCTGCATTTTATGATTTGACATCTTAAAAAGCTTCCTGGCCAAGCAGAGATAGACCCGGCAAGAGCTACCCATTTTCTACAGTGTACTTTTCAAATACAAACCAATCAATCCAAGTCTACACTTCAGCCACCTGCTTATCTAACTACACATCACACCTAAATCATCTCTGAGCCACGGACCACTAACCAGAGTCCACCCCTATAGCCCAAAGTTCCCAAGAATTATTCAATCTTAAGCATTTTGTTCTGACTTGCTCTTTTTTCCTCACAGAAACCCTAGTAAAATCTCTGCCCTAGACTTTCCCCCTCTTTCTTATCTTCAACCACCTGACCAAAACTTGGCATCTCTCCTGGTCAGGTGGCCTGAGTGGCATGCAGTGACTCTTTTTCTGGCAGCTGTGTTGATAAACCTCTTCTTCCTAAGCCTAGTTCTCATTTCTTCTATGGCTGCACCAACTGTACCACCACCACCCTTAGGACAGATATCATATAAACATTTCTGTAGTCTTGCATTTCTTAACAATCAAATCAAAATTCTTGAAGTCTGCATGTGTAGCTCATAGCTCCTGTAATGTTTCAGTATTTTGTGTATGGTGCATGTCATATATAAATATTTCTTTACATTGGAATCAAAATAAATATTTTTCAAAATGAGTTCAACATTTTAGCCATTTTTTTTGTTATTGATGCTAACATTTTTCCACATTTGGCTAGATTGTTTAAGCCTTCAAATCACAAGATTATTTGTTATAATATCCAGTTTCTGTACATTGTTCAAAGCATCTATATAAAATATATATATTAATATATTAATATAACAAAACTGAGTCTCTATGGAAATTCATGGATCTTGTCAAATTTGTTCTGGAATCAATAGATTGTAAAATTAGCTCAAGATTATTTTCAGTTTGACTAAAAAGCAACTTGTTAACCTGGTAGATCCAAAATTAATGTCATTTCCTTGGAACAACGGCAATGAAAGCGGGAGGAAGAGAGAAAGGGGCTTTTCTCTTAAACCTTTGACTTAGATCAAGTTTTACCAAAATAATGTTAAGGAATAAATGGTGACCTAGTTTATTTTACTTTAATAAAAATTTGGCAGAATTGTCTAATATAGTTCTTGGTCTGATTTTAATTGTGTCTGGGAAGCTCTTATCATCCCACATAAAAATCACTTCCATGTTGCCAGAATGTCCCTGCTGATTTATTTGGCAGCAGGAGGTTGCTGTGGTCTCAGATATGAATCAAGAGAGCCGATTTACCGAGTCTGCACAGACCTGATATGTGCCTTCAGAGCCCCTTTGACAGTTAGGGTCATTACAGTACATATTCCATGGGGGGGAAAGTGTTGTTATAGAAAACACTATGACAATACTTGACAATAACAGTGCTATGGGGCCTGAATATTGATTCCAAATTCTATATTATCTAAATACATGTAGAAGAGGGCCACAGTACAGTTATCAAGAGAGTCAATTACTCGAGGTGCAAAGGAAACTTTACTTTCATTTTGATCTATGTGATACTGAAGCATATTTTTTCAAATAAACACAAAAGTTCAAAGCTATATCAAGTACTATGTCTTGAAAAAGTGTCAAAAACATGGAGCAAACTAAAGTGCTTACCTAACTTCAACTACCAATAATTTCAAAAATAAATATCTGAATTTTTCAGTATAGATAAGGCTTTGTTTAAAAAGAAAAACAGAATGGTGAATTCTGTGAAAGCAGAAAGAAGAACCTACCCCTTTCTTTTTCCCCATTCCCAGACCTTGGTTTATAACACAAATCATAAAAAAGTAGTTATAGGAGTCCCAACCACAAGTGACCTCTGGCTTTCACCTGCAGAGACTTCTGCTCTAGGCCTCATGGGACAGAAGGAGTGTAAGCCTAAATGCAGCTCGGGTTTATGCATATAAGCCAAATAATTGGTGAGTTTGGCCAATATTCAAGTTCATTTCAAAGCATTAAATCAAAGTGTTGCAGGTTTGGTTCCAACATTTCAGAATGCCTATAGCAGTGAATTACAAATCAGTCACCTTCTTTCCCCTATAATCAATCTAGTCTAGGTGACAGAAACTAAGTAGCACCAGGACCTGGCCTGAATGGCAAAAATAAGCCAAAGAATTAGCACAGTAAATTTCACTGTTAATAGCTCTTCTGAGGCAATAGGGGGTACTGAAAAAGGAAAGGAAATAATGCAACAAAGAAGACACTTGGAAGAGAAAGAAAAATCATTTCAGTGTAGAATTGGAGAGAAAGAGCGGGAATAGAAAACAGAGGGAAAGTATCTTAACACACCCCAAAGATAGGCTAAATTGTGAGACAGTTGGTATAGCGGCCTGAACTTGAAAAAAAAAAAAAATTAATGGAAGAAGAGAAAACAGAAGAGATAAGAAACAAATTGGAGTAAATGTGCATGTCCCCAAGGATATATTAGAAGCAGAAGCTTACAGGAAGAGATCTTTGAAGAAGGTGGGAGATGCTGGCTGTGCCAAAAACCAGAAGAATGTCTGAAAGCCTGAGACATTAACTCTTTGGTTTTTAAACACTGAAAACAATGAAGTTATTAGTTGGAGAAAAAAAAATTTTTTGTTAAATAGATAAATATCTTTTTAATTAACCAGAGATAACACTGAAATATGTCAAGGGGGAATAAATATCAATTATACTTTCCAGATCAAGACCATTTTGGTAAACAAAATTATAATCTCTAGCACATCAACTCATAGAACTTGGAGAATATTCAATTAAATCTGATTTTTTTATATAAATAAAAGGCAGATGTGAGGAAACTCTAATAAGCAAATGCATTACACTTTCTTTTTTCAAAACATAAATTGGGATGTCTTGATTAATAGTGACACCAGCCTCTACTTAGAGCCTGCAGAGGATAATTTTTTCAGGTAAGAGGGTTTACTAATGCTGCTACATGATGCCAAATGGATTTTGGTCTAAGAGTCAGGGAGGGGTGGGTAGAGGTGGCTGAGGAAATGGAAAGGTGATGATCTTAACTAATGAAAGGCATACAAAGACAAGACTCTTAGTAATTCAAGCTTTCTGAAGCACAGACGAATAACAATGCTAACTGAAAGAAAGTAACATGCAAGCATATGATATGCTAGAAGTTACTGCCCTATCTTTAAAATGACATTGTTAGACATTTCACTTTTATGAAAAACAAAGATCAGGGTTTTCTTTTTCCCCTATTCTCCATGTAAAAGTCCCTATTACTATTAATTAAAGCTGGAACATTTCATCTTTTTTATCTGACAGATTCTTCTACTATGCTATAGAAAAGAACTTAACTCAGGAAAAACAGCCTTCTCCACTGTTTCTAAATAATCATGACTCCATAGATTATCTTCCAGGCTCTGTGAGGAACAGAAAGCTTTTCCTAGTATATGGGGGGAGGTGGGAAGAGGGAATTCTGAAGCAGGCTGAAAGCAATTTTTCCCCCAGCTCTCATGTGATTTTTAAGAGCCAGCCGGTCTGGAAAATGTTGAATTTGTTTTTAGGAAAGGTAAACACTGCCAAAATCAACAAGTTCCTTCCTTAGGGGGCTGTAGAGAAAATTGGTCTGCAGATTAAGACAGTTCAGACAACTTATGTTGGAGTAGAAGTGAACCCCTTCGGCACCCAGGTTTTACCCCAGAACTGTATTAGAAACCTGATAAATCTCTGTTGGAGGAATTACAAACTGTGTACTACAGAGGTAAAGGAAATTAAAATTGATCTCTTCTATAAATATCTTAGACAAAGTGATTTTTTTAAATGAATAAGTAGGCCAGGAGGCTTAGTGAATTGAATTAAATGGCTCAGCCACATTGACTAGATTGCTTGTTTTGTGTGACTTAACTGATTAGACCTATATAAAATGGTTTCATAGGTGATTGGTTGCAAGTCAACAGAAATGTTTTGATTAAAATGGAATGGCTAAACATTTTCTCCATGTTATATAATTAGGGCTGCCAAATAAAAATGCAGGGTACTGGCTACATTTGAAATTCAGATAAACAATAAATAATTTTTTAGAATAAGCATGTCCTACATATTGCATGCAAAATACACCAAAAAATTATTCATTGTTTATCTAAAATTCAAATGTAACTGTACATCCTCTATTTTTATTTGTTAAGTCTGGCAAACTCACCTATAACACATATAAAATAGAGTATGTGTTTTTTTATACTCCCACCCCGAAAAGCACACTGAATTTTATTTGAGTCAGTATAGCCAATACCTATGTATAGAACCCTAAAGATTAAGTATTATTTATGAGAGGAAAATCCAGGCGGAGTTTTTTAAGAAGTTAGTTATAAGAGTTACTTTAGGGAATTAAATCGCCTGAGTTTTCTTCTAGGTTGTGTTTTATAACCGTCTGGGGAATTTTAAAAATCCCTATGTCCAAGTAGCAGCTCAGACCAATTAAACCAGAATCTCTGGGTGGGACACAGGCATCTGTACATTTTAAGGCTCCTCAGTGATACCAATGTGCTACTATCATTTAGAATCACTGCTCTACCAACCTGCCAATATACCAACATTTGATTACGGGGAAAAAAAAAAAAAGTAGTTAATGCTTCCATTTGAAACGTAATTTAGGTTAGCAGAAAATTTGGTTGCTTTTGCCCCCTCCAGCTTCGGAATTTATAAGAATATGCACTGCTAGGGATAGGAATCAAATGGAAGGGTGAGAAATAGTAAAGATGAGAAGGTTTCTTAAAAGTCTAAACTAGATCTTCAAATATAGCAGGCTTATGGACTTTTTTTAAGAGATTTTATTTATTTATTTGTCCGAGATAGAGAGTGCGTGCACAATGGGGGGGGGGGGGTTTGGGCAGAGGCAGAGAGGGAAGCAGGCTCCCTGCTAAGCAGGGAGCCTATGAGACTGGCTCCTGGACCCTGGGGTCATGACCTGAGCTGAAGGCAGGTGCTTAACCAACCGAGCCACCAAGGCGCCCAAGCTTATGAACTTGGCTGTTAAAAGAAGTTGAATACCCATAAATCTATGCTTTTATCAAGGGATTAAAATTATATAGAGTCATACATATTTATATTTACAGTCCATGGATAGAAGTCACAAAGTATATATTTCAAGTACAGATTTCCCCATTGTTTTATTGTATTTTTTTGCAAAAATACTATTTAACAGTGCCCGTCATAGAACTCTGAAAAATTACAGAAAGATCCAACATAATTTGCTACTTTTCATACAAATTATGGATTCCTTTCGATTCCAGTGTTCTCTTAAAATTACTGAATGTTGCAAAGATCACCAAGGTTACTTTTTCTCAGCAAATGTAACTGACAGCTGAGGCAAATGTATTGCCTGAAGATTAATAGAGAAAAATTCTTTCTGTATTTGTCCTGGAAGTTGACTGATAAGCCTGCTGCAATGCTGCATGCTTTCAAGCATTCCTTGTCAGAAAGCCCAAAGAATTGTTATGTTATTAAAACCCCAACCCTAGCACTTACAAGGAGAGTTCCAAAGCAAGCTTCTATATCTTATCACATACCATTGGCTCCACAGTGCATTTTGACACAGAGTATATTTACTTTCAACACTGACAACATTCCCTTTGCTCTAGTCATATATCCTAAACTCTCCTGTATTAAGAATTCCATGTATACTTTTCAATAGGTTGTATTTGTAATTTCAACCCTAAAAAGGATAAGAGTTAACTAAATCTTTCATTTGTAATGAAGGACTGATAGTCTCTATATATACATGCTGATAAAAATTTTAGTTCATTGGACACAAAAAGAGATAAAGAATAGAAACCATAAAATTATTTCATGTTTTACTGCATCCCCAGTCCCTTATGAATACTAAACACTGTCTGTGCTTAAATACAAATGTTTTCCTTTGATGGAATTATGCCTTTAAATTAAGCGGCACATCCTAGAGAACTGACTAGAGAAATCATCTATCACCAGATTTATCCCACCATGTATATTATCACTATGATTCTGTTCTCCATACTCTTCTCTTCTTCTTTTGCATGTTTTTAACCAAGTCTTTAATCATCTGTTATGTGTGTATTACTTTTAAATATATATTTCCATCTCTAAATTCTCTCTAAACTTACAATTTCACTTCTCCTCTTGTCCATATATCTCAGATCCCTAGGCTTAAAATTGGGAAGAAATTTTTGAGATATCAACCTTCACATAATCAAAGAGTTTACTCATCCATTCTTCTTTCACAAGAGTTTCCAATTATGTCCTTTTATATACATTCCTACTGCCAACTCCCTGCATCAGGCTTCATTAGCTCATACTCAAACTATTACTGTAAACTCTAATTGGGTTCTCTTTATCTACCCCATATATATTCCTGATAATGACACTTTCAGGGGAAAAAGAATTAAAAAAATTCAGATATTATCATTTTCTACTGACTAAACAGCACCACACTAAAGATATAGAAATTAGAGTCTGAGAGTATTAATGGAGAGTGATCCTAGCAAATACTTTGGGCATTTCAGTAGGCACCCTGAAAGTTCAAACCCTGCAATTGTTGGAATAACCAGAGATAGATTTAACCAGCCTTAAGTAAATTTAATTCTTAATCAGATTAATGCCATATGACCCTACTACTGTATGGTTCTAGGGTCCAGGATAAACTAGGATAAATGCTCTTGGACAAAGGTAATATTCAGAACCCACACAATGATTGTTGTTGAATAAAAAAATTACTAGGCATACCAAGAATCATGAAGAGAATAAAAGAAAAATTATAGAATCTAAAATGTGATAAGCTGAAATTTAGACTTTGACAGATGGACTTAACAGCAAATTGATACAGCACAAGAAACAATTAATGAACTTGTGAAGAGAAATTGATAAAAATATAGGTTGTGGTGCCTGGGTGGCACCTCTGGTTAAGTGCTGGACTCTTGGTTTCTGCTCAGGTAGTGATCTCAGAGTCCTGAGATCCATATATATAATATGATTTATCTATTTATTTGAGAGACAGAGCATGCACTATATATATATATATATATATAGTGAAACATAGAGACCAAACCAAAAGAAAGAATAATAAAGAAAAGATTTCTATCTATTTCTATCCATATATGAGATGGAGAAAATTTTAATGTATGTAACTGGAGGCTCAGAAGAAGAGAGTGGAAATAAAGAAGAAACAATATTTGAAAAGAAAACAGATTTTCAAAAACTAACAAAAGATCAATACACAGATTTTAAAAAAAGTATGGATCTCAAGCACAATAATCACTTATGCACACAAAAAAAGGCCCCACAACTAATCACATCATAGAAAAACTGCTGAAAGTCAGAGACAAAAGAGAATATTTTAAAAATTCAAGGAAACATATGGGAGAATTTATTGCCAACACACTGAAACAAAATAATAATAATAATAATAATAATAATAATAATAAGAAGAAGAAGAAGAAGAAGAAGAAGAAGAAGAAGAAGAAGAAGAAGAAGTTTTTTTTTTCTTCGAATAGAGAGAAAGTGATCCCAGGTAGCAGCACAGAAATGCAGGAAGAAGTTTAAAACAACAGAATGTTATCTGAGTGATTGGAATGTAGTTTAATGATTGAATTTTATGACCAAATAGAAATAGCTCTTCATTATGTGTAATCCAGTACCAGTCTCCTCAGTTAGTGTTTCATCCACAAGGGCAGGAAATTTGTCTTATTCCCTATTGTACCACTAGTGATTAATATAGTGACTGCTACAAAGTAAGTACTCAAAAAACATCTGTTAATTGAATGACTAAATGGTTACTGTCTATAATTTTGCACCATATTTGAAAATGCTGGGCAATAATAGATGACTTTAGGTATCAAGATATGATGTTAAGGAAATTATGGACTGAGATGAAAACCCATGTTTATGTTTTGACAAGGAAAGAAGGAAGGAAAGGAACAGATGGAAATTCCACAAAATACTGTGGAGCTAACACAGAGTAAGGTAGAGTGAGGCTTCAACACTGTAGTAACCTCCAATCTTAATACATTGGAAGGAAAATTTTGTAGCTGTGGTACAGAAAATGCAGCCAGGTTTTCCTCTGGAAATATTTAACCATTTGTCATTTGGAGGTCGATACTGTTTCATAGGTCATAGTAACAATTTTAAGACTAACATGGTAAGGCTCATAATGCCCACAGTGAGAATCACCTTCAAAAAAAGGAATGAAGGATGAAGAATGAAGGTGCCTATGTTAGCAGGTTTATAATCAGTGAGACTCACTGCTGATATCCCGTTAAGTTGGAATGGAATGGCTGTCACTGTAAGTGGATAATGTGACTTCCTGCTACTATCACCTCAGCGTGCCAACAGCATGGCACTGCTATTATCATTCCAGGGTGGTCATGAGCTCATGCTATTTTCTTCTACAAGCTTGGGGAAAGATACCTTGCTGTCACAAAAAGATAATAGTAAACAAGTATCGTGGTATTACATAGGCAGGCAGAGAAAAAGGAAACAGACTGGGATCTTTAAAAAAAAAAAATAGCTATAGCTTCAGTTAGAAGTTTCAAAAAATAAGTAGTTGGTAAATAAGAGCTTAAATTTTCAGATCTCGTATATAATTGGGTCTTGCATACCTGTCTTTGTGTTTGGATAAATAAAAAAGAATGTGTAAATTACATGCTATGAGATGGTTCAGAGAATAAGCTCCAGCAAGAGCTGTTCCCTTTCTCCCACTAAAGTTTTAGGTAGTTGGTGTTTATTACATTCATCAATTACATGTTATAAAAAGCAAATATCTAACTGCTGCTAATATTTATGGATTAAGTTTGGATTATTTGAGAAAATCACACTAGTCTAGCATTAACTAAGCTCAAGTATGGATAAATTCTTTTTGAAATTCTATCATTTGCTCTCTATTTCCATTAACAAATTTTGAAAGTTTACACATACCACACACACACACACACACACACACACACACTATCCTGTATAAAATCTATCTAGGATCTTCCTCATTAGTAAATGGCATGCCTTCATAATTCTTTCTCAACCAGTGAGTTTGGCAGATTAGTCATTTTAGGCTTATTTCTGTCCTTGTTTGTCACATCTACGTCACAAGGGTGTTAAAAGGATTAATTAGTTAACATGCAAGATTCTTTGAAGATGAAAAGCACTCTGAAATTGCTAAGCGGTGCTAGCATTCCTCCATAGTACACATTTTTCCTTTTATATTTGTAAAAATTCATCCACCTCCTGTTAACTCTTTTTGCTAACATCATGTACTCAGATTGCCTTTTAAAAAATTTACTAGCCTTATCTTTTTCTTCAGAAAGCTAGTAGTATTTATCTGCTTATATTCTCATTTCTGTTCTCTCAGTTTTCCCTATTTTTTTCCTTATTAAGATGTCCTGATATAATTTATGAGAACTTACCGACTAGTTTTCTTTTATCTACTTATATTTTTTTGTGTTTACTGGAATCCTTGACTGGTATACCTAAAGATCACTACAGAGAAAGGGAACAGTCACTATCACCAAATCTTAGAGGCTTAGACCAGGAGAATCATAATTTGGATTAAATAGAATGGTCTAAAGGGCAAGCAAATCTGTGCAATTCACTGAGCAAGGAAGAAGCAATTGCTTCCCCCCCCAAAAAATCTATATTTTTCATAATAAGGAGTTATTTAAAATGTATGTTGTGAGAATGAAGTATATATTTAAAGAAATCTTGATGAAGTGCCCCCGGGAATTCCAACTTCTGAGTCTGGAAGCAGTTGGTTATATCTGCAGTCCATAAACAATGGCTCTGGACACCAGAAGAAAGATCTCTCTCGCAGAAATGATCTGTGATTAGAAGGCCCATTTCTACTAATCATCTAAACTTAGAAATATTTATCTAGAGTTCTCACAACTATTTTAACTACCTACATCTATAAAACAGAGGTGATCATCCAGGAGGAGACTCGGGTTTTCTTCGAAGGTCCAGCTATGAAGAATCCACCCATTAATTTTCCACTACATTTTTGGTACTTTCTATTTTGATTATAAGTGGGACCATAAAATGTTTAAATATATAAAAAATGTTTAAATGTATCAGTGTTTAAAAAGGTGTTTTTTTGTTTGTTTTTGTAAAACCCCATGCCCGTGCACCTCAGCCAGTCCCAATACCCATGTTAGCCTGCAGGCTGCCTCCTAAGCAGGGCCGAGGTAATGTGGCTATGGGCTCTGGCCTGGGGTGGGGTGCGAGGGTCGGGGGTGATAGGGAGGAAGCAGAATTCTGTCCGAGGAGTGGGTGGTAGAACTCTGTAGAGCTCTGGCTGGGGGTGGAAGGCTAAAAGAGGTGTTCTTTTTGTTATTCCTAAAGAATATTCTCCCAAAGAGATTATGGTGCTAAGCTATATCTTTATGATAAACAGAGTTTACAAAACACAGCCACATGCAAGTATTTTTGTCTTTGTATTATAAGCAATTCAGCTAATATATAAGCATATTCAAATAATATATTTCTCATGCTTCTTGTCTCAAATGAGTGGAAAACTATGAAACACTACAAAATAAAATGGAAAATGATTTTGGCACAATGTATTTACTATTGTATACAACATACACCCACACGTAAATATATATGTGTATATAACATATACATATATGTCTTAATTACCATGCTATTAAAGGAAAGCATATTTCAAAAAAAAGCCTTTTCCTTTTTTTTTTAATTTACAAAGAGTTGTGCATAACTAATATATACAATTTTATGAGTTTGGAGATAAGTATACACCCATGAAACTATCACCCCAGTCACCTCCCAAGTTTTCTCCTATGCTCATTCATCATCCAACTTCCTCTCCTCCACTTCCTCCACCTCCTCTTTCTTTTATCCTTCTCCATCTTCTCCTCATTCTCCTTCCTTCTTCCAGTATCAATAATCATAATTACTGTTATTATTTTGTTATAAGAACACATAATTTATACCCTCAGTAAATTTTTAAGTATACAATACAGTATCTTAAACTAAAGCCACTATACTATACAGGTCTCTTAAGACATACTCATCTTGTATAAATGAAACATTGACTAGTACCTCTTCCCAACCTCTGGCAACCACCATACCACACTCTGCTTTTCTGAGTTTGACTCTGTTAGATTTATCATGTAAGTGATATCATATAGTATTTGACTTTCTGTATAGTATTTTTATCTCACTTAACATAATATCCTCCAGGTTCAATCATGTTGTTGAAAACATTAGGATTTCTTCTTTTCTAAGGTTGAATAACATTTCATTATGTATGTTCATCCATCGATGGACACATATCTTGACTATTATGAATAATTAATTAATGAAAATGGGAGTGCATATATCTCTTCAAGATCCTGATGTCATTTTTTGGATATATGTCCAAAAGTGCTATTTCCAGATCACATAGTAGTTCTGATTTCAGTTTTTTGAGGAAACTCCATACTAACTTCGATAGCAGGTGCACCAATTATATTTCCACAAATACTGTACAAGGGTTTCCTTTTTTTTTTTAACATCTTCATCAAAATTTATTTATTTATTTTTTTAATACAAGCCAACCTAAAAGATGTAAGGTAACATCTCATTGTGGTTTGACTTACATTTCCTCGATGATTAATGTGGAGCACATTTTTATATATGTCATCATATATCTGTTTGGAGAAATAACTACTTCATTTGTCTACTTTCTAATTAGGATATTTGGGTTTTTTTGTTTTTGTTTTTTTTGCCATTGAATTATGTGAGTTATTTTTATATTTAGGATATTAACCTCTTAGATACATGGTATGCAAATATTTTATTCCATCCCATTCTATTGCCTTTTTCTTGTTGTCAGTTGTTTGCTTTGCTGTGCAAAACCTTTATAGTTTGATGTATTTTCTCTTGTCTATTTTTGTTTTTATTGTAGTGTTTTGGTGTCATAGTCAAGAAATAATCACCACGATTAATGTTCAGACTTTCCCTTATGTTTTCTTCTGAGAGTTTTATGGATTCACGTCTTATGTTTAAGCCTTTAATCTATTTTGAGCTGATTTTTGTGAAAGTATGGGATAGGGCCAGGTTTCTCTCTTCAGTTTTTGGCTGCCCGGTTTCCCCAATACCATTTCTTAAAGAGATTATTTTTTCCTCATTATGTATTATCGGCAACTTGTCAAAGGTCAGTTGACTATATTATATGCATGTTTAATTCTGGGCTCTATATTCTGTAACATTGGTCTATATGTTTGTTTTTATGCCAGTACCATACTGTTGTGTTTATTGTTGTTTTGTAATATAATTTGAAATCAGGAAAAGTGCTGCCTCTACCTTTGGTTCTCTTGCTTAAAATTGTTTGGCTATTTGGAGTCTTCTATGGTACCATAAGAATTTTTTTTTAATTTCTATAAAAAATGCTACTGGGAATTTTGATGAAGATTGTATTGAATCTATAGATCACTTTGGGAAGTATGGTCATTTTAACAATATGAATTCTCATACATAAATAGGGAACATATTTTCATTTATTTATGTCTGCTTTCATCTCTTTCATTAGTGTTATATAATTTTCAGTATATACGTCTTTCACCATATTGGTTAAGTTTATTTCTAGGTGTTCTACTCTTTTTGATGCTATTGTAAGTGAGATTGTCTCCTTAATTTTCTCCTTGGATAGGTTGTTAGTGTATAGAAATGTAGCTGATTTCTGTACATTGACTTTTTTATTCTGCAACTTTGCTGGTTTCTGTTATTCTAATAGATTTTTTGTGAAATTGTTAGGGTTTTCTACACATACATTCATATCACCTGCAAAAAAATATATAATTGTACTTCTTCCTTTGTTTTTAGAATGCTTTTCATTTCTTGTTCTTGTCTATTATTCTGCCTGGGATTTCCAGTACTATGTTAAATAGAAGTGGTGAGAGTGGGCTTATTTGTCTTATATTGGATTTTAGAAGAAAAATTTTCAAATGTAACTGGGTTTTTCACGTTACCTTTATTGCATTGAAGTAAGTTCCTTCTATACTTAAAATGTTGAGAGTTTATCATGAAAGTATGTTGAATATCATCAAACTTTTTTTCTTAAGCTATTAAGATGATGTGATTTGTTTTTCATTTTGTTAATATCACATTGATTTATTTGCACATATTGAACTGTTCTTGCATCCCAGGGATAAATCCCACTCATTCACAATGTATGATCCTTGATATGCTGTTGAAATCAATTTGCTAATATTTCGGTGAGAATTTTGCCTCCACGTAGTTTTCCTATAGTGACTTTGTCTTTGGTACCAGGGTAATGCTATCCTCCTAAAAGTGTTTGAATGTGTTCCTTCTTATTTCATTTTTTGAAGGAGTTTGGGAAAATTGATATTAATTTTTCTTTTGGAAGAATTCATCTTTGAAGATATCTGCTTCTGACTATTTGGTGGTGTTGTTGGAAGATTTTTATTATGCATTCAATTTCCTTATTTATTATTGATCTGTTTATGCTTTTTATTTCTTTTTTCAACTCAGTCTTAGTAAATTGTATTTTTCTAGGAATTCATCTATTTCATCTAGATTGTCCAATTTATTGAAATATAATGGTTTATAAGTCTCATGATCTTCTAAATTTTTGTGTCATTGATTCTAATGTCTCTTCTTCCATTTTTTATTTTATTTGAGTCTTCTCTCTTCTTTTCTTAGTCTATTTGAATATTTATCAATTTTGTTTTTTTTCTTTGAAAAAAACCAAGTCTTCATTTAGTCCATTTTTTTCTATTTGTTCTCTATTTCGTTTTAATTATTTCTCCCCTAATCTTATTTCCTCACTTATTCTAACTTTGGGCTTAGTTTGTTCTTCTTTTTCTATTTCTTTGAGGTTTGATGCTAGGTTGTTCATTTGAGATCTTTCTTTTTTAATTTAAGCATTTATTACTGTGAACTTCCCTCTTTGTACTGCTTTTGCACATACCATGAGTTTGTTATGTTGTGTTGTCATTTTCATTTGTCTGAGATACTTCTTGATTTCCCTTTTCATTCCTTTTTGATCCAAAGATGGTACAAGAATATGTTGTTTCATTTCCATGTATATGTGATATTTTTTCACTTTCTCTTTGCTGCTGATTCCAAATTTCATTAAATTGTTATGAGGAAAAAATGCTAAAAAATGATTATAGTCTCAAAATTTTCAAGATTTGTTTTGTGACTAACATGATCAATCCTGGAGAACGTTCCATAAGTGTTTAAGAAAAATGTGTATTCTGCATCTTTTGAATGGGATGTTCTATATATGTTTGTCAGGTCCATTGACCTATAGTGTAGTTCAAGTTATCTAATTCCATATGGATTTTCTGCATACATGATGTGTCCATTATTATAAGTGGAGCATTAAAGCCTCTTACTATTACTGCATTGTTATCTATTTCTCCATTGAATCTGTCAATGTGTGCTTTATATATTTAGGTGTTCTGATGTTGGGCATAGATATATATATTCAACAGGAAGCTAGAACAATTGTAAATATGTATATATTTACCCTTGTTTACATATATATATTTACAGTTGTTCTAGCTTCCTGTTGAATTGACACTTTTTTCATTATTTAAAGACTTTCCTTATCTCATCACAGTTTTTGACTTGAAGTCTATTTTATTTGATATAAGTAACATCTGCTCTCTTCTGATTCTCATTTTCTCTCCCTTTACTTTCAGCATATGTGTGGCCTTATAACTAAAGTGTATTTTTCTGCAGACTGAACATAGTTGGATCTTTTTGTATATCCATTTTACCACTCTATGTCTTCTGATTAGACTTAATCTATTACATTTAAAGTAATTATAGGCAGGTAAGAACTTAGTATTGCCATTTTATCAATGTATTGTCTGTTTTGTAACAAATTAAATAAAAAGAAAGGAGGAAAGGAAGAAAAACGAAAAGGAAAAATATGAGAGGTTTGTATAGGACGAAGATTCTATCTTACCAGAGATCAGAACTTCTTTTGAGACTACACTTAAAATAATGTGGTAATTACATAGAAATAGAAAAATAAACCAATGGAACAGAATAGATTTAAATTTCTAAAAATACTACACCTATAAGTAAATTCATACTTGTTGGGGTGGCCTGGTAGATCAGTCAGAAAATGATGAACTCTAGAAAGTACAATGGCAGGACATGGTTATCCATATGGGAATAATAAAATTATACTTAACCTTGCAATGTACATGAAAATCAGTCACAGGTGGAAAAAAGATCTTGAAGACAACTCATAAAAATCAGAAGAAAATAATGATTATCTTTACTACCTTGGTGTAGGAAGAGTCTTACACAAGACAGAAAAAATGGAAAACATGGAAAAAGATAGACAAATTTAACTATTTTAAAATTAGAAATGATCAAATGTTAAAAGACATTATAAAGAAAAGTAGTAGATAAATTATAGCATGATCAAATATATTTGCAACATTTAAAAGAAATAATTAAAATCCAAAATATATAAAGATTTCCCAAAAATAAATAAGTAAAAGACAAATAAGACCTACAAATGGACAAATCCACAGGTGAGAAAGCCCAATGGCCAATAAACCTAGGAAGAAAAATCCTCATTAATAATTGTGGAAGTACATGGAATGCCTGGGTGACTCAGTCATTTAAGTGTCTGCCTTTGGCTCAGGTCATGATCTCAGGGTCCTGGAATCAACCCCAACATCAGACATTTTGCTCAGCAGGGAACCTGCTTCACCTTCTCCCTCTCTGTCCGCTGCTCACCAGCTTGTGTTCTCTCTCTCTCTCTCTCTGTCAAATAAATACATAAATAAAAATAAAAAATTGTGGAAGTACAAAATAAAAGAACATTTCACATGCAAGAGATTGGCAGAAATTTATGTGTAGGTAAGGGTAAGAAATAATTGAAAACCATCTTTTTCCCATTGTATATTCTTTCTTTCTTTGTCATAGATTAATTGACCAGAAAAGTGTGTGTTTATTTTTGGATTCTCTATTCTGTTCTACTGATCTATGTGTCTATTTTTGTGCCAGTACCATTACATTACCATAGATTTATACTATATCTTGATATCTGGGATTCTCAAGTGCCCATCAATAGATGAAAGGATAAGGAAGATGTGGTATACATATACAATGGAATATGACTCTGCCATAGAAAAATAAAATCTTGCCATTTACAACAATATGGATGGACCTACAAGGTATAATGCTAAGTGAAATAAGTCAGAGAAAGACAAATGCCAAATGATTTCACTCACATGTGGGATTAAAGAAATGAAACAAAACAAACACATAAAGACACAAAATTAAAAACAAAAAAGTAGACTCTTAAATACAGAAGACAAACTGGGAGCTGTCATAGGGAAGGTGGGTAGAGGGATGGGTGAAACAGATAAAGAGGATTTAGAGTACACTTACTCTGATGAGTACTGAGAAATGCATAGAATTGTTGAAACATTATATTGTACACCTGAAACTAATTTAACATGTTAATTATGTTTGAATAAAAAATAAAAATAAATATAAATTATGTTTGAATAAAAAATAAAAATAATTTTAAAAAACTATTGGAAACCATTTAAGTGCTAATGGGAGAGTCTTAACTAGTCAGAAGAAATATTCAGCATTATCTGTTAAAACTGAGCCCCGTGATTTATCAATTTCATTTATAAGTATAAATACTATAAAAATTCCACTTCATGAACAAGGAAACATGTACCAGAATTTTTGTGACAACATTTTTACAGCTGAATTTTGAGTATAAACTAAATACAAGTAAAAAAATAGGAAGAATAAATGCATTGTGTGTGTGGATACATGATGGGATATTTACAATAATAAGATGAATTAGAGCTACAATGCATTAGAAATCTCAAAAACCCATCAATGTAAAAAAAAGTGAGGTTTATAAGAATACATACAGTGCCATGCAATTATATAAAGTTAAAAATATGTAATATGCTGTTTAGGAATATATACTGTAAACATCTCATGGGAGTAATAAATAAGCAAAGATTTTATATATTTACCTCTAATGGGCAAGAAAGGAAATGTGATAAAAAACAGTTTCTCAAAAAACCAAAATAGTTTATCAAAGGCTTCAGTGGTATTTGTAAAATTTTACTTCTTAAATGGGGTGTTATATACATTATATTTGTTCCATTATTTTTAGTATCTGAATATATCTGAATGCCTGAAATTTTAAAGGGGAGTGGAAGGTACAGGCTTCCAGTTATGGAATGAACAGGTCATGAGGATGAAAGTTACAGCATAGGATTATATTCAATGGTATTATAATAGCACTGTGTGGTGATAGATAGTAACTACACAGACAGTAAGCATAATATAACATATAGAGTTGCTGAATCACTTTGTTGTACATCTGAAACTATATAGGAAATAAAACATAATGGATGGTTTTTGAAGACATTTCAATTCTGATATGAAATATAGTCATAGCATCCAAGCATGGAAATGTGTCTTAGCCTTGAACAATATCTATGTGGTCATAATAATAAACACTGAATTTAAACAAAATTTTCAACATGCTTTTGTTGGAATGGAGAATGGACATATTTTTGCAGCAGAGAGTTTTTGTAGACAAGCTAAATCACCTTCTCCCATAGTGGCAGCCTAAGAGAGAGTGTCAAAAGCAGTTTATTTAGGAATTAATTAAGATATAAGAACAAGCAGAAATATAGTTGCCTCTGGGAAGCAAGATTCAGGGATTTGAAAGGGTAGATAGAAGACTACTATTTGAGTGATAAGCTCTGAAGGACTGTTTGAGTTATAAACTGCATATGCATATTATTTCAATAAAAATGAAATTTAACTTTAAAAACTAAATTAAGAATCTACTTCATACAGAACAGAGTCCATAACCTAAAGTGAAGCTACACCTGATACTGATTTATAATGCTTATAAGCATGGTGTGAGTCCTCTTCTCCCTGACATGCTTGTATTAATATTATCCACAGTTGTCCAGAAAACTAATATTTTATCTGTCAAATGAACTCAACCGTAAAATTCTAAAACATCAAAATAAACTTTTTAAAAAGCACTATCATCTTCATTACCTGGGAAATCAAAACCAAACAGTACATAAGGTATGGGAAAAAAACGAAATCCATAACTGTAACTGCTCGTGTTACCAGCCATTTGTGGAAAAGCAAAAAATAGAGATGCAACAGATGATTAGGTAATCTCATTTCCTATAGCGTGTATTCTCTAGTGGATTATATAGCCAGTCTTGTTTTGAATTACTCAAGAAAAAGTCGCTCAGCTCCACTACCCAGGGAAATCTATCCTGTGTTAGCAACACAACACCTGCAGTGATACCATCGTACAGATGTGCCAGATGGACTGAGAAATAGGAACATCTCTTTGGGGGGAAAAAAGAGGGATAGAGAAACAAGTTTCTGAAAAAGTATCCACTGACACTAGCATACCACATAATTTCCCAGGTTTCAAAAAATAAAAAAAACAGAATTTGTAGGGAAAATATTGTTCCTATTCTAAATTTTGTACCATTCACCTACATTGAAGGTAGTCACAACACAATGAAGATTTAAGGAAAAGTTGGCCAGACTCCTAAATCCAAAATAATTTATTAGAGACGTAGAGAAAGATGAGAAAATGATCCATAGTATAATAACCACAGAAAATATTTTATCCTATTTATTAAATATGTTTACTATTAAAATACAGTGAGCTACAAAGCAAAATAATGTCTTTAATTATATTTGTCAAATTCTTCCTTCTTCTATCCTAGAATGATTATTCATTTTCTTATGTTCTTTTAGCAGCAAAGACATAGTGAATGATGAGATCTGCTTTTTTGCTTTTCTTTCGTCAACCTGAGAAAGTCATATAATTTAAACTTTACTTTTTAGGTACTGTGCTAGCCTCAGATGATACACATAAAAATGAGATCACAATAGAGACCACTACTCTTACTACTAATAGCTAACATTTTAAAATACTTATGTTCTAAGCATTAAACTTAAATTGCCTTTTTTTTTTATTATTGTTATGTTAGTCACTATATGGTTCGTCATTAGTTTTTGGTGTAGTGTTTCAAGATTCATTATTTACATATAACACCCAGTGCTCCATTCAACACATGCTCTCCTTAATACCCACCAGCAGGCCAACCCATCCCCCACCCACCTCCACTCTAAAACCCTCATTCTTTCTTAGAGTCCACAGTCTCTCACGGTTCATCTCCTCCTCTACTTGTTTTGATCCTCACAATGAAACTTGCACTTCTTGGTTGTATGGCATAACTACTTGGTGCTTCAATTTTCTAACATATAAAAAATGAGAATGACAGTAGTTAGACAACAGTTCTAATTCAAGTAATTATGAAAATAAATTAGTCAGTATATACAATAGCACATATAACCTGTTAGTATTATACATGATAAAATCCAGATCCATAGCTTTACATGCCATCCATACCCTCAAGAGTTCCAAATCGAAGTCACTAGTCCTTATCTCTCTACAGAATTTCAAAATTCCTATTTCCAAATGCCTGATTTCATCTTCACATGGATGTCTAGTAACCATGTCAACATTAACATAGCCAATGGGGCTCTTGATTTCTTCCCCTCCCCAAAAGAGCCAACTCTTCCGCCAGTGGACCCAGGAAATGACAGCAAATGAGAGTCTAGATATAACAGATTACACAGCCAAGTGCCTTAGGTTCAAATCCATCACTTAACTAGTTGTGTGGCCTTGGGCACACTATTTACTCCTTTAGTATCCTAGCTCTCTCATTTGTAAATGTGGGATATAATGATAGTAAGTTCCTAGGGTTGTGATGAGGCTTCAGTGAGTTAGTATACTTACAAATGCTTAGAACCATGCCTGCAACATACAGCAGTCACTACATGAATGTTATATACTACTAACATGATCATATGAATCATTATCATATTTTTCTTAATTACCTAAATCAAATAGCTGGGAGGTATTTTTTTATTTTCTCCTTTACCCCATCACTCGGAATCCATCAGTAAATCCTCTTGGCTTTATTCCAAAACATGTCTCAAATCCAGTTACATATATACTACTACCATGTTGCAATACTAGGATCAGACGCCGATACCTCATGCTTGACTATCACAATGACCTCCCAAGCAGTCTTTCTTATTCCACTCTTGTCTGTCCCCCACTCACAATCCATCTCCATACCATACTGGCTAAGCATTTCAAATGTAAGGAAGATCGAATTGCCCTCCTGATAAAACTTTCCAGGACAACATTCTCCTCACATTTAGAATGGAATCCAAACTCTTAACTTAGTGGAAAGTCTGAGGACTGAGCAGACAGAGCAAGATCACCATAGTGTGACCTGGAACAACAACATTCTTCACTTTGGCTTCTCCACCTAGAATGTGAGGATAATTTTAGTACTCAGCTCATAGGCTGTAATGAAGATGAAGAGTTCATAGATGCAAATTGCTTATCCTAGTGCCTGATACACAGTGCACAGCGTAGGCGTGACTAATATTTATATTTGAATTTTCCTCTTCTGCCTCTTTCCCTCTTCTCTTACTCTCCAGCCGCTACGGTTTTCATATGTTCTATGAATGGACCAAGTTCATTCCTGCCTTCAGACTTCAAAAGAGCTCTCTTTTCAACCCAGAACGTTCTTTTACCAGATCCTCAGGTACCTGGCTTCTTGTCCAAAGATGCTTCAGTGTGTCCACAAAAACTCTTTCCCTGACTAATAATAAGTCACTGGATTTAAAGTGGACATTGTGATCCCCTGTCCCATAATCTGGGTTTATTCTCTGGATAGCTCTTCTCAGTATCTAATTTTATACATAACTTTTTTTTGAAAGATAGATACAGTGCACGAGTGGGGGAAGAGGGGCAGAGGGAGAAGAGGAGCAAAGGAAGAAGGAGAGAGAATCCCAAGCAGACACCATGCCCAGCATGAAGCCCAATGCAGGTCTCAATTTCATGACCCTGAGATCATGACCTGAGTCATGAGTCAAGAGTCAGTTAACTGAGCCATCTAGGTGCCCTTTTATACATAACTTTTTACTTATTTACTAATTTTCTCCTCTACATACACATAAACACACATGAGAGAACAGACATGGAAAAAGAAACCCAAACTCTGTGAAAGCCAAATTCTGCTTGTCTTATTCCCTGCTGTATCTTCAAAGTTTAGATTTGTCCCTGTCCCATATGGAGTTCTTCATCAATATTCATATTTTTGAGAGTATGCTTTATTTAAGGACATCTTTAGATATTAACATCAGCTAAGACTAATAACATTCATTCTGACATCTCTGAAAAGTTAAGGTGCTTAATAAATACATGAATGATAAAGGTATTTCTATTTTATGCATATCTATTATATCATAATAGTATAAATGCTTAGTATGTATGATTTTCTATTTAGGTACTTTAAGTACAAGACTTCATTTAATCCATGAGTTGTATAAAGACTCTCTGGAAACATAATGTCAATAGACAAATCAATAAGTATGTAGCATATTGCATTTGCATATCATATCATATGTACAGTTCTTGACAAAATCTGCATTTGCTGAGCAATTTCCAGAGTGGCTGACAAGCAAGGAGAATTTGTTAGTATTTAGTGAGGCTGGATTCAGTTGCAAATTGTTTTCTCTCCTTGCAGATGTGAATTAGCTGAGGTGTGAAGTCATCGTCATACTTTGGCACATTACTGAGGTGCTTGGAGGATTTCTAAAAAAAAAAAAAGCAAAGAATTAAACTGTGGGAGAGCTTGCCATGCAGCTGGAAATAGCAGTCTCTGATGAGTGAGCTGAGCCAACAACCAAAATTAAATAATGCTCTGAAAAGCAGTCCTGCCTCAAGTACTCCATTGCACTGCTTCTCTGACATCCCCTTGCTAAGGTCAGCAGCCGGGACAAATTTAAGTCTTACAAATACTGCCCTTCAAAGACTGACATGGAGCCAGATTTAAAATCAGATGCTTACTTGGAAAGGAAATTAAGAGGCAGCCCGAAACACGTTACATGAGAATATTATTTATTTGATCATGTATTACCTGAAACATCAACCATGTCAGTCTCAAAACTATTGAGTAGTCAGGAGTGGTGCAATGAATGTACACTGCAGTGATTAAGTGAAGTGCTGTGTGTTCATGCAAGATGAATGAGTATGTTGCAAATATCTCAAGAGGGCATGCAGAAACCAGGACTTAATAAGCTACTACCTCAACACAGTTTTGTCTATTAATGCTTTGTACATTTTTATAGAGACATTAATTCTTTATAAATTTAAAAATGGGCCCACACATTTCATAAAGGAATCATTTCCTTCTTTCCTATGATGAACATCTTTCTTCACCCAACGGCCCTTAATAGAATTTCTCAGCTCTTGATAACTTTATTTGGAAACAACCAACCAAATGGTATGAGGTGCAAGGAAGCTCCCTCATTGAAGCAAGAGTCACACACAGTTCACAATCCCTGGCATCAAAAATATTGAACACAGAAAATGCAACATATGTGACATTTTTTAAACAATATTACAAATAAGGGGCACCTGGGTGGCTCAGTAGGTTAAGCGTCTGCCTTTGGCTCAGGTCGTGATCCCAGGGATGAAGACCCGCATCCACATTGGCCTCCTGGCTCAGCCAGGAGTCTGCTTCTCCCTCTGCCTCTGCTGGCTGCTCTGCCTGCTTATGCTATTTCTCTCCCTCCCTCTCTGTCAAAAAATAAATAAATAAATAAATAAATATAATCCTTAAAGAAAAGAATATTATGAATAAGAAGGGCTCTTATCACTTTTAGTTATATGCATAGTAAGAGTGTGAGCAATTCTGGATTTTATCAAGGAAGGAAAAGCCCTCTTGGTACTAACATAGTATTGTAATTTGATGAGTGGTGTTTTTGAGCTATACAACTTGTGCTGATGACAAGAGAGAAAATTGCCTTTTTCACTGAAACTCATTTTTTTCATTTCTAATAATCAAAAATATGTTCTCATTTTACTGAAATACCACCACTGTTTTCCTGGAACTGTTCTCAGCATCTTCCCCAATAATATGAGCCAGACTGATTAATCTGCAGTATCCTTCCTCTCAGTAGGGAAAAACTGGTTATAATTTTCCCACTAAATTCTGGCCTAGGTGTGGTGTAGGACAGTCCATACAACAAGAATTTACTGATGAGTCTTTGTGCTCTAGTACAGTTTTAGGCATAAGAACTATAAATAGGCAGTGGACTATATGGACTCTCTGCCAAGGTTATATTCATGGTCAGAGATTTGATTGGGACCAGATATTTGTATTTTCTGGAATGTAAGTTTTATTATATCAGGTATAGCATAACTTTGAATCAAAAAATAAAGGGACAGTAATTGGCAAAATGAGGTCAGTGACAAAATTACAAGTTCTTAATAAGGCTCTGCAATCATAATAATGTATCAGAAACATTAAAATGTGTTTCCAAATGTAAAATTGGAGTGCAAGAGAGAGTTGAGGACATTGTGGGACATCCCTTAAATCTCTAATACTTTTAAGTTATTGAATTTTGACTAGAAGTTTAAATACAGGTAAAAACCTAAAAATTCAGTAAATAATGTATTTCCAATTATTTTCACACTTCATTTGGAATTATTATAAGTTTGAAGCTTTTTAAAAACAAATAGCATTTTTATTGTCTATGAAAATGTACGCTCTTTTTCTGAAATGAAAAATTCACAATAATTCTTTGTCATAGAATTCACTTCTGAGATGAAAGCACTAGACAGTATGACTGATTAAAATGAGCCAAGATATTACTGAAGTACAGGGTGAGTTACCAAGTATGTTCCTGTTGTCCAGAAATACCTGCAAATGTTCTAAGTGTGTTGGTCTTAGTTCTCAGATGCTGTTTTTTTCCCTCTTTCTGAATTAAGAATTCCTATGACCTGATTAAACAAATACTCTGTGGAAGTATATTTCATGATGAAACAGGGAAAAATAATATGCACCTTGACTTTCTATGACTAATGCAAAAATCTAATCATTCACTCCATCCCAAGGCCCATACTGGGTTTAAACAGCTAGAGCCTGTCTGCCAGGTAAAAAGACTTAATGTCCCTCTTGAGAAGAAATTAACTGCTAAAACAGACTGAGGTGAAATGAAGTTTTGTCTTCTGTCCTCAATACAGCCATTTTTCTCTTTTAATCTTGTTCTTCCGTTCAAGCAGAAGGAAAACCTGAATCTTTTCCTTGAGCAAATTTCATTTCCAAGGCTCAAATTCTGGGACGCTGTTTGATTGCAGAGGCGAGCTACCTTTGTAGTAACTCTAAAATCAGTCAAGTCCACCGCTCAAGAGCAGGAAAAGAATGAAGTGGTGTTCTACTTCCTAAGTCACACATTCCTCTTGTGGGACCTTATGCCTTTTTCCTTATTCAGCACAACCTGGCTGGATTAGTTAATATTGCAAAATTAACGTAGTCCAGACAACCCAATGGTAGCAAGAAAACAGACTCAGGCTTCCCCACCCAGCATGGCTATGGGGCTATTGCTTTTTATCCTGGGACATCGGGAAGGAGAATGTGGAAGGGGAAAGTAGCCCTTTTGTAGCCTGCAGCAAATTGACCATAAAGAATTCTTCTGCCAAAATGACTTATCTCTTACAAAATGATAACTGAGTTCTACAAAGTAGAAATGTATATTTACTAAACAGGAATGTAAAAGGAAACCTGATGTATTAGTAAGAAACAGAACCAGTAGGATAGATGATAGATAGATAGCTAGATAGATGATAGATAGATATGAATAGATTTATTATAAGAAATTGGCTTACACGATTATAGAGGCTGGCAAGTCCAATGATCTGCAGAGTGTGTCAGCAAATTGGAGAGCCCTATAGTTCCATTCAAAGGCTGGCAGGCTTGAGAACCTAGGAAAAGTCAATGTCCCAGTTTGACGATCACGAAGCAGGATGAATGCTCTTTCTCAGAGCCTTTTTATTCTTGTCAAGCCTTCAGCTGAGTGGATGAGGTCCTTTTGTTTTAATCAATGCTCAGCAAATTCTCTAAATACTTAATAAACTTTCAATGTACATTATCAATAAACCTACAATAGATGAAATAATTGGTATTTCTTGATATAGCTTCTTAATGAAAAAATGAAGTCACCTGATCTTTGACAAAGAAGCAAAGGAAATTCAATAGTCTTTTTGATAAATGGCACTGCAAGAATTATGGGGAGAAAAATGAACCTAGATACACACCTTACACCTTTCAGAAAAATTAACTGAACATAGAAAATAGTGCTGAAAGACATAAAAACCAGTAAAAGTTTTAGAAAAAAAATAGTAGGAGAAAAATCTATGTGACCTTGGGTTTGACAATGAGTTTATTGATATAACACCAGAAGTATAATCCATAAAAGAAAAAATTATAAATTTGTCTCTATTAAAAGAAAAACTTTTGCTCTGCAAAAGGTATTATTAAAAGAATAGTAAAACAAGTCATACACTAGGAGAAAATATTTATAAAACATGTATCTGAAACCAGATTTTTCTCTATAGGAGTTGAAGTTTATAAATAAGCTAGGAAAGGAGGTGCCTTTGATCCACATAGTATCAGACCAGAGTTAGAAACATCACCATGAACTAATTTAGCTTAACCTAGTTACATGAAAAAATATTACAAATATGAGTATATAAGTGATTAATGACTATCATACTTTTCCTTCCTCTGTAAGCTCAGTGGGTCTAAAAGGAATAACACGTGATAGCAATGGACACACCAAGCACCCAGATCTTGGTTTCTAATACCATTGTCCAATTAAAGGAACCAGGGATATATGGAGAAATTTCTGTTTCTGGGACTACGGCAGGAAAATAAGATGAGCATCCTATAGTGTTAGAAAGTAAACTGTTAAAAAAAAATGGGGTATGTCAAAGGAGTATAATAGCCAATCTAAAATTGCCAATTACCAAAGCTGGTACAATTTGAGCAACAAATAAGTAAAGTAGTATTGGAGTATAAATATAATATCTTTGAGTCCATACTGATATAAATATATGATTGAATAAAAGAGAGAGAAGAAACATACCTCTCATACAGAAGAATTACAAATAATTTATATTCTGATCCTGAGGAGGTAGAGGATAACTCCTGAAGTACGGGCATATAGTGACTTCCTTCCAAAGAGTACAGCATAAATAGGGGGAGGTAGGGTGAGAGGGAGAAAGAGTAACTTTGCAGTGGAGAAACCTGACAAGCATGACATCAACCAGGGGTTTAAGGTCAACATCAACTGGAATTAGTCATGTTGATAGTAATTGCCCCTGATATGATGATGAAAATGGCACTTTTGTGATCTTCCTCCCCAAAACCTGTAACTTGGGCCTATTCATGAGAAAATAGCAGAAAAAACCCATTTGAGCAACATTCTACAAAACACATGACCAAGATGCCTCAAGATCATCAATTATAAGGAAAGTCTGAGAAACTGTCACAACCAAGAGAAGCCTAAGGGGATATAATGACTAAATGTAATGCGGTATCCTGGATGAGATCCTGGAACAAGAAAAGAACACTAGGTAAAAGCCAAGGAAATCTGTATATAGTATGGTCTTTAGGTAATAATAATGTATCAATACTGACTTATTAATCATAACAAATGTACCAAACTAATGTAAGATGTTATTAATAGAAGAAGCTGGGATATGAGAACTCTCTTACAACTTTTCTGCAAATCTAAAACAGTTCTCTAAAAAAAGATAAATGTGTCATCTAGTTACATGTTACCTTTAAAGTCCATTCCAAGAATTCCATTATAAAAACCAATATCCAAATTCTGTTTTGAAATTTATTTTATAAATATCACTATACTCAAAATAAATTTATATTATTTATTTTAAGGAGTCAATCACACTGACTAATTAATTCATCTTTCTGTTTCTTTTAGAAGATTAAAAAAATAATTTCTAGTGAAAATCTGAAAATTTCAAGTATCTCAGGGTTTACCCTGCCTCCTCCTATAAATTGAAGAGGCTGTTTCAGACCAGCCATATACAAAAATGGATTATTTTTATAGTGCTGGCTGAATTTATTTCCCAGGTTCTAATTCTTTGTAGTGTTATGTTTCACAAATGCTGGTGATGGGTATCAAGGAGGGCATGGATTTCATGGAGCACTGAGTGTTATACGCAAACAATGAATCATGGAACACTACATTAGAAACTAATGATTGTACTGTATGGTGACTAACATAACACAATAAAAAAAGAAAAAGAAAAAAAATGTTTCACAAATGCAAATGCCAAAAAAGAAAAACATAAAATGGAAGAAAATAAAATATCAGAAGCCTAAGTAAATCTTTGAGTGTATTAAATTAATCTGTAGCCATAAAGGCAAGACCACATCTAAAACAGGCAAGGAGAAGATAACTATCTCACTTTTGTTTAACCTCTAGAAAAAACATTCAGATTATCTTTCACATACTTAATAATCCCTTTGTCAGGATCCCTTCTTAAGTATGAATTCAATCTTTTATGCTGCTGCTTAAAACAATCTCTTCTTATTTTTTCAAGTAAAGGTAGAAAAGTTATTGGCCATTTCCTGCATAACAGTCATGCATGTGGATATAAAGATTATCATTAAATAACTATTCTCTTCAGGTTAAATGAGTACAGGTTCTTTAATCGTTTCAATTCAAAGCCAATCCTTTTGTCTTCTTGTGGATGGTTATTATCTGAATGCTTTTCCAATTTACTTGTCTTGTCTTTCGTCCAGCACCAAAGAATTAAACTTGACATTCAAGATAATATAGTTAAAAACCTCTGTGTGATCTTGGAGGAAAAAACAGTCTATGAAAAGAATAAGGTTACCTAATTTTATCATTAAAAACAAATTTTACTTGAAAACATTTCCAATTAGAATTTTGACTCCCTTTCGTGCATTTGGATACAAAAGGGTATGTAAAATCAGATAGAATATAACTTTTTAAAGAACATCCCCTCCATGTGAACACTAAAATACAGGCTATTTTGGAGGACACTAGGGCAATGGATTGGTTAGCAAATTTATTCCAATATAAAGTAGTGATGGAAGGAAATGCTTGATATTTTGCCATCCCTGGCAGCTCTCATTTCAGGCAGCAAGATTCCTTAAACTGTGAAAGGGCTTTCCTGCTGCTCACAGCATCTGTAGCCACATAGCTTTTGGAACAAAATTACTGCTTCCATCAAATAGGCCTAAAGAGACATGATATTGTCCTCTGGGCTTTGTAGGAGATTCTCTCCCATATGGAGGTTTGGTCATTTGGGCCTATATGAATAGGATTAACTCATCGCTTTCACAAACACAACGAGTTACTTATGTGATCACAAAGGAAAATATATGTAAAGAACTTAGCATAGACCTGTCATCTACCTAGGATTCAGAAGAACCACTGGCTGTTTTTTAAAAGTAATTTAAGGCCTCGTAACCATGGTAGAAAGGCATTTTTTTCCATGTTGTCATTGATAAATTTTTCTGATAATTTCTCTGTTTGCTTGGTTATTTGGAATTTATCTTAAATAAACAAGACTCATGTCCTCAGAGATTTATCAGAAGTTAAGTTGCACTCTCAATCTCAGCTCTAAATTATGCTATACCCTTAACCAGTTTGTAAAACCAAATTCTAACCTGGTGGTTAAGGTAGGAAGTGCTCTGACTTCTGACTATTCTTTTCCCTTTCTTCAGAATGTCTTCTTAGTTCCCTGAAGCTCCTACCTGGGAGTTCCTTGCCAAGGACCCTGGCATCATTCTTCTGTTCCAGCCTCCATTTCCTCCCTTCCCTGTCTCACAAGCCATGGAATAAAGCCTTCTCTTCTCTCACTCACAGAATCTGAGCAACCTCACCCTTTACACTTATCATGGTCCCACCTAGTCCATCATATGCTAAGATAGTGACATACCACCAATTCCAGTACAGCCAGGATTGTGACTGTGTGTATGATTGTTAATTACAGAGAAATAAATATGGGTATATGGGCATAATACCATGTGTCCATGAGGGTGCCAAAAACACAGATTGAGGCTGTTTATCGTCCTCCTCTTAGACTCTCTTTGGAAGCCCCTGAAGGCATGACCCATATCTTTTAAATACTCAGTGGATCCTCATATAATATAGCATTACATCATCTCTAAGGATGATAACTACTGGGCTAGAGTTTTTAAGACTACCATAAGGGTAGTCAAGGGTAAACAAGACATCTAACAGTGACAGGGATTGGGAGGGAAAAAGTTCTTGAGAAAAGCAGTACCCTGAGTCTCTGTTAATCAAGATTGCTCTGTAAACAATGTGAAGTTGAAGTAATGATTTCAGATCAATAAAATACTTCTGGCTAACTTACCCAGGTAACTGACATACATTTGGCATCTGTCACATGAGACATCTGGACAATAAAACTATTTCATAAGGACTTATCAAAGAATTTCCTCTTGAGGGATTTTCCATTTCAAGAGTAATTATGTTTTTCTTTTTTAAACGTAATCTCCCCCAACTCTTTCCTCATGCTTGGACATGCTCAAACCAAGATGCACAAGTCCTCACCTGTTGCTAAGTAACAATGCTGCTTTGAGAATATTTTTAAAAAATACATTCATACATTAAAAAAAAATTCAGTGTTCAACTTTGGATTTTCAGTGTATTTGAATCTTCCCGATGGAAAGAATATATCACATATATGGCTTATTTACATGGTTCTCAATAAGGCAGCCCACTGGGGGAGTTATTTTTTAAAAAAGAACAAAGTAGCTATAGCACCAGGAGCCCAAATATCTGTTTCAGGGCTGGAATGCAGTTTTAATCTCATACCTTGAGAAGTCTTGTCAGTGGAATAAAACCTGGCATGACATCTTGATCACATCCTCATCAAGAGCCATGTTCAGGACTGTGGTGTACATGGCAGGAATCCTTCTTTAGGAATGCAAGCAACTTCTGCTCAAAGCAATGCATTAGAAAACAAACAAACAAACAAACCAAAGTGGTATACAGGAGTGCTACCTTGATTCAGACTTACATCCTTTTACAAAGATTGCATTTCTAAAACTGCGCTAAGGGGCATCTAAAGCAGCTATCTTCTGCTTCTCTGTTGCCTGTCACAGAGGGTCATCTGACTCAAGAAAGGGAACATTTCCATTTTATAAATAGAAAGGGCATTACAAATATGTCTTGCCTAAAGAAAAATATTAATGAGATAAACAAACCCAAATTTTGGTAAAGTGTCAGCCAAAATATACTCATCACTGTCAGTCTGAGTCAATCATGCAGCATTCTGAAGTTCAGAACAGCTGGAGGCTGTTGCTAAATTGGGATTATAAAAGATGTCTTCATACTCAGGATCTATAATTCCAAGGAAGAAGGAGGATGAATTTCCCCCTACTCTGTATGAAAGAAAGACTGAAAATTACCTGGAGGAAAACCTCTTTGTTGGTGTTTTATTTTAGTAACACTCACCTCCCCCTCCCTACCAGGGCAACACTGCATCCAGAAGTAACTGCTTTGCTCCATCTGAGGCGGGAAATGCAACGGTTACATTGTTTGGACCCAAATTGTCTGGGTTTGAACCTTGGATCCCCCAGGTGATCCTATAGCAGTTAACAAATCATTAAATTTCCCTGAACCTCAGTATCATCATCTATAAAATGCAGATAATAATAAAATCCTCAGCAATTATGTAAAAGTCAAAAGAAATACTGTTTAAAGTTCTCAGGTGACTGTTCAGCATACAGATCAATAAATATTAGCTATTAATAATAGAAATGCCCACAGCATTTTCTCTGAGCCTCTTTTATAGAAAATAGCACTCACATCACTGGATTTCAGTCCTTTGTGTGTGTATTTTACCATCTCAAAATATTGGAAGAATCTGTATGGAAAGCATCTTTAAATTCATCTAGCATGGTGCCTATAACAACACTCTTGATGAATCAAATGTAAGACTCTCTTTCATTCTTTGTAGAATAAGGTCTTCATCCCCAAAAACATTTCCATTCTGCTTAATGAAGGCAATATTCTTTCAACCCAATTATTGATCACCTATCACTCTACATTAAAATTTACCACTATTTCATTTTTAAATTATTAAAATTACAGACCAATATGAAATATTTTTGCTTTATAATTACCAAAATGAGGGCAATGTAGAGCAAGGTAGCTCAGGTTGAAATCCCACAAGAACTCAGCAACCAGCATTGGAAAGTGCACACTTTTTCTGGAGGTGATTCTCATTTATCCCCAATGCTAAGGCAGCCTCATCAACTACAGCAAATATTTAGTGAATACCTACAGTTCTCTATAGAACCTGCCATATGCTTATGAAATACATGATTTATAATAAATGTACTAACCTTGGTATCTAAATTGATAATTTTTTTGAGTATTTAGGAACATAGTAATTTCTTGATTAATATATTCAACATATTTATCTTAATAGTCTCTAACACAGCCCAATTTCTTGCTCACATGAACCAAGGACAGCAATAGGATTAGATTCCCCTTCTCTTCAATGCCTGAATACATATATTCCCTGATGACAAAAGGAGGTTTGGACCAGAAAAGAGCTCTTCCATTGTGCTCTGTATATCTTTTCCCAGAGGGCATCAAAACTATAAGTGAAATCCCACATAACTCAGGAAACAGAATAATCTTTACTCATACTATAAATTTGAAGGGGGATAAAATCTTTGGGGGATAAAATTTTGTTTTGAATTTAGAGTACACTAAGCAGCATAACACCCTGCTCTTGAAGCAATAAGATTTGGTGACAATTGTCAATTAGATTAGATTTTTAAAATTATTATAATCTTAGCTTATGCTATAATTATAGGAGTAATTATGACAATTCCACCAATTTATTTCAAAGCTTCAGTTAGGTCTTTAGACCACTAAATATTATTTTTAACCTAGTTTAAAATTCATGTGGATAAAGGAGGAAATGGCAGGATTTTTTTTTCTTATGGTTTTATTCATTCTTTTCCTCAGAGTTCTCCCACATCTGTTTTAAAGCTCAGTTGATAAACAATATTTTCTTCCTAGAAACTTGGCACTTTGTACATAAAAAAACCACAATACTATTATCTATTCCATCAGATAAAATAGGTAAATATGCAAAACACACAGACACATCCAAAAAGAGATACACACAGATACATACATTACCCCCCACCCCCAACATACAGAATCACCAGTCAAGAGAAGAGTGTTGGCCAGGACCTAAAATAGAAGGTGAATAATCACAGTTTACTGAAATTAAGCCAGCCCAGTGTTGACACAGACCCAGCCATAAGTCCTACTAGACACATTTCATATTATTCTCTATCTCCAGCAAAGGAGCATTTAAAGATCTATTGAGCTTAAAATGCATTTTCCTGATGATTTAACCTTTGCTGGGCAAGAGCATTTATGATTTTGGCCTTTAAAACTGCAAGTTAGTAATGATAGTTCTTCCAGGTATCTAAATTGCTCAACAAACCATCCAAAAGTAGGTGGCTTAAAACAGCAATCATCATATACGATCTCTCAGTTTCTGGAGGTCAGTACTTCTGGAGTGGCTTGGCTGTTCAATTCCGACTCAGGTGCCCTCATGACAATCTAGTCAGGTAGGGGCTTGGGCTGAGAAATCATCAGGATTCTTCTCTCATCTGTCCGTTGCCAGGGCTGGAGAGACTCAAACTCTGGGGGCTAGGCAGCTGGGTTTCTCAATTATTTCCTCCTATTTCTGTGTGTGTCTCTCTGTGGGATCTCTCTCTAGCAAGGTGTTTCCAGGGGAGCAAAACTTCTTACATGTTAGCTCAGGGCTTCCAGGGTATGTGGAAGAGAGCAAGAGAACAGCAGCTCAGAGTCACCAGGTATCACTTCCACAGTGTTCTAAACATTAGAAGTCAGTCACTAGGGGCACCTGAGTGGCTCAGGGTCCTGGGATCGAGCCCCGCATCAGGCTCTCTGCTCGGCGGGGAGCCTGCTTCCTCCTCTCTCTCTGCCTGCCTCTCTGCCTACTTGTGATTTCTGCCTGTCTAATAAATAAATAAAATCTTAAAAAAAAAAAAAAGAAGAAGCCAGTCACTAGTGTCTCTCCTCATTAGGAAAGACGAATTATGTTCCCTCTTTTTAGAGTGTTCAAAGAATTTCCAGGTGTATTTTAAAACCATCTCAGTAGTTATGCCTAATAATTACTTGTTTTCATAAATACTTGTTTTCATAAAACTTTCCTTCCTTAAAAAATTTTAAGCTTCAACATATTTCTTCATTTTTTTATTATATGCTGAAATAATTCTTAAGCAAATACTTTGCAAAATGAGGAGTGCTATAAATAAAGAGAACAAATACCTGAATGAAATGTTCATAAAGATGTCAGAGGGATGGCATAGAAAATGTTATCAGGTTTCCTGTGCCATTTTTTTGCTATTCCTCTGAACACCATTCTTTTGCTATTCCTCTATCTAATATCTCTCAGAAAAGATAAAGTTTTGTGCTTTAAGTAAGTAATATTCACAATTTTAAATGTGGGTAAAAATTATGGTTGTGGAAAATAAAAATCTTGCATTTCTTACAAAAATCATCACCCTAAGTCACTGAGACTGAAAAATTTGACTTTGAAAATAATTCTAGTTGTAAGCTTATGGGAACTAGAGTAATTATTAACCAAACTCAGTAAGTAATAATTAATTTTTGCCTTCTTGTTTGTGCCTCATGAAATATTTCTGCAATCAACTGATATGCCACCACCTGGATTAACACTAAGATGTTTGCTTAATATTCGACAGGTGTTAACAGTGACTAAGAATCAGAGCCTTTTAATTAGCAAAACTCATTTTGTGGAGAGAAAGTTATGCTTTTATCAATTAAAAAAAAATCCTTTTTGAATAATAATGAAAATGTAGCCGAGAATTTGAATGTCACCATAGAGGTGACAATAGGAAAAAAAATCACTAAACCCAGAAAAGAGAAACATAAGCCAACGTTTATACCCCTTCCAAAATTTTCCCAGAAAGAATTCTAGGGGATTTCCTGTGGGAAAGTTAAATCTTAGAACTCTAAATACAGTAGCAAAAACAGATAGGAAATATGGAAACTAAGATCAGCCCAAGATTGAAAGGAGTTTGTAAAAAGCAATATGCACATGCTGAGATTTTTTTAAATGTTATTTTCAAGGTTGAACTTGCCACATGATATAGAATCAATGTACTGATCTATTTTTTCAGATTATTTCCATATTTTTCTATAATAAAACTTGATGAAGAAATTAAAGAGAGAGAAATTCTCATTTCTAAATGCACCTGATATTTGCCAATACTTGCCACACGAAAATAACCAAAATAACTTAAGAACTAAAGAAACATACTTTTCATGGGACAAGTCTCTTTGTCTACCAACTATAATATATAAAATAAGTGTCTATTCTTGTGGAGAATGTCAAGGCTGAGGTCAGAAACCACAGGTAAGAACTGTTTAGTAAAGGGTTTTGCCTTTGAAAAAAGTACAAGAGAGAAATTACAAAGTTGAACTGCCAAATATACTACATATACAGCATCCTTTTTATTATGGATAATAAAATTAATTTTTTTCAAAGATTTTATCTATTTACTTGACAGACAGAGACCACAAGTAGGCAGAGAGGCAGAGAGAGAGGGGGAAGCAGGCTCCCTGCTGAGCAGAGAGCCTGACGCGGGGACCCTTCCCAGGACCCTGAGATCATGACCTAAGCCGAAGGCAGAGGCTTAACCCACTGAGCCACCCAGGCGCCCCAATAAAATTAATTTTTAAGGCTGAGGTATTTTCTTCAGGTGTATTATCTTCCTAATTCCTATAGTTTAGAGGCAGATTGGCCCTATTGGCTATTTCACATAGAGTGTCAGAATGAATGGGATGCTGTTCTTCAAATTCACACCCTGATTTTAATAGTCCCTACCACTCTTGAGGCTTTGAGTTTTAATCAGGGTACTTTATTTTTTTAAGAGGTGGGGAGCAGGGGCAGAGGGAGAAGGTGAGAAAGAATCTTAAATAGGCCCCACTCCCAACACAGAGCCCTATGTAGGTTTCGATCTCATGACCTGAGCCAAAATCAAGAGTTGGATGCTTAACTTACTGATCCACCCAGGCCCCCAATTAGTGTACTTTTAAAATATAATCCAATTTGAAGTTAGGGTTTTAGAAATGTCTAGTTAAAAGCCATAATGAAAGCCAGGACTAAAGTGAGTGTGACCAGCTCTCACTATGTTAGCTTTCATTTCTCACAGAATGTAAAAAGCACAATAAAGGAAGTGATAAATCAAGGTTCTTCATCCCCTAGACACCAGGGAGCTCTGAGATTTGGAACCAGGGCTCAGCCTCTTGGGTACACCATTTATAAATCTGTACACTTGACTAATTGTCTAACATCCCTCCAGGTCTCAACTGTTAGGGTTATTTGAAACCAATCCTATAACCTCTATAATGAGGCCTGAGATCTGAAATTAAATGCCAAAAATGAGATAACTAAGAAACAAACTATTACTTAAATTCCCCTTTGGAGACAGTATTTGATTATGAAATGTCCCGGCCTGGTGCATGAAAACTAGCCAGTTTCTATTGCTAAGTATACACATCTACAAGGTCACCATTAATTTATTCATAAAACATTTACTGAGATTCAGCTAGATACAAGATATGGTAGTGGATGCTAAGAAAGAGGAAAGTGTAGGTCAGTTTCTCCCTGGACTTGCATGCACAGGGATCTGATATAAGCATGCCTCAGAAGTTAAACCATGATGTTGTACAATTAAGAAATAAAACAAGTGATTGTGATATTAGGACAATGATACAGTGAAGGGAAATATCTAACCATTTTGCTAAATGTAGCAATGGCTAGGAGGGCTGTGGCTTTAGTCTTCCTACAATCTCTTTCAGCATCCTACAGAGTAACCACAAATAAAACCTATAAAAGAAATGGTGTGCTTGCCATGCAAATATACTTTAAGACAAGTCCCATAGTTTCTATGTCCAAACAATTAATCACATCATTGTGCTATTCCTAAATAAAAATGCTGGGCCTGCCCTTGATTATGGTCACTTTTTAAAAAGACCAGATTTAAGCGTTGAGTGACTGATCAATTCACTATCTGGGGCTTGTATATACCAGCCTGAACAAGCATGCATTAAAAACAATGAAAAGGATATTGAGGGCTCCACCTGAAACTAAAAACGTAGACTTGTGCCTATAAAGAGGAATATTTATGAAACCAGGTCATGAATTTAGAGCAACACATTATATACAGGAACCTAGTCGAAAGTTTCCCCTTCGGTCACTAAGGTACCTTTCCATAAAGATGCTGTTTTCAAACAGAAACTGTCCAGATTATAGACACATTCTAAAGTGATTTATCCAGTCAGACCATAATAGATGAATAGGTCAGATCTATAGCAATTTGTGTAAGTTGAGGAACAATATTTTTGTTAACGTTCTAGTTTTACTTTCTGTGGCCCAGTAGCTCAGTCTTTATCCAAATAGTTTTTTAAGTTTTTATTCTCTTCCTCCTCTTTCCTCTTTTTTATTCCCCCACAACAGACTTCAAGGAACCCAAACAGAATGGTCCTGCTATATGACAGAGGGGGAACACAAGTGAGATGAAGAAAGCAAGGGAGCAATTGACACCTGAGGAAGTGAAGAGGCAGGCAAATGGACCATCAGACAACTTCCCATACCTGAGTGAGAACTTGAGACTTCAGCCTGTGGGCAGTAGATAGTCACTGAAATGTGCCCAGGAGGAGAAAAGTGGTAGGGGGAGCATTACCAATCAGAGTTTCTATACCATCTCTCAGAGCTCGGAATGGAGGCTACACAAGGGCAAGATCTAGAACTGATCATCAGACTGCCATGGGGGCCCAGCAGTTTGACAAGGCAAGATGGTGGCTTGAACTTGGCTGATAATAGAACAGGAACAATTCAAGACGGGCTTTGAAGGAGAATTAATAGATTTGTGAGTAGACTGTTTTTGTGGGCTTGAGAGTTTGAGGGTTTAAATGTCATTTCACACTATTCCTGACAGAACTCCAGGACTCTGTTTTCTTTACTTGATCCCCTCTCTGGAAAGGGGAGGGTGGGCAGCAATTCCAGCACTTGGAGGTGAAGGTAACATTCCCATTTTTCCACTACTTAGTGCCTTTAAATAACTATGACCTCCTAAGTACCCAAATTCAAACTGACAACATTCTTATATTTAAAGGAAAATACTTTTTTAAAAAATAACTCACAGTAATAAGCCCTATGTTTTTATTTGCTTCTACCACGTCTGTTACTCAGTAGGATCTGAAACTGAAATTTCAAAATATCCTGAGAAATAAGATGTCTCTTATGTTTCTGACCACATGGAAGCAAAAATAATAAGACAGAGAGTCATCATATTTACAGAACAATTCTTAAAATAAAAAATAAGAGATTAAGCATTTGATGTTCTGAATCCCTTTTCAAACTGAGCTACATTATTTCCATTTTCACAAAATCATAAACTTGTGAGGATTTCCTAGTTATTGTTGGCATTATTCAAATGTATGTTTTACAACCAGCTCTCTTTGAGGGCTTTATGTCAGTTTGTTTTTCATGGTGTCTAGCCACAATTAACATAGGCTGGATTTTGAAAAACAACTTTCTAGCATAATGTTAGTTTTAAGAAAGAGCATATTATTACCATTGCTCTATGTAGTTTAATCTTCTTCCATTAAGTGTTACACCCAGAAAGTATTAACTTCCATGATGAAAGTAAACAGTAGTAATAACTCTGAGTAATTTGATGGAGGGTTTTGATGGAATAGTTCTGGAATGTGATTAAATTTACAGGCATAATTCCTTTGAAACTAATAGCACAATAGATGTAAATTTTCAATGTAACAAAGAATTATCCTCAAATAGCACAATAATATGAAGTAGAAATAGCAAAATGAACAAATTCAATTTTCCCAGGAAATAAAATCTTAGGAAGTCATTTTCCAAAAGCTATTTTCATTAAAAAGATTTGTTTTGAAACAATTTGCAAGCATACACATATACACAAACAAAGATACAGTAAGGCTAGAGTAAAAAGATAGGCAATATGTAATGCAAGGAGCTCCAGGGAGAGGTTACAACCATCACTTTATCAGTTGTCTGCTTCTGGGACTGTGGAAGATACTCTTCTCAACCCCAGTGCATTGTGTAGACCAAGGAAATGTGAGAGAAAGTGGTATGTGTCACTTCCTAGTAGAGGCAATGAAAAGCCTACATGTGATTTTCCCATGTTCTCTCTTCCTTGCTACTTCAGCTGAAGAGGATGCGTGTTCCTGAGAACAAGAGGTAGAGACCACCTCCACTTAGACTTTGGACAAAATATGTGAATGGAGCAAAGTTCGTGCCAATCTGCTCAGGGATTTTTGTTTATTCTACTAAGCCATGGAAGTCCGAGGGGTTTTTGTTACCACATAACTTAGACTATCCTGACAAATATTGTTAGTGATTATTTTGAAGAGAAAAAAAAAAAAAAGTTCACCAGAAGGTATGGATATATTAACAATGATATACAGCATAAACTAATTATTCACAAAATGTTATTGAAATATTAGATTATATTTTTTGAGTAGTTATATCTATTAAATGCTCTATATGCATTATCTCACTCAATCCAGATGTGGAAAGTAGAGTTTAAAGGGACTAAGTAATTTATGTTATCTCAAAGAAATAGAGCAGAACTTCAACCTAATGGGTCTGAACCTAGAGCTATACTTGTGACTGTGGTCCCAAAAGAGAAGATTTACCCAGGACGTCACCTGGGAAAATTACCATGACTCAGCAGGAGAAAGAAACTGAACTTAACTGGAAGTCTGAGTAGACTGGAATTTGGCACATGAATCTTTAAGTAAGGAACAAAACAGACAATTAATTTGATAGTAAAAATTGATAAAAAAGAACATGGGCTATGGGGTTTGACAGACTTAGATTTAGATTCTGGAGTGATCAGTCTTTCTGAGTGAAATTTTTAAGAAAAAATCAAGTGAATACAGTGTCAGATGAAATCCAGTGCTCCCTAAGAGATACTATCTCATCTTTTTCTCTCTGTTTTTTTTTTTAACTTTTTATTTCAAAGTGTACTGAAATACTTCAACTAATAGTATTCTGAAGTAATTTTAAACTTACAGAGTTGAAAAATGACATTCACTGAGATTTAAAATTGTTAACATTTTATCACATTGGCACACTCTCATATGCAAGGTTGTTGTTGGTTTGTTATGAAACATTTAAGAGTTGCAGACTGATGTCATCAAAATGTAATGTAGGAGACCACAGCCTCCATCCCCCAACAACTATCAACAATTAGACAGTTATCCATGAATAGAAACAGCTCTGAGAGAGCTCTGGAGACCACTTAAGAAATTTTAACAACACAGTGGGACAAAAAGTTTGAGAATAACTTCACACTTCACCAACTTTTGCCTCACAGCTATTTGCAATCACTGACACCAATCACTTGGATTCCTGCCTACCCTCTACTCCCACCCACCCCACACCCTTTGAAGCCCTGGAACCAGCAACCAGCTCAGGATTTGTAGTGTCACAAGTACAAGATGCCAGCCTAGATCCCACAGCTGATCCCATCTGCTATGTATGGGCTCAGGGTTAGTCCCCTTGGCTATATAGTTGTGTATGCTCCTGGCCCGATCTCCGTCTCCCACGGCCACTCCATTTTACATACCTGGAGGGAGACTGTATAACACCAAGAAGGAAAGCCAATAGCCAGGGCCTCCACAAATGCTTGTGGATCCAGACCTGGCCCTGTCTTCTACCACTAGCCTGTACCACCATGCTCACCTGTAGCTAGTCCCTCTAGCTACTGACCTGTGTGTTCTTGGCCTGACTCTCATCACCAGAATCCACTGTAGTACACATGCTTATGGGAGAGATAGTGAAGCCATGGGAGAGCATATCAACAGCCAGGTCCCCTGCAGCTGCCAGAGAGCCTGCAGTTGGTCCTGGACCTTCCTGTGTGCCCTGGTCCCCAGCACTATATGTGTATCTGCAACTGGCTCCTGCCACTAAGCAGGCAAATACACTTGGCCCCTGCAACCAAGTGTGCTCATCACCAACTACAGCTACCACCATTGCCTGCCCTGGTCCCTTGTTGCCAGGCCTGAGGTGCCACTGAGTGTCTCAATAGATTTTAAAGCAACTACAGACCCCACACAGTATTTCCTAAGGACCAACAGTTGTCAGTGTTATGGACCCCAGAGGCCTGAAGCAAAGGGACATCATGCTTCCATGGATGTGAGGTACCACATGCTCCCACACCTGGTATCACAGGTGTGGTACCACATATGATGGTACCACACCTTTCACCTCTCAGGTTTAGTGAGTGGTTTCACAACACATTCCAGCATGCCCCCACTCACAGGTAAAATTCTTCCCTTACAAAGTCAGTCCATAAAGTCTGGAAGAGTTACTATTCCTTTAAATTTTTAGACACCTACATGAGGCTACAAGAATCAGGAAGAATTGAGGAAACATGACTCTACTAAAGAAATGCAGTAAAACTCCTGTAACTGGACCCCAAAAATGGAGATCCAGGAGTTCCTCAGAAATAATCAAAATAATTAGAAAGCTACAAGAGAATACAGAAAAACAATTTAATGATATCAGGAAAATAATACAAAAACAAAATGGGAAGTTCAACAAAGAGATAGAAATCATAAAAAGAACCAAATAGAAATTTTGGTACTGAAGAATACAATGATGGAACTGAAGAATTCCCCAGAGAGTTTCAACAGCAAACTTGGCCAATCAGGAGAAAGAATGAATGAGCTAGAGAAGAGCAACTGAAAGTATCTAATCTGAGGAGCAAAAGAAAAATGAATGAAAAGGAATAAAGAACACATGTAGGACTTACAGGATACTATTAAGAAAAATCATGTATCCATCACTGGAGTTCCAAAGGAGAAGAAGAGAAAAAATGCAGACAGCTTATTTAACAAAATAATGGCTGAGAACTTCCTAGACCTGGGGAGCGATTTGAACATCTAAGTTCATGAAGCTTTTGGTAACCCCCAAAATTCAATCCAAAAAAACCTCCTCCCAGACATATCAAAATAAAACTGCCTAAATCAAAGAAAAAGAGGATTTTTAAAAGCGGCAAGAGAAAAAACTTCTCTCCAACAAGGAAACCCCCATAAGGCACTCAGCAGATTTCTTAGCAGAGGCCTTGCAGGCCAGGAGAGAATAGGATGATACATTCAAAGTGCTGAAATAAAGAACTAGCAACCAAAAATACTTCATGCTCCAAAGTTGTCCTGCAGAAATAAAGGCAAGATAAAGGCTCCCTAATAAACAAAAGCTGAGGGAATTCATACCACTAAATACCCCTTATAAAAAATGCTGAAAAGAGTTCTTTAAAGCTAAGTTGAAAGGATGTTATCAGTGACATGAAAACATATGGAAATATACAACCCACTGGCAAAGGTAAGGGTATAGTCAGATTTTTAATACACTAACACTATAATATGATGATGTGTTAACTATCTAACTAGCATAAAGATTTAAAGGACAAAAGTAATAAAAATAGTTATAACTATAATAATTTTAATGAATATGCAATATAAAAATATAAATTATGACACCAAAAGCATAAAAGAGGGGATTTAAAGGGATATGGCTTTTGTACATGATTGAAGCTATCAGCATAAATATCAACATATATCTATATATAGATATAGATATAAAATCTATATTAGATATATGTGTCATCATATATATATATACATGATGTTTTCTATAAGCTTTTTGGTAACACAAAGCAAAATCCTGCAGTATATTCACAAAAGAGCATAAAAAGAAAGGAATCAAAGCATACCAATACAGAAAATCATTAATTCACAAAGAAAGGCAGCAAAAGAGAAAGAAAAGAACAAGAGAACTATAAAGCAGTCAGAAAATAATTAATAAGATGCCATTAGGAGGTCATTACCTATCAACAATTACTCTAAATATAAATGGATTGAATTCTCCAAATAAAAGATATAGAGTTATTATACAGATTAGAAAACAATAACTAACTATATGCTGTCTACAAAAAACTCACTTCAGCTTTAAGGACACATATAGATTCAAAGTGAAAGTATGGAAAAATATATCCCACGCAAGTGAAAACTAAATGAGGGCAGGGGTAGCTATATTTATATCAGACAAAGTACATTTCAGCCAAAAACTGTAACAAGAGACAAAGAAGGTCATTATATAATTACAAGGGGGTCAAAAAACAAAAATATGTTATAAATTTTACATACATATGTGAAATTTACAACATTGCACTCAGTGTTATAGTACTTAAATATATTAAGCAAATACAGATCTAAAGGGAAATTAGAAAGAAATATAAAAGTAGGAGACTTCATACCTCACTTTTAATAATAGCTAAATCTAGACAGAAAATCAAGAAAGAATGGACTTGAGCCATACTTTAGACAAAATCGACTTAACAGATGTATACAGAATATTCCAAGCAACAGCAACAAAATCCATATACTCTCAAACACCCATGGAATATTCTCCAGGATAAATCATATGATAGGTCACCAAAATAATCTTAGAAAATTTAAGAATATTGAAATCATACCAAGTATCTTTTCTAAACACGATGGTATGAAACTAGAAATAAATAACATGAGGAAAACTGGAAAATTCACTAATTATGTGGAAATTAAGTAACACATTCTTAAACAATCAATAGGCCAAAAAAGAATCCTAAAAGACCTCACAAAATAAAAATTAGTAGACATCAAACTGAAAAGCTTCTGACCAGCAAAATAAAGTCAATAAAACGAAAAGACAATCTATGAAAGGGGAAAATACTTGCAAATGATATATCCGATAATGGGTTAATATCTGAAATATATAAAGAACTCATACAACTCAATAGCAAAAAAACATCTAATTAAAAAATTGGCTGAGATACTAAATAGACATTTTTCTAATAGACATACAAATTGTCAACAGGTACATGAAAAGATACTATAAATCACTATTCATCAAGGAAATGCAAATCAAAATCAGAATGGGATATCACCTCATACCTGTTATAATGACTATCATCAAAAAGACAAGTGAAAACAAATACTGGCAAAGATATAGAGAAAAGCGTTCCCTTGTGCATTGTTGGTGGCAATATAATTTGGTACAACCACTATGAAAAACAGTATGGAGGTTCCTCAAGAAATTAAAAATGGAACAACCATATATCCTGCAATCCCACTTTTGGGTATATATCTAAAGGAAATGAAAACAGGATATTGAACAGATATATATACTCCTATGTTTATTGCAACATTATTTACAATAATTAAGATATGGAAAAAAAAATCTAAGCATCCATCAACTGACAACTGGATAAAAATGTGACGTGTATATACAGAAGAACATTATTCCACCATGAGAAAGAAGGAAAACCTTCAATTTGTGATGGCACAGATGAACTTTGAGGACATTACACTAAGTGAAATAAATCAGTTGGACAGAAAAAGTCAAACACTGGATGATCTCACTTTTATGTGAAATCTAACACAATCAGAAAATAGAGTGGTGGCTACCAGGGGTTGAATATGTGAAAAATGAGAAAATATTGGTAGAAGTTATTTAATAAGTAAATTCAGGGAATCTAAAATACAGCATGGTGATTATAGTCCAAAATTCTGTATATATTTGAATGTTGCTCAGAAAGTAAAATCTTAAGTGTTTTCACCAAAAAGAAATGGCAATTATGTGATATGACATGATGGAGGTATTAGCAAACAAAATGGTGGTAAACATTTTATAATATATAAGTGTATTAGATCAAAACAGTGTACACCTTAAATTTATACAAATTTATATATAGGTCTATTATATCTCAGTGAATCTGGGGGGAAATGAGTTAGTCACAGACCTCATGTCTAGGTGTATACTTCATAAATACAAAGATATACTGTTATGTAACTAATGTATAATTATTATATTCAGAAAATTGAAAATTGATCTAATATATATTCAAATTTTTTCAATTGCCCCATAATGGTCCTTAATCTGGAATACTTCATCATTCTTTATGTTTTCATGACTTTGACATGTTTTAGAAATAGAGGTCTGTATTTTGAGGAATGTTCTTCACTTCAAATTTCCCAGGTAGTTCCTTCTGTTTAGATTCAGGTTATGCATCTTTAAACAGATTATCACATAGTGTTGCGTTCATATGCACTTGTTTATCTGTTCGTTGTCTTTCCTATTTATTTCTGCTGCCTATATTACAGGACTTTTGGGGTTCCAACGCTATGATATTAAAGCCATAAAGGACTTTACTTCACATAACAATTAGTAAAAATCATGAGTTGCATAAACATAAATGTCAGATTTTTTCAATGTGAAAGTCCAGTTTTAAAGGAATGAATTTGAAAGGACTGCCCTCCATTTTTAGAGGGAAGAAAATCATTATTATCTTAACTGTATTACATTCAATGCATTATTTAAAAATGCCCGTATGTGAATTAGTTTAAAAAAAATGAAAAATTAAGCAACTCAATCATTTTGAAGTATCTCAGCTGAAAAAACATGCTGGATCTAAATTATTATTCATCACTTATTCATTTTTCTGCTCCATTTAAGTGACTATAGAGTCCAGAAAAACCAACCTCTGACCAAAGTATAGATCTAAAATATTGGCCCTATCACCCCCATATTGAGAGACCAATCACTGCTCACAAAATACAATGTACATGAGACTTACTGATGACCTTAATGCCCAGATGTAGAGAAACATGAGCCCTTCATGTGACTGAAGGATCTTCTTTCTATTTCTTAGAATGCATATGAAGGTTTCCATGATAGCATCCAACAGGTTTTGTAAAAATACATATAAAATGGTCTGAAAATGCTACTTAAGTTCCTGACACTCCTTGTCCAAATTGCTAATGGAAATACATGAAGAAGTGTTGGGCAACCTCAGAAAACTGTCAATAATTTTCTCTGTCTGGCTTATTGTGTTTTGTTTTGTTGTTGTTTTGCGTTCTTTTGGGTTTTTCAGATAGGTAAAAGAAATAGCAAGGGGTTATGAAAATCCCTCATTAGTAGGGGAAACAAAAACCTAGGAATTTGTCTGATTTATCTTAAGAATATGGTAGATGCAGCATATGATAATTAACATTCAACCATGACCATCAAGTAAGATGCAGATCTCCTAACTAAAAAAGGCTTTGCATCAAATGAGAATAGTTTTCATATTGCAGTCACTGCATTAATTAACCTTGCAAAGTAGCCTAAGCTGGACTAAAAACAACTTCAATGATGTCCAGTGGTTGGTGTGGTGTGATCACAGGGGTCCTGACCCACTTTCCTCATGAAAAAATAACTGATCTATTTTTGCTTCTCTGACAGCTGATTTCTTAAATTTACCAGACTCTTTATCTCTATCTGACCTCCTGAATGTTCCCAACCCCTGACAATTGTATACTCTTCACCCTTACCTCAACTTTGCCTAGATTCTGGACTCTGAACTCCCACCTCCATGATCTTATATGCTGTTTTCTGCCCATCCATACCTTTGACAGACTGGCAAATCTTACCTCACTGCAAGAAGATTCCTGTTCTGTGAGTTGTTAAAAATATTTATGATAGCCTTTTGCAATATGCATCATTAAGGTCAACAGAGACATTATAAGTAACTTATATAAAGCCTTCAAGTGTATTTAAGCAAAATATAATGGTTGTAATTTCTTTTTAAATCTTTAAACACACATACATTAGAAAATAAAGTTAATACACTCTGTTATTTAACTTGGTAATTTTGAAGTGAATATACTCTTAGATAGTTTCCATAACTGACTGGGTCATATATCTATGTACTTTTTAAATAACGGAGAAATTATCATTGTTTATATATGAAATATGGTTAGCCCAGGTCAAATACTGTTTTGGTGAAAGACAAAGCAATGAAAATTACTTTGTTCTTGAATTTCTTTGCAATGATAAATGTTTGATTAAGTTAAAATGCCAAGCTACAGAGAAGTGGAAATTCAAGGAGTCAGGGGAAGAAATGGTGGTATTTTCCATGGAAGATCAAGAATTATATAATATAATTAAAACATTTTATTAAGGGGAAGGCACGTGTTCTAAGAACTGTCCTAGAATCACAATTATGACTGTAGGCTTCAGTCACACTAACACTTGACTGGTTCAGTAATTGTTTTTGCTGGGGGCACAATAAAAAAATCTTAATTTAATTTTTTCACTATTTTCAGGGTCAGATATTCCCAGCAGGCACTATAGCATTTGCCCACTGACCTGCAGTTTTCAGAGGAATGTGAAGGAGCAGTGATAACTAGAAATCTACCGAGCTTTGATTCTGACCCTCCATACTCCCCCTGGCAATGCATTTAAGTCCCAGCCATAAAAAACTGAATATCTACTCATGTACTGACATCATGAGAATTATGCCAACCTGAAGAAAAACTTAATCAATTCTGAAGGAGGAAAGACAGAATAAAAATGTCATGTGTAAGGTGATCAGCAGGGTGAAAACATCTTACATTTGTGTATACTTGTTTGTAAAATGTTTTATATAGATTATCTTATTTGATACTCCCATCCACTTTGTGAGGTAGACTCGGTATTTTTTAGCCTCTTTGACAAATTATAATTTTTCCTTAATTAGCATAAGAAGAGGAAACATCGGAGGGTTATGGTGTTACATCATAGGTCTGTATAAAATGGCGTGAGCTCCCCAAACAATCCTTGTGCTATCATGCCTACATCTTCCCACCACTGCTAACAGGAGCAGGGAGTCAAGTTGTGTTACTGAGGTGGCCTTTTGCTCGCAGTTCTGAGCATGCAGATGAGAAGATTCCTTTCCCAATTCCTTGCCTCACACTTCAGAGAAGTTGCCACATATTTAGCACTCTACGTTCCTTTACTCAGCAGCTTCTCAAAGCTTACCATCTGGGAAGGCACCTGCTTTCCTGTCAGTAATATGGACAAAATTCACCACTGTCATTCCACGCCAGTTCTCCCAGCTCTGCGGAAGAGCCAGAGGAAATGAGAACAAGAGCAATTATAGAGGCAGTACATGTTTCCCTTTCTGGGATTTGGTTTCCTTGTATTTAAAATGAGGGTCTAGGACAAAATCAATCTCCGAGATCCATGCCAATTCAAACATGAAAGTTTTGCAGTTCGTTAAAAAATGTTTGTAAGTCAATCTTTCTTACAAAACTTATCTGTAAGGCCACTGGAGAGTCTTTAGAGGTTCCATTAATTTATACTTTCCCTGCCAATGAACATTTTGAGCCAAACTCACATCTAAACAATCCCACAGCTATTATCACAGCCTTATAAAGAGCATCTGAAATGCTAGTAGAGACAACCCTTACCTATAAATGACTCAGGAATATGAACAGCATGTGCAAATGCCCCTTTCTCCCTTTGTCTCCTCACCTCTGGAACCCCTGGCGCTCCTGCCAAAAAGCCACTCTGGGCAGGCAAAAAGCTTTAGAGAAACTGGAGGTTCAGAAGTAAAGAAAGGAAAGGTACTGTGAAAAAGGAAATGCAGCATGGAGCTGACCAGGGACAGGTACGCAGAATAAGCTGACCTTCACCAGCCCAAAAATATCTTTCCCCTACTGTGCCTGAAGTTTTGACTTCACTTTGGCATGCTGACTGAAATCGCATCACTGAGACATGCTTTCCGGATAATAAGCGGGTTTTATTTTTTTTTCTTTTAATGCAACGAACTTGAGGAGATTTCAGAGACTGTCAAGCCCTTCATGCATTTGTGTGAGTTCGTTGTTTTCTTCCTAACACCCAGCTGAGATCAACAATCCAGAGCTAATCAGACTTTTAAACAGCTGGAAAGGAAAAGCAGGCAATTTTGGAGAAAGATAATTTGAAAGAATGTGCTCATTTTGGCTAATGTTGATGGAGAAGTTTAGAAGTCTGTAAAATAGGGCACTCGAAAGTGGAAGAGTTACAGAAAGTTCCTACCCAAGAAAGCAGGTACTGGCCACTTTGCCAGATGCTTCATGCTTTTGAGAGTTAGGTAACATTATTTCTTTTACAGATAAAGAAACTGAGGCTCACAGAGCTAAAGGAAGTTGCCCGGGTCAGGGTCAGACCAAGTTACTGCCAGCATTTCACGCGGCTTTCATGCTTACTCTTTCTTACCCTCCTTTCTGTTTCCTTGCCATCTTCTTCACTGCAACTAGGACTTAAATGAAGAGGAAAATGTCATTCAGTTGCAATTTCTGCGATCCAACCTGGAAAAAAAAAATATGTTTTGAGTTCCAAATAGTCAATTTATAAATGAGCTATTGGGATACAATTGTTCTTAAGTAATTCATACACTCTTGATTTTTTTCCCAACTACATAGTTAATTGATAAACAGTGTTGATATAATTCCCCATTTGTAATCTTATCTACTTATTACACAAGTACCATAGTCATGCTAGACTACAAACTTTTCAAGTAGGGACTTTCCTGCACTCATCATATTAGGAATTCAGTAAATGAATGAATAAATAAATGTGAATGAATAAATCAAAATACAGTTATATGCAGTTATTTTTCAGACTAGGCACTATAGAAAACAATGGGTTAGCTCTCATTCTGGCTGCAAACAGAAGACTGGTCAAAACCAACTATTGGTGGCATCATTTATGTGGTTTAGAATGAACAGTTGTACATGAATACCTTTAATATCTTCTGGAAACTGTACTCCCATTTTTTGTCAGTTTTTATTCTTTATTTTTAAATCTTAGAGTTTCTTTTGACCAGAGACTTAATAAGAATGGAATAATTCTGGGATCCAAAATAGTTAAACTTGAAATTTTAAGAAACAATGGCAATTTCAGGATCAGAATAATGTATAAGCGTATGTTGTATCATGAGTCATGAATTTAAAAAACCATAATCACATGGAGTTCAGTAGCTGAGGTATTAATGGAATAGTATCATTGTGGAACATTTTAGGAGCAAAAACTTGAATCTCTCTCTATTTTCATAATCAATCTTTGATTCAATCTAAGGGAAAAAGATTGACCACTAGTTAATGATAGGTCTTTTGTAAATTGAACTATCTGAAACAGCAGCTCAAAAAAATTACTTAATAAGGCAATATCTGCAGTGACATCATTATCCGGGGCATGATGTAAATGTGGGAAAAAAGACAAATATGATTTGACCCATGTTCCCCTTGCCTGAAGGAAGGGGCAAACGTGCCCTATCAGACAATAGGAACTGGAGGTAGAGGAAAGGATTCAGGAAACTTGGCAGGAATAAAGGCAGTTAGTTAGGAGCTGTGAGATAAAATCACTTAGGTTCAACCCCCACACCCACTGCATCCTACCTGTGCATCCTGGGAAAGTTACTTAAACTTCCTTCAGTTCAAAATGGGGACTGATAATAGTACACATTGTAGGGAGGAATCCTGAGACCTAAATTAGTTAATATGTTTAAATAAAGTACTTAGAAAAGTGCTTAGTATAGAGTAAGTCCTCAATCAACATTAGCTTTTTACTCCATGCCTCAGTATGTGTAAGACCTTAGTGAAGTCCCTACTTCTTGGGATCTCATTTGCCCCAACAAGATGATATAGTGAGTCAGCATTGAGCCCAGGCCATGCTCTACAAGCAGAAGTAATGACACTTTCAGGGGAGTAAGCACTCATCTGTGTACCCCTCGAAACCATAGTCTAGAATTAAAGTGGGGGAGATTACGAAGTTCATGGCAAGAGTTTCCCTGTTAATAAAGGAAGTTTCCAAATGGCTGCTTAAGTTCAATTACAAGAAATCTACTAGTGGTCAGCCCACCCCATTAGCTTGGAGATGTGAAGTCTAGGACAAACATTGCTCACAGAATTGGAAATTTAAGCTTTTGCTCCTAAGAAGTTCTTAAATGGTATCAGTTAATCAACGCCTCAGCTACTCAACTACAATGACTGACGTGTGGCGGTATTTTTTTAATTCATGATTTATGATTCAATGCACCTGCTACAAGTTATTCTGATCCTGAAATTTTCTATGCCCTTAAAATTCCAAATTTAACTCTCCTTCTTTTCCCCAGTAATGTCCTTCCCTAAAAGCATTCCTTTACATACCCATGAATTTCACCTCTAGTCACAATTTGTTGCCCTAACAGTCACTCCAGAGGCTGAGTCTGTCATAACCTCTTTAGGTAGAAGTCTCCCATCAGCATTTCAGCCCGGAAAATTCTAGGCACAACTGCCTTCTGGGGAATCTAAATCAGGTTATGGTAATGTGACAGCTCATTCAATATCCTGTAACTCCCCAGCCTCTTGCCATCAACTCCCATTCACAAATTCATATTTTATAGAAAAACTTTAAATGAAAGCTTAGATTAGGCAAAGATTGTAGTTTGTTCCAGATACCTGCCGGGATTTACATACTCCATGGAGGAATCTGACTAATTCTAAACAGCAATTAAACATATTCAATATTGTTCAAAAGTTTGGGTTTCTCAGAGAAGGCAGGCTGACTGCATACAAAGGTTTGGAACTTGAATGAGGCACCAATAGATTTCAAGTTTCAAACTTACTTTGAACACCATGGCTATGCCACAGCCCTTTTGGTTTAGAAAGAAAATGTCTGTGTCAAGAGCATGTTCAGGTAGATCATACTTTTGAGAATCTTGGAATATTCAACTATGGGAAGGGTTTAGTACATGGGCTGGCAGCTGAGTCGAAGTCAGAAGCTTGAATCAGTTAGCTCTGCCGCTAAACCACTAACATGGCTATGTGTTGTTGGACAAGCCACGACTCTCATAGCAATCATTGTTCTCATCTAGGGCAAGATGGGTTCTAAACCTCAACCCATGATCCCATACTGAAAGGCTTTTCCATGTACATTCAGCAGCCAAACCCATCTGGCAAATCCTAAAGAGTCAGAGTCTAAATGTAACTCTCCTAGTGAAACTGGCTCATGCTAATGGTTCTATATTTGTCCAGTCTCTTTGGAAGTATATTTATAAGATCTTATCCTAATACCAAATTTATATAATTTATATTTTTCCTTTTATAGGAGTAATGAGATAGGTTTTCAGTTCTGAAAACATGTCTGTAGGTCATATCTGAATGTGAACTTACTTCTTGGATCAAGAACAAAGATTGTTTTTGCTCAAGTCAGTAGAACTTGTCCTAAAGTTTTGTTTTGTTTTGTTTTGTTTTTTAATTTTCATTTATGGAATCATGGTTTTACACAGGAAGACACTAAATAAGGAGCACATGCTAACTAGAAAATCTAATCCCAATTCTACATTCCAGAAAAGTGGTCTTAGCTTCCCAAGAGTAGATAAAGAAGTAGAGGTGGTCTTTAACACACATGTCTGCTGGGTGGCTCAGTTGGTTAAGCAACTGTCTTTGGCTCAGGTCATGATCCTGGAGTCCCAAGATCAAATCCTGCATCAGGATCCCTGTTCAGTGGGGTGTCTGCTTCTCCTCCGACCCTCTCCTCTCTCATGCTCTCTGTCTCTCATTCTCTCTCTCTCAAATAAATAAGAAGAATCTTTAAAAAAAAATACATTCCTGATATAAAATTCTCTTATTCAGGAAAATAAATTCCCCTCATTACAGCCTAAATTCTTGTGGAGAAAAAAAATCTCATGTGGGAAAAATGAGTGTCAGGTAGATAAAAAGCTACCTATAAATACTTGTTTAATATAAAACAAGCGAAGCAGAGGTACCCACTGAATTCTGATGCACTCAAATTTATTATGACCATTAGGAAGAACAGAAGATTTCAGAGGAGGAATATAAACATACGTCATTGCCCTTTCTGGCAACTCCTTAACTATTCACTTATAAACTCACATTAGGAGTGAATTTATACCTCTCACAACAAACTCAGATGGCTTGCTTGTATGCCCTGTTTTCAGCTAAACAGAATATTTTTTAAATTACATCATGTTTTTTGCAATATAACAAGATGAGTCCTGTAGCTATATCCTTTGAGATTTTCAGTTGCCACAAATGCACCTACTCTCAGACATGGCTAAAAGATTCCAGAAGACTTATCATTGTGCTTGGGATTGTTCAAGAAAAGTCAGGCATTAAAGAAGCTGCCCAAATCAAGACTGTCGCCAGAGAAAATTCAGCTATTTCAGAACTGATGTGTTTTACAGTGTGGTTAAAAGGTAATCTCCCAAGATACTAAAAGCTGTTGTGTTATCTGGGGAGAAATGTTAATTTGCTGTGTGACCTTGAGCAAGTCACTTAGTTTCCTATTTATAAAAACAGGAACCTAAACCAGATATCTTTTCCAGCTCTAAAATTCTATACCACTGAGTCTTGAGTCTAAGAATTAATGCTTTCTTGCAGATGAAGTTAATCCTGACACAGACAATACAGTGGAGTTCAGATATAACCCAAACAAAATCACATCTCCCCCAGCACACAAACGTCAAAAGCAAGCAGGATTTACATGGGAATTAGATCTAGCCTCAGATTTCAACATTATTATGGGTTCTCATCAGAGTGCCCTGAATTATTCTCCACCCTGTTCAACTGTGCAGTAAATCTTCAGGATGTGAGATCAGTGCTAGCTCAGATAAATAAATGAATCAATGTTAAGCAAATGTAGTAAATCATCAGCTTCCCTCACCTCTGTCTCCCTTCCCTGCCAAATTCCTATGGAAACAAACAAACAAAAAAGTCAGAGGAGAAAGGAAAGCAGAAAATATTTTTGGCCTACTACATGATTTGTGTGACCAAGATTGCCCTACATTTTGTCAGCATGGCCTCCACCTGCCCTCCCACCTAGCAGAACTATTTTCAGCACATAGGCCAATGCTTATTTTTGTAGATGTATTAAGCTGTATCTCCTGTTATGCAGTTTTTGTTAAGGAAGTCATTCCTTAAGCCCATCCAGCTGTTTTCTCAATTGTACCTTTAGGAATAAGGGGACAGGAAGCCTGAGAAGACATAGCTAATTCAGCACTACCCCTTACAACTACAGCCCAAGAAAAATATCTCACAGGAACTTACCTTGTTATAGCAGATCAGCAGCACATCCTCGTAGGAAGGACAGTCATCTCAGTTTCTTCACTTGGCCATTGTTAGGTTAAGTCCTGGATAATTACTTTTCTCATTCTAATTTAATTTGCATTAAGTCCAGTGTGTGTAGTTTTTGAGACCTCACACTCCAATCTGGCAGACACTGGCCTGTGGTTAGGAATGTAAGACTCCTGGGAAAACATCTGGTCTCATTCTGAATAAATGCCTGAATTCACTATATTCTCATCTGAGAACTCTCTGAAAGTCCTTCCTAATGAAGTATATGCTGTGCATACATTATTTTAAAATAAAAATAGATCAACAAACGACCACTGAGAAAATGATGAAAAAGAGAATGTTTGATACTTTATTATGAATTAATCATTAAAATTATTTATAAAATTTTCCTATTATTCTAAAGAACCACTTGCTAACTCAAGGCATTCCAATTTGACAAATAATGTTGAACAGATTGCAGGCGTTTAGCTTTCTCCTTTATCCTCACATGGTCATTCTGCAAAATGTAAAGTGCTGAATAACCTTTACATATATAGTCCCTATCATGTGGTTACTAAGGGATGCAAAACATGACAAAAAAGACTAGAAGGATATTTAGCTATAAATTAACTAATGGACATCTGATAGATAAAGTTAGATTTTCACTAACATACAAACATGCACACACATGTACAGATATATACATATCTGCATGCATATGCATACAAATATATGTGTGTATGTATATACTAGACAATAAACTGGGAGTGTTTCTATTTCAATTTATGGGCTATATTTGAGAAAAAACAATTTTTTCCAAACATTGATGCATCACTAGCTAAGATATATCTACCTTCTTTATTATAAGCAGAACTTCCAAGAGAAAACTAACTTAATTTTATTTGTCTTCGTTTAAGTGTTAGAAAGCTGAGAGACTGTGCACACTTAAGTTGATAAAATGTTGTTGAGGCATCCAGTGTAAGTGGATATGGAGTTCAGTTGAATTTGATAAGAGCAAGAATGATATGATCCTTGTATTTCTGCATTTTCTCCTTCAGAAGTTTTGACCCCCAAATGGCACTTGACATTTGTGGAATGAGAAAATACAAATGACCCAAAGCAGTGTGTGTCAAACTCAAGGCCTTAGGCCTCTGTCTTGATTCAATAATTCTCATGAGTTAGTTTTATTCTAATCTGTCATGGACAGACTGGTATTTTATTTTTTGTAATATATAAATATAGTAGTATTGTTTCACCACATTATTACTTTTCATTAATTGTCCACAGCAAGTAGTTTTATTAAATAACATATTCTCCTTTTCCAGCTCTCTTTAAAATATTTAAGATTTGTAAAAAGTTACCTTAAAAGATCTTATTAACAGGTGAACCAAGCTACAATATTCCAATATTTAATCTGAACTGCAAAGAATCACTGAAAATTCCTGGATTATATTATCTCCTAAGTTGTACCACCTCACCGGATAGGATCCCTGAATTATGTGATACTGGTAATTTGTTCCTCAGTTTCCTCATTTTCTGAGACTTGCCTGAATTCCCTAAAAATTATCCTCTTTGCAAGATTCTCTGAACACCTCATTGGTGTACATTCCTCAGTCCTTTCCCTCCCTCACCTAAGTCTCACCAATGTCTAGAGTTTGCTAAAAATATCTTCTCAATGGAACACATTTGTTTCAATTTGGACCTGGTGGCTCCACTATAGGGTTTTCAATGCCAGGGCTCTTTGACATTGTCACAAGCTATTTTGACCCTCAACATTTTGATACAACCTAAAAAAATAAAATAAGATCTTATAAGACAAGTTTTATACTAGTAACTGATGTGCAAAGCCATTCTGTCCTTGAGCCTTATCTGTTTCAGAACTGCATCCTGTAAGGTGGGCATCAGCAAAGAAACGTGGATCAAGAATGCAGAGTCAGGAGGAGTCAAGATGGCAGAGAAGTAGCAGCTGAGACTACTTCAGGTAGCGGGAGATCAGCTAGATAGCTTATCTAAAGATTGCAAACACCTACAAATCCAACAGGAGATTGAAGAGAAGAAGAACAGCAATTCTAGAAACAGAAAATCAACCACATTCTGAAAGGTAGGACTGGCGGAGAAGTGAATCCAAAGCGACGGGAAGATAGACCGCAGGGGGAGGGGCCGGCTCCCGGCAAGCAGCGGAGCAACGGAGCACAAAATCAGGACTTTTAAAAGTCTGTTCCGCTGAGGGACATTGCTCCAGAGGCTGAACCGGGGTGAATCCCACGTGGGGTCAGTGTGGCCTCAGGTCCCGCAGGGTCACAGAAGGATCAGGGGTATATGAGTGTCGCAGAGCTTACAGGTATTAGAACAGGGAAGCCGGCTACAGAGACAGAGCCGAGGAGTGAGCTCTAAGCTCGGGGTTACCTTGAACTGGTCGCAGGCTTGGTCAGCTCAGAGCATGGCCGGAGGCCAGGATGACGGGAGTAATTGGGCACTGTTCTCTGAGGGCGCACTGAGGAGTGGGGGCCCTGGGCTCTTGGCTCCTCTGGGCCAGAGACTGGGAGGCCGCCATCTTCATTCCCGTCCTCCGGACTCTACGGAAAGCGCTCAGGGAACAAAAGCTCCCGAAAGCAAACCCAAGCGGATTACTCAGCCCAGCCCCGGGTAAGGGCGGTTCAACACTGCCTGGGGCAAAGACACTTGAGAATCACTACAACAGGCCCCTCCCCCAGGAGATCAACAAAAAACCCAACCAGGATCAAGTTCACCTACCAAGGAGTGCACTTTCAATACCAAGGAGAGCCTCGGTATTCCAGAGGAGGAGAAAGCAAAGCACGGAACTCATGGCTTTCTCCCCATGATACTTTAGCCTTGCAGTTAATTTAATGTTTTTTTCTATTTCAATTTTTTTTCTCTTCTGCTAAATTTTTTTAACTTTAACCCTTTTCTTTTTTAACGTTTTTTAACTAGTTTATCTAATATATATATATATTTTCCTTTTTATATTTTTTATTGGTTTTTTTTAATTGTTTCTTTTTTTTTTTTTTTTTTCTGAACCTCTTTTTATCCCTTTCTCCACCCTCACGATTTGGGATCTCTTCTGATTTGGCTAAAGCATATTTTCCTGGGGTTGTTGCCACCCTTTTAGTATTTTACTTGCTCCTTCATATACTCTTATCTGGACAAAATGACAAGGCGGAAAAATTCACCACAAAAAAAAAGAACAAGAGGCAGTACCAAAGGCTAGGGACCTAATCAATACAGACATTGGTAATATGTCAGATCTAGAATTCAGAATGACGATTCTCAAGGTTCTAGCCGGGGTCGAAAAAGGCATGGAAGATATTAGAGAAACCCTCTCGGGAGATATAAAAGCCTTTTCTAGAGAAATAAAAGAACTAAAATCTAACCAAGTTGAAATCAAAAAGCTATTAATGAGGTGCAATCAAAAATGGAGGTTCTCACTGCTAGGATAAATGAGGCAGAAGAAAGAATTAGCGATATAGAAGACCAAATGACAGAGAATAAAGAAGCTGAGCAAAAGAGGGACAAACAGCTACTGGACCACGAGGGCAGAATTCGAGAGATAAGTGACACCATAAGACGAAACAACATTAGAATAATTGGGATTCCAGAAGAAGAAGAAAGAGAGAGGGGAGCAGAAGGTATATTGGAGAGAATTATTGGAGAGAATTTCCCCAATATGGCAAAGAGAACAAGCATCAAAACCCAAGAGGTTCAGAGAACCCCCCCTCAAAATCAATAAGAATAGGTCCACACCCCGTCCCCTAATAGTAAAATTTACAAGTCTTAGTGACAAAGAGAAAATCCTGAAAGCAGCCCGGGAAAAGAAGTCTATAACATACAATGGTAAAAATATTAGATTGGCAGCAGACTTATCAGAGACCTGGCAGGCCAGAAAGAGCTGGCATGATATATTCAGAGCACTAAATGAGAAAAACATACAGCCAAGAATACTGTATCCAGCTAGGCTATCATTGAAAATAGAAGGAGAGATTAAAAGCTTCCAGGACAAACAAAAACTGAAAGAATTTGCAAACACCAAACCAGCTCTACAGGAAATATTGAAAGGGGTCCTCTAAGCAAAGAGAGACCCTAAAAGTAATAGATCAGAAAGGAACAGAGACAATATACAATAACAGTCACCTTACAGGCAATACAATGGCACTAAATTCATATCTCTCAATAGTTACCCTGAATGCTAATGGGCTAAATGCCCCAATCAAAAGACACAGGGTATCAGAATGGATAAAAAAACAAAACCCGTCTATATGTTGCCTACAAGAAACTCATATTAAACCCGAAGACACTTTCAGATTTAAAGTGAGGGGGTGGAAAAGAATTTACCATGCTAATGGACATCAGAAGAAAGCAGGAGTGGCAATCCTTATATCAGATCAATTAGATTTTAAACATAAGACTATAATAAGAGATGAAGATGGACACTATATCATACTCAAAGGATCTGTCCAACAAGAAGATCTAACAATTGTAAATATCTATGCCCCTAACGTGGGAGCAGCCAACTATATAAACCAATTAATAACAAAATCAAAGAAACACATCAACAATAATACAATAATAGTAGGGGACTTTAACACTCCCCGCACTGAAATGGACAGATCATCCAAGCAAAAGATCAACAAGGAAATAAAGGCCTTAAATGACACACTGGACCAGATGGATATCACAGATATATTCAGAACATTTCATCCCAAAGCAACAGAATACACATTCTTCTCTAGTGCACACGGAACATTCTCCAGAATAGATCACATCCTCAGTCCTAAATCAGGTCTCAACCGGTATCAAAAGATTGGGATCATTCCCTGCATATTTTCAGACCACAATGCTCTGAAGCTAGAATTCAATATCAAGAGGAAATTTGGAAAGAACCCAAATACATGGAGACTAAACAGCATCCTTCTAAAGAATGAATGGGTCAACCAGGGAATTAAAGAAGAATTAAAAAAATTCATGGAAGCAAATGATAATGAAAACACAATGGTTCAAAATCTGTGGGACACAGCAAAGGCAGTCCTGAGAGGAAAATATATAGCAACACAAGCCTTTCTCAAGAAACAAGAAAGGTCTCAGGTACACAACCTAACCCTACACCTAAAGGAGCTAGAGAAAGAACAGGAAAGAAACCCTAAACACAGCAGGAGAAGAGAAATCATAAAGATCAAAGCAGAAATCAATGAAATAGAAACAATCAAACAAAAAAAAAACAATAGAACACATCAACGAAACTAGGAGCTGGTTCTTTGAAAGAATTAATAAGATCGATACACCCCTGGCCAGACTTCTCAAAAAGAAAAGAGAAAGGACCCAAATCAATAAAATCATGAATGAAAGAGGAGAGATCACAACGAACACCAAAGAAATACAGACAATTATAAGAACATACTATGAGCAACTCTGCGCCAACAAATTTGACAATCTGGAAGAAATGGATGCATTCCTAGAGACATATAAACTACCACAACTGAACCAGGAAGAAATAGAAAGCCTGAACAGAACCATTACCAGTAAGGAGATTGAAACAGTCATCAAAAATCTCCAAACAAACAAAAGCCCAGGGCCAGACGGCTTCCAGGGGAATTCTACCAAACATTTAAAGAAGAACTAATTCCTATTCTCCTGAAACTGTTCCAAAAAAGAGAAATGGAAGGAAAACTTCCAAGCTCATTTTATGAGGCCAGCATCACCTTGATCCCAAAACCAGACAAGGATCCCATCAAAAAGGAGAACTACAGACCAATATCCTTGATCAACACTGATGAAAAAATCTTACCAAAATACTAGCCAATAGGATTCAACAGTACATTAAAAGGATTATTACCACGACCAAGTGGGATTTATTCCAGGGCTGCAAGGTTGGTTCAACATCTGCAAATCAATCAATGTGATACAACACATTCATAAAAGAAAGGACAAGAAGCATATGATACTCTCAATAGATGTTGAAAAAGCATCTGACAAAGTTCAGCATCCCTTCCTGATCAAAACTTTCCAAAGTGTAGAGATAGAGGGCACATACCTCAATGTTATCAAAGCCATCTATGAAAAACCCACCGCAAATATCATTCTCAATGGAGAAAAACTGAAAGCTTTTCCGCTAAGGTCAGGAATATGGCAGGGATGTCCGTTATCACCACTGCTATTCAACATAGTACTAGAAGTCCTAGCCTCAGCAATCAGACAACAAAAGGAAATTAAAGGCATCCAAATCGGCAAAGAAGAAGTCAAACTATCACTCTTCGCAGATGATATGATACTATATGTGGAAAACCCAAAAGACTCCACTCCAAAACTGCTAGAACTTGTACAGGAATTCAGTAAAGTGTCAGGATATAAAATCAATGCACAGAAATCAGTTGCATTTCTCTACACCAACGACAAGACAGAAGAAAGAGAAATTAAGGAGTCAATCCCATTTACAATTGCACCCAAAACGATAAGATACCTAGGAATAAACCTAACCAAAGAGGCTAAGAATCTATACACAGAAAACTATAAAGTACTCATGAAAGAAATTGAGGAAGACACAAAGAAATGGAAAAATGTTCCATGCTTCTGGATTGCAAGAATAAATATTGTGAAAATGTCTATGCTACCTAAAGCAATCTACACATTTAATGCAATTCCTATCAAAGTACCATCCGTTTTTTTTTTTTTTTCAAAGAAATGGAACAAATAATCCTAAAATTTATATGGAACCAGAAAAGACCTCGAATAGCCAAAGGAATATTGAAAAAGAAAGCCAAAGTTGGTGGCATCACAATCCCGGACTTCAAGCTCTATTACAAAGCTGTCATCATCAAGACAGCATGGTACTGGCACAAAAACAGACACATAGATCAATGGAACAGAATAGAGAGCCCAGAAATAGACCCTCAACTCTATGGTTAACTAATCTTCAACAAAGCAGGAAAGAATGCCCAATGGAAAAAAGACAGCCTCTTCAATAAATGGTGTTGGGAAAATTAGACAGCCACATGCAGAAAAATGAAATTGGATCATTTCCTTACACCACACACGAAAATAGACTCTAAATGGATGAAGGACCTCAATGTGAGAAAGGAATCCATCAAAATCCTTGAGGAGAACACAGGCAGCAACCTCTTTGACCTCAGCCGCAGCAACATCTTCCTAGGAACATCGCCAAAGGCAAGGGAAGCAAGGGCAAAAATGAACTATTGGGATTTTATCAAGATCAAAAGCTTTTGCATAGCAAAGGAAACAGTTAACAAAACCAAAAGACAACTGACAGCATGGGAGAAGATATTTGCAAACGACATATCAGATAAAGGGCTAGTGTCCAAAATCTATAAAGAACTTAGCAAACTCAACACCCAAAGAACAAATAACCCAATCAAGAAATGGACAGAAGACATGAACAGACATTTCTGCAAAAAAGACATCCAGATGGCCAACAGACACATGAAAAAGTGCTCCATATCACTCGGCATCAGGGAAATACAAATCAAAACCACAATGAGATATCACCTCACACCAGTCAGAATGGCTAAAATTAACAAGTCAGGAAATGACAGATGCTGGCGAGGATGCGGAGAAAGGAGAACCCTCCTACACTGTTGGTGGGAATGCAAGCTGGTGCAGCCACTCTGGAAAACAGCATGGAGGTTCCACAGAAAGTTGAAAATAGAGCTACCCTATGACCCAGCAATTGCACTACTGGGTATTTACCCTAAAGATACAAACGTAGTGATCCGAAGGGGCACGTGCACCCGAATGTTTATAGCAGCAATGTCTACAGTAGCCAAACTATGGAAAGAACCTAGATGTCCATCAACAGATGAATGGATAAAGAAGATGTGGTATATATACACAATGAAATACTATGAAGCCATCAAAAGAAATGAAATCTTGCCATTTGCGATGATGTGGATGGAACTAGAGGGTATCACGCTTAGCGAAATAAGTCAACGGAGAAAGACAACTATCATATGATCTCCCTGATATGAGGGAGAGGAGATGCAACATGGGGGGTTAAGGGGATAGGAGAAGAGTAAATGAAGCAAGATGGGATTGGGAGGGAGACAAACCATAAGTGACTCTTAATCTCACAAAACAAACTGAGAATTAATGGGGGGAGGGGGGTTGGGAAAGGGGGGTGGGGTTATGGACATTGGGGAGGGTATGTGCTATGGTGAGTGCTGTGAAGTGTGTAAACCTGGCGATTCACAGACCTGTACCCCTGGGGATAAAAATATATGTTTATAAAAAATAAAATTAAAAAAAAAAAGAATGCAGAGTCAGAGATGGGACAGAGATTGGTTAGACCAAATATGGAGGATTGAGAGCCATGTTCAATGATAATATTTCACCCCCCCAAACAGACAACCAACCAGTCTGAGCAAACTACCTGCTTTTTCTCTGAGAAATCATCTATATTTTGAAAGCTCTATATCATAACTTCTCAGATTTCTCCTTTATATTCAATAATACATAATAGAGAGAATGATATGAAAGCAAAAAAGACATTCAGGTTATATAAGAAATCTGAAATTACATTTCTCTTAATAATATAGTTCATATATAGAACATCTTTGACTATGGAGAATAGGACCAATAGCTCACCTGGAGATAAATCCACTTTAAAAATGAGATTTCCCTTCTGGCATGACAGCCTGAAACCCATTTCCCAGAAAAACTGGTCAAAATTATTAAGTATATATTAAATTATTAAAATTATAAAATATATTAATAATTTATTTACTTGATTTGTATTAAATATATACTACATATAATATGTTTCTATATAGATATATACACACACACATACTAGAGTCTTGACTTCCCTGTCTCAGCAAGATAGGTTCTATACTCAAAAAGCCAAGAAGACCTGAGGATATTGCTCTGCCTCCCACAACTGAGCACTCAATTCCTAGAACCATGGTATCACGACAGAGAGAAGGTTGGCCCTGTCTTATCCCCAAATCCTAAGATTTGACTGAGAGATTTTTGCCTGGGAAGCCATAAGAAAAGCTATTCTCTTCCCATAGAACTGACTTCACTTACAACAAAGTGCAAAAAATTAAAGCCTCAGGACACTCAAAAACAGTGGAGTTTGCTGTGATGGCGATTAGGAAGAGGTTGGTGGTTCATTGACAATAAAAGCTAACCTATAGCCTGAGTAGCTTGCAGGAGAAAACTGGGAAAAGACAGTAGGAAGGGGTCCTCAGAGGGTCAATATGTATCTTAAATTCTGACTGGATAGCAAGGTGTGGTCATGGTAAGAGGTAGTTAAAGAAAACTCTGTCAAAACACTGTCATCCCAACATGACATGACTGTGGACAACATGACTGTAACCCTGAGGCACAACATCAGAGGCTTCACACAGATCTCACCACAAAAATGCAGCCAGTCATTAAACTAACTAACTAAAACCCAATAAATTAACAAGGTCCCAAGTAGTAGTAGCAGGTAACTACTAACAAGAGCTGCTACAACGTAAGATTTAAATATCTAAAATGTCCAAATATGCAGGAAAACAGGTAAATATTACCTAATAAACTGGAAGGCAAGCCTGCAATAGAAACTCTCTGTGAGAGTGAACAGATACTGTCATATTTAACCAACAAAGCATTAAAAATATGCTTAAAGAATGAAAAGAAAATCATGATTAAAGAAGTAAATGAAGGTTTGGTTAAAATGGTGCCTCAAATAAAGAATATCAATGAGAATATGGAAATTATTTTAAAAGAACCAAATGGAAATTCTGAAAAATTAAAAATACAATAACTGAAATACTAAAAATTTCCTAGAAGTGTTCAACAATATATTTGAATTCCAAAAGAAAGAATTAGAAAATGTAAAGATAGATTGAAAGAGATTATGCAATCTAAGGAACAGAGAGAGAGAAAATAATTAAAAAAATGAAGAAGGTCTTAGGAAAATGTGGGACACCACTAACTGTACAAACACACTTTTAATGGAAGTAACAGAAAGAGAAGAGGGGAAGAAAGGAGGAGAAAACAAAATTCAAAGACATAATGGCTGAAAAATCCCCAAATTTATTAAAAAACATAAGTGTACACATATGGGAAGCTGGTCAAATTCCAAATAGGATTAACAAAAGTGATTTGCTTTCATAAACAGTAAATATGCTCAAAACCAAAGACAAGGAAAAAATCCCAAAAGCAGCAAGAGAAAAGTGACTCATCACTAACAAATGAACCCCAATAGGAATAATAACTGAGTTCTTATAAAAATTAATGAAGGCCAGGGGCATTGGCATAATATAGTCAAAGCCCTCAAAAAAAAAAGAAAACAAAACAGTCAGCCAAGATCCCTATATCCAACAAAGCTATCTTTCAAATGTTAGGTAAAAACATTGCCATATTTTAAAAAAAAAAATGAATTTGTTGAAAAAAAAATACTAAAAAAAAAAAAAAACTGAAGAATATTCTTCAGGATGAAAGCAAATGATCCCAGAGGGTAAAGAATGAAAAACAAAGAGGACTGATAAAGGTAACTGTAATTTTAAAAGATACGCAAATGTATATGTTTCTTTTCTTTTCTCAACTAATTTAGAAAACAATTCAATAAAACAAAATACATATAACATATTTTGTTCAATAAATTCAATAAAACAAATTCATATAAATTCAACAAATTCAATAAAACAAAATACATATAACATAATACATATTCAAGCTTGTAATATATAGAAATGATATATTTGCAAATAATAGTACAAATGAAGTAGGTGCGAACAAAGCTATAGTGGCCTAAGAAATCACTCCAGATAGTTACTCAAATCCACAAGAACAAATCAAGAGATCAGAAATGATAAGAAAGGTAATAAAACAAAGGCTATATGTATATGCATGCTCTTTTTTCTCCTAGCTTCTTTAAAGGACATAACCCAATATAAGGTAATAATTAAAGAAATGTAATGTTGGAGTTGTAACTTTTATATAAGTGTAGTACCACAGAATGAGGATATGAATAGAACTCTATAGGATTACTATCTCTATATTTCATTCATTTCATTAAGTTAGTATAAATTTGAAGCTGATTCTTACATGTTAATACATTTATGGTGAGCCATAAAGTGACCACTAAGGAAATAATTGTTAAAAATGCCAAAAAAAATCATTAAATAAATTAAAATGCTACATTTGAGAATATTCACTTAAAGAAAAAGAAAGTAGAAAAAGAACAATAGAAGAACAAAAAAGAGACATATGGAAAACAAAAAGTAAATGACACATGAGACTTCAACTATATCAAGAATAACATTAAATGGGCTAAACAATCCAACTGAAAGATAGACTGGATTAAAAAAAACAGACAAGATCCAACTATATGCTGTCTACAGAAGACACACTTCAGATTCAAAGATATAATTAGATTAAAAGTAGAAGAATGAAAATATATATGTTGTGCAAATAGCAACCACAAGAAAGCTGGAGTTGCTATATAAAGACAAATATACTTTAAAACAAACAAAAAGCTACTAGAGATAAAGAGGAATATTTCATAATGATAAAAGTGTCAAACCTTCAGGAAGATATAAAACCAGAAACATAAACATACATAACAAATGTGCACCAAAATACATGAAGCAAAAAGTGATAAAAATTAGGCGAGAAATAATTCAACAATAATAATTAGAGGCTTCAATATTCCACTTTCAATAATGGATAGAACAACTAGGCAGATCAGCACAGAACAGAACAACTTGAACAACGCAACAACCAAAATAGACCTGACAGACATTTATAGAATACACTACCCAACAGCAGCAGAGCATACATCATCCTTAAGTGCTCATGGAAATACACTTTTCCAAGATAGACCATATGCTAGGCCATAAAACATATCTCAATAAATTTTTTAAATGTTTTAATTTAAATTCAACTTATTAACATATAGTGTATTATTAGTTTCAGAGGTAGAATTTAGAGATTGATCAGTTGCATACAACACTCAGTGCTCATTGCATCAAGTGCCCTCCTTAATGCCCAACACCCAGTTATCTCTCCCCCCACCCAACATTTCCTCCAGCAGCCCTCAGTTTGTTTTCTAGAGTTAAGAGTCTCTTATGGTTTGTCTCCCTCTCTGTTTTTATCTTATTTATTTTTCCTTCCCTTCCCCTATGTTCATCTGTTTTGTTTCTTAAATTCCACATATCAGTGAAATCATACAGTAGTTGTCTTTCTCTGACTGACTTACTTTGCTTAGCATAATTCCTTCTAGTTCCATCCACCTCATTACAAATGGCAAGATTTCATTCTTTTTGATGGCTGGATAGTATTCCGTTATATAGCACAATGATGTGTACACCACAACTTCTTTATCCATTCATCTGTAGATGGACATCTGAGCCAATACATTTTAAAAGATAGAAATAGGAAGAAAATGCTTTTTTAATATAATGGAATAAAATTATAAATAACAATATAAAATTTTTAAGAACTCACAAATAGGTGGAAATTAACATAATCTTAAGCAATAGGTCTGAAAAGAAATCAAAAGAGAAATTAGGAAATGTTTTGAAAGAAGTGAAAATGAAAAAAAATATATAAAAGCTTATGGTATGTAATTAAAGCAGTACTGAGAGGGAAATTTATAGTTGTAAGTGACTGTATTAAAAAAAAAAAATCTTGGGGCTCCTGGATGGCTCAGTCAGTTAAGCCACTGTCTTCAGCTCAGGTCATGGTCTCAGGGTTCTGGATTCAAGCCCTACATCGAGCTCCCTGCTCAGCAGAAAGCCTGCTTCTGCTTCTGCCTGCAGCTCTACCTACTTGTGCTCTTTAACCCTCTGTCAAATAAATAAATTGATAAATAGGGGTGCCTGGGTGGCTTGGTCAGTTAAGCGGCTGCCTTCGGCTCAGGTCATGATCCCAGTGTCCTGGGATCGAGCCCCACATCGGGCTCCTTGCTCTACAGGGAGCCTGCTTCCCCCTCTGCCTCTACCTGCCACTCTGCCTGCTTGTGCTTTCTATCTCTCTGACAAATAAATAAATAAAATATTTTTTAAAAATAAATAATTAATTAATAATCTTTAAAAGAAAAAATTTCAAATCAATAGCCTAATATTCTATCTCAAGACACCAAAAAAAGAAGCTAAACCTAAAGGAAGCACAAAGATGGAAATAGAGAATAGAAAACCAATAGAGAAAACTGATGAGACCAAAATCTGATTCTTTGAAAAGATGAATATAATGGACAAATTTTAGCTAGATTGATGATAGTGAAAAAGTAAGAAGAGTCAGATTTCTAAAATAAAAAATAAAAAGGAGTATTACCACCACCCTACAGAAATTAAAAAAAAAAAAGTACTTTACAGAACTACTACAAACAACTGTATACAAATAGATTAAATAAAAAATTCTTATAAAGATACAAACTGTAGAAACTGACTCAGTCTGAATAGACCAACAACAATAGACTTAATTAAGAATTAAAAAAAAAAATACCCACAGAGAAAATCCTAGGTCCATATAGATGTCTTCCTGGGTGAATTCTACCAAACATTTAAAGAATTAGTTCTTTTTTTTTTTTTTAAATAGGATTTTTTTTTTAATATTTATTTATTTGAGAGGTAGAGAGAGACAGTGAAAGAGAGAGAGATGAGAGGAGAGAAATCAGCAGGAGAAGCAGACTTCCTACTGAGCAGGGAGCCTGATGTGGGACTCGATCCCCGGACTCCAGGATCATGACCTGAGCTGAAGGCAGTTGCTTAACCAACTGAGCCACCCAGGTGCCCCAGTACTGGTTCTTAATAGAAAAGATGGTAATACTAATCAACTCATTCTATGAAGCCAGTATTACCCTGATACCAAAACCAAAGACATCACAAAGAAAACACACTATAGAATCCTTTTTATGCATGGAAACAAAAATCCTTTAAAAACATTAGCAAATTAAATCCAGTAACATATAAAAGGATTTATCAAAAAATGCAAGATTGTTTTAACATCTGAAAATCCATTAAGGGAAAGCAACATATCAATAAACTCAAAAACCAAAATCACATAATTATATCAATAGTTGCAGAAAATACATTTAACAATATCTGACACCCTTTCTTGATTATACACACACACACACACCACACACACCCACACACACACACTCAGCAAACAAGTGAAATTTCTCAATGTAATAAAGAGCATCTATGAAAAACTAACATCATATTTGATGATGATGAAAGACTTTTTCCTTAAGATCAGGAACAAGACAAGATGTCTGCTCTACCACTTCTGTTCAACATTGCACTGAAGGTACTTTTCAGGACAATTAGAAATGAAAAATAAATAAAATACATTTAGGTCAGAAGGAAAGAAGTAAAACATTCTATTTGTGTATGACATGATCTGATATTAACAATTCTAAGGAATCCACTAAAAACTGTTAGAACTAATAAAAGAATTCAGCAAGGTTGTAGGTTACAAGATCAATATAAAGTCAATTCCATTTCTATACATTTGCAACGAACAATCTGAAAATAAAATTAAGAGTGCAATTCCATTTACAATAGCATTTAAAAAATAAAATATTTAGGAATAAATTTAACCAAGGATGTAAAAATCTTATACTCTAAAAACTACAAAACACTGTAAAAGACCTAAATAAATGGTAATTATTCATATTCATAGATTGAAAGATTTAATTTAAGACAGCAATAATCCCCAAATTGATTTGCAATTCAATGCAATCCCTATCTGAATCCCAGCTAGGTTCTTTGCAAATTGACAAACCAATTCTAAAATTCATGTGGAATTGCAAGTGACCTAGAATAGGCAAAACTATCTTGAAAATAAGGGATAAAGTTGGAAGTCTGAGATATCTTAATTTTGAAACTAACTACAGGGGGGCCTGGGTGGCTCAGTGAAGTACTGATACATGCTGTAACATGGATGACCCTTGCAAACATCATTCTAAGTGAAAAAAGCCAGTTGCAAAATATCACATATGATTCCATTCATATGAAACTTCCAGAATCAAACTACAGTGCAAAAGTAGATCTGTGGTCGCTTTGTGCTTTAGAAGAGTAAGGGATGGGAGAAAAGTAACTGAAGGATAAAGAGTTTGTAAGGTAGTGAAAATTTTCTAAAATGGACTATGGTAACAGTTGCACATATCTGTAATATACTAAAAATCACTCAATTGTACACTTTAAAAGTGAACTTTATGGTATGTGAATTGTATCTCAATAAATTTGTTAAATACCTATAAAAATCACTGAATTGTACACTTTAAAAGTGAACCTTATTGTATCTGAATTGTATCTCAATACAACTGTTAAAAATCTATAAGCTCTAAAATTATCATTTTTTTAAATTACAAAATTTACATAATTCAGTACTGGTAATAATAAAAATAGTTTTAAAATCTTCAAAATAAATGCAATGTACTTAAACTAAAAGAAACAATAGCTGCTTATAAAAAATGTAAACAATACAAAAATGAGTAAAAGAGACTCATAGACTTGCTGGATGGAGGTAGAGTAAGAGGCAGAGATATAACTTTAAAACATGACTTTACTCTTTGATAGGGTCATTTTTGTGCAGTTCTGCCAAAACTGATTATTTAAAATGGCTTTGTCAAAATGCCCCACATTGCTGTGGAATTGCCCTCTTTGCTACAATCAATTCATCTTCCAAATTTTTTGATCTGCTAACAGCTTTGTTGCCACCTTCCAAGAATCTGTGGCCCATTCTTTCATTTCAGGCCATTAAGTTAGCTTTTTTAAAATCCATGGTTCACTACCATTAAGCTTTTACTGATTTTATTGAGAAAAGAGAATAAGTTAATTGTCTTACCCTAAAAGTTAATCATTCTCTGTTCTCTTTATCCTTTTGCTTTGCTGGCCAATGACTTACATCCTGTTTTCTTTGAGGTTTGGTTTTTTTTTTTTTGCTTTCTCAGTCAGCCCTTCAAGGCACTCTGCCCATATTTTTCCAATTCTGTTTCTGTCTCTATTATAAATGTTTATATATTTTTTAATGAAATACAAAATTTAAACATCTTTATTAAATAATTTTATACATATTTATATAAAATTGTTACATAATTCTATTCAGCAATGACAATGTAGTTTTAAAAAATGTTATATTAAAATAGAACCTAGACTAAAGGGAAAGCCTAGACTAAAAGATATAAAAAAAATTAGAGCATAAATCCAAAGGGTCACATAGTTTGGCTTTTTATAAACCAAGAAGAGAGCTAATTTTGATTCAGCTTGTAAAACTATGTGCAGCACCATTGTTTGCAAAGTAGACTTCTCTGCTCTTTGACATTGTAAATGTCCAAAAGATTTTTTTCAACCCATGACCGCTAAGCATGTTCTCAGCTACTGAGAGAGTTGCCTTGGGATTATTATTGGCTTCATTTGTTGTGTTTTTCTCTTTTTTTTTTTTTCAATTACAGAAAAAATACATCCATTACTCAACATTTGTGTATAAATGCTACTAACTTCTGCTCTAATGGCATTTTTTAACATAATTCTCAAAATGACATGATACGCATTTCTCTAACTAAAATTGCAACAGTAAAGCCAATGGCCTATTATTTCAGAGCTAACACTACTAAAATAATACAAATTCAAGAAAGAGTAAAGAACAGAAAGAAATCCAATGCAGATGTTTTAAATAAAAGCACTTTAATAAGGGAGTTATACAGAGTTGTAGAAAATGTTAAGGGATCTAGTAAGGAATATTGAGACACCCAGACTTGGAACAGTGAAAAAATGTTAAAAAAAAAAAAAAGGTAGGGAGATTGAAATGTGTTGTTAAAGCCCTGTAAGAGCACCTGGAAGACAGAGAACCCCAGCAGGAGCTTCTGTCACTGAGGAACACGGGCATGGGCACAGCAGGCACAGACAAGGGAGCAGGTAGGGATGATCATCCAGATCTGCCTCTTTCCTCTGGGTCTTTGATTTTCAGTGATTGTCTCCCGTTAGCCAAATCTAAGAGAAAATTGCCAACCACAGAACCCAAGAAAAGAAGCCTATAGGAAATAGCTCCCTTACACATGAGGGAGAGAAGGCCAGGACAGGGAATTTACCTGTGGAGCCAAATGTAGACTAAGCTAGCCCAGGTACTAGGAAAAAGGAATCCAGGAATCTCAAGAGCTATTCCTGTACCAAATATGCAGAATCAGAGGGAGCTGCCAATTTTTAGCTCTTCTGCAAAAATAGTATTGCTTCCAAAAGTTTTTTCACTGATAACTAGAATGTTCGTTTCCCTTTGTTGTCTCCTCAAGATTTCACCTATGATGAAAAACCCTTTTTTCATGGTAATCCTCTAGTTATCTAGATGTTGCATTAAAATTTTCCTGGGAAGAAATTCAGAAGTTGAAATAGACAGATGACATTCTTTTTATGGGGTCTGTATTGAATATTAGAATGGTCAGTCTGACTGAGGAGGTCAGATTATTGGTCAAGAGCCACAGTCTCTCTTTTTCATAAAGCTACTGTCTGTACATAGAATAATTATCACTGGCATCCTTACCTAATTTGGTCTCAAAATGTAGGGCTACCTGACCATTACCTCATAATTGTCATAATAACTAAGCTATTACTATTACTGAGCAGTGCAGAAATCATCACTGAATAGATTCAAATTTCTATAGTCCCTACAGCCTCTATCATAAACCAAGAACTTGTGCAGTACCTCATGTGTTTTGGTCTGTCATACAATATCAGCATCATTGTGCTTGTGCCAGTCAGGTGGCAGCAGGAAAATAAATTCACTCTGATGACTCAACTGAAGAGATTTTAATGAGACAACTGCAGAGGTGGGCACAGGGTTAAGGATACTTGAAAAGGAATCAGGCATCCAGAAATTTTCAATCTTGGGAATCTATTACCACTCATAGGGCAGAAGGGGCAAAGACGGGTGGTAGATTATGTGACCAGATTCTTATGAGAGCTGGAATTCTGGAGCGGGAACAGACAGAAGCTGTGCTCATGTGGGGTGACACAGCTGCTTCCAAATATAAAACATAGAAACAAGGAGGAGACGGTAAATCTCCCACTTCTCTCTCTCTCTCTCCATCTAACCTCTGGCTGAGCCCTAACCCTGGCTGCACCTCACTACTTGATAGTGGCAAGGTCCCTCAGGTAGTATGGTCCATTGCAGCCATCCTGCCCCGTACACAGCAAGACAGAGAAGAGCAGGTTGGGATGGGGATGTGTCTAACAGCATCCCTTCATAATAACTCACTAAAAGTACCATATAATTTAGTAAAATACTGGGAGAAACTGAGATTTGACTCTTATCCAAGGGACTTACTTATTAAAGTGCCAAAATATATTGCTAGGTATATAACAAATGCCTTAATCAAACCTAAGAACAGAGGCTTCCATTTTAGGGCTGACAGTGTGGTTCAGGCATAGAAATACTAAGAATACAATCCACTTTGTGGAATCAGTATGTTAAATACATATATAGTGTATATCTTCTATTTTTGTCTTATCAGTAAACTTTTTCAAAAAAATTTTTCAAATAACTCAACTTTATTCCCTAAACCAACTGAAGTATGATATATTATTTCAAAAGAGTGGGATTGTTAATTAAGGAAATTACTTCAAATATAAATTGAGTACTATGATTTGGCATCAAAGCGCAGTGGCAAGGGACTTTCTATGTCACCTTTTTTTTTTCTTATTTAATATGCACAAAATTAAATGCTTCCTTTCCCCAGCTTTATTGCTTCTGTCACATCACAAATAATATGATCAATCAGAATGTCCCCATGGTCAGATGCATTGTTTTTCTAAATTTGGAATTTTAACTGCGTTTTCATTTTGTAATTTGGGCAGCAAAATTGGTTATAGATCCAAAGAATAAACCATGTTAGTAAACTGTGAGAAGAAATATTGCATTACAAATGAAAATTTCACTAAATAAAGATTCATTTCATTGTAGCCTTTATAAGGACAGCGTCCCTCCAGTTTAATCTTCAGATACAATTGTTGCCATGCCTTTTGCTCTCTTGCTGTTAGAGCTACATCTAATAAGGTTAACTCTTCCTTTGATATTATTTGAAGCAAGCTGTTTACACAGTTGTAGTTGTAGTTATAATGACTCCAGAGACTTTTAGCTTCTTGATATTTTTATTAACATTTTAACATCTAGGACTAAAAGTAAAATAAATTTTATATTTTAAATATTTACTTGGATCTCTTATGGCTGATAATTTTATAATCTTATGTGCCTTTAGAGAAAATTTTTAAAGAGTAATTTAAACATATCTTTCCTCAAACAGAATGAAACTTTTTAAATGGTTCCAACTTCAAGACAAGTCCACGTTCACCTTTCCACTTTTCCCACATTTCATTGACAGGTATCTCTCACATGCTCATGTAAGTGCACATGCAAACATACACATGCACACATACACACACAAATAAAACCATGATAGCACTGGAAAAACAGATGGATTAAGATTATATTGATGATTCAGAAATTGTATAATTTCTGTAAAATAAAAATAAAAAGGATCATATTGCCAGAACACCTAATTATGTAGATGAATGGCCTAAGACCAAATTTGGGTCAAGGAGGGACCTCTAGATAAGTTAAATGAGTGCATTTTCTTAACTAGACTCCAGAAAACCTCCTGCTTTGCACATGTCATGGATCTCTGCAAGCCCACTGAAAGCACTGACAGCTGAGTTCATGCTCCATTCTGTGCACACAGAGGGTAGCTGCAGTGTTTGTCCTATTTCTTCTGACAATATTGCTCCTCCCAGTGAAATAAACCTGTCACAGTGGACCCCTCGCATGGACATTAAGACTAGAGAAACACAAGGCAGTCCTCTCTCTAACTTTAGGTTTTTCACACCCCTGTCACCAAATGAGCAATAACCTATCAAAGATGACAGAAATATCTCCCAAAGTGCTCCACTTGTAGGGGTTCTTCTTCCTCCTTCCTGACTTGAGGGAGTTGGTGGTCTATCAGCCTACTCTCATCCCAAACAGCCTAAACAGAAACACACCAATCAGCAGGTCCAGGAAAAGCCACCTGTAAGCTTGGTGTTTGGACTTCTTCTCCATCTATACTTACTTTTTTGGTGAATTCATAACTTTAAATACCAGCATTCAGCTTGTGACTCACAAACTATTATCTTTACCCTCAGTGTCTCCCATGAACTGCACATGAACACATCCAAATGTCTATCTGTATTCAGATGTCTAACAACTATTTCAAATGCAGCATGTACAAAACTCAATTCCTGGTCTTTCCCTAAAACCTTCTCTCAGGTCTCAGTAACAGCTACTCTTCCTTCTGGACACTTAGACCTGAAATCTGGGAGACATTCCAGCTCTATTTTTCTCCCATACCCCACATGCAATATACCACCAAATCCAGTTGTTTTCCAATTCATTTAGAATCCCACTGTCTCTCACCTCTAGCACAGCTACGAATGTGCCTGAGCACTACTGCTGTTCCCCTAGGATGACAGTAATAGCTTTCTCTAAACTGGTCTTCTTGCTTTAGTTCTTGCCCTCTTGTTATGATTATGGACACTGCAGCCAGTGTAACTCTTTTAATCAAATCAAGTCATTCCTTTACTTACAACCTTCTGATGGCTGTCCACTTCAATCAGACTAAAAGCAAAAGTTCACAAAATCTCAGGTTATTTAGTTCTGTATCATTCCTTGACCTTATCACCAATTCTTCTTTCCTCAATCTGATCATGGCAGTCATTCATAGTTGCCTCCTTACTGTTCCTGAAACATTCTAGGCACAGCCAGCTTTGGTCTCATCATACCTATCGTTTCCTTAGAATGAAACACTTTTTATCTAATATCTTCTTGCCTTGTTTCTTCACCTGTTTTCGACAGGTCCTTGCTCAAATGTCATCCTCTCAAAAAGACCCACCCTGATTCCTCTATTCAACTTAAAGTTGCAACTTCCCTTTCCAGCCAGCACTTCCACACTGCTCTATATTTTTCCATAGCACTTATCACCTATGTTTTCTTGCCTTGCCTTGACTTTCTCTACCCACTACAGTATAATTTTCCCATGACCAGGTATTATCACCTATTTCTTTAATTATTGTTTCCTAACTGCACAGAACAGTGCTTAGCTCACAGTGGCTCACAGATTTATTATATGCAATAAATACCTGTTGAATGAGTTAAATGCAGATCTCCAAAGTCATTTTCCATCTTCAAAGGGAAACTTAATAGTAATCTGCAAAATTCCTGGCGACCTCTAGTACTGATCAACCTAATCATTGATCTATAGATACACATAAACAAGACACTTTTGGTCATTTATGGAAAATCAATAACCCGAAAGAGGGTGATCAAACTAAATAGGCAATAAAAATCCTCCTGTAGACAAACAAAACATTAGAACCATACAATCATTTCAATAAATGCGGAAAAATCATTTGATGACATACAATGTCTATTCGTGATAAATCCCTCAACAAAGTAGATATAGAGGGAACATACCTCAACATAGTAAACGTTCATAAATGAAAATGGGTATCATCATCATCAATGGGCAAAAACCGAGAACTTTTCCTCCATGGTCAAGAACAGACAGGTATATTCATTCTCACCACTGTTATGGAACATTGTTCTTTCAGTCCTAGACTCGGCAATCAAACAATGAAAAGAAATAAAAGGCATACAAGTCAGTAAGGAATAATTAAAACTTTCACTATTTGCACATAACATGATACTCTATATAGAAAACCCAAGGAGCACCTGGGTGGCACTGGCTATCAGGCCTCTGACTGTTGGTTTCAGCTCAGGTCATGGTCTCAGGGTCCTGAGATGGAGCCCCACAACAGGCTCCCTGCTCACTGGGGAGTCTGCTTCTCCCTCTCTCTCGGCCCATCCTTCTCCCCATTCAAGCATTCTCTGTCTGTCAAATAAATAAAATCTCAAAAAAAAAGAAAGATAACCCAAAAGATTCCACTTAAAAACTGTCAGAACTGATAAAGAAATTCAGTAAAGTTGCAAGATACAAAAATCAATGTACTGAAATCTGTTGCATCTCTACTCACCAATAATGAAGCAATAGAAAGAGAAATTAAGGAATCAGTCCCATTTAAAATTGCACCAAAAACAATAAGATACCTAGGAATAAACCTAACCAAAGAAGTGAAAGACCTGTACTCTGAAAACTATAAAATATCAATGAAAGAAATGGAAGATGACACAAAGAAATGGAGAGATAGTCCATGCTCATGGATTGGAAGAACAAATATTGTTAAAACATCTATACTATACAAAAAAATCTCCACATTTAATGAAATCCCTATCAAAATACCAACCACATTTTTCACAGAGCTAGAACAAACAATCCTAAAATTTGTATGGAACTACAAAGGACCCTGAATAGCCAAAGCAACCTTAAAAAAGAAAAGCAAAGATGGAGGCATTACAATTCTGGACTTCAAGTTATATTACAAACCTGTAGTGATCAAAACAGTGTGGTACTGACACAAAAAATAGACCAGTGGAACAGAGTAGAAAACCCAGAAATGAACCACAACTATAAGGTCAATTAATCTTCAACAAAGAGGAAAGAACATTCAATGGGAAAAAGACAGTCTCATCAGTGAATAGTGTTGGGAAAACTGGACAGCCACATGCAAAAGAATGAAACTGGACCACTTCTTCACATTATACACAAAAATAAACTCAAAATAGATTAAAACCTAAATCTGAGACCTGAAACCATACAATTCTAGAAGAGAACATATAGCAACTTCTTATAAGATTGAACTTCTTATAAGATGCTGAGGCAAGGGAAATAATATAAAAATATTGTAACTACATCAAAATAAAAAGCTTCTGTAGAGTAAAGGAAACAAGCAACAAAACTAAAAGGCAGCCTACAGAATGGGAGCATATATTAGCAAATGACATATCTGATAAAGGATTAGTAACCAAAACACATAATAAACTTATAAAACTCAACACCTCAAAAAACAAATAATCCAATTAAAAAATAAGCCGAAGACATAAGTAGATATTTCCAAAGAATACATACAGATGGCCAACAGACATATGAAAAGATGCTCAACATCCCTGATCATCATGGAAATACAAATCAAAACCATAATGAAATATCACCTCACACTTGTCAGAATGTTTAAAATCAATGGTACAAGAAACAGCAGGTGTTGGTGAGGATGTGGAGAAAAGGGAACACGCTTGCACTACAAGTGAGAACACAAATTGGTGCAGCCATTCTGGAAAACAGTGTAGAGGTTCTTCAAAAAGTTAAAAATAAAACTACTCCATGATCCAGCAATTTCACTACTAAGTATGTATGCAAAGAATACAAAAATGCTAATTTAGAAGGAACACGCACCCTGATGTTTCTGTTAGCATTACCTACAGTAGCCAAGTGTCCATAGACTGACAAATGGATAAAGCAGATGTGGGATACATGATGGAATATTGCTCAGCCATAAAAAGAGAATGAAATCTTGCCATTTGAAAGGATATAGATGGGGGCTAGAGAGTACTATACTAAGTGAAATAAGTCAGCCAGGGAAAGACAAATACCATATGATTTCATTTCATGTGGAATTTAAGAAACAAATGAGCAAAAGCAAAAAAGAGAGAGAGGTGAACCAAGAAACAGACTCTTAACTATAGAGAACAAACTGATAGTTACCGAAGGGGAGTGGGGTAGGGGATGGGCGAAATAGATGTTGGGGATTAAGGAGTGCACTTGTTGTGATATATAGAAGTGTTGAATCACTATATTATACACCTGAAACTAATATAACACTGTATATTAACTAACTGGAATGTAAATAAAAACTTAAAGAAAAAAAAAAAACAGAAAACGAAGGAACAGGACAAGTTATTTTTTAAACAACACTCATGAATCTTGGTTTCAAAGACTATCACAACCACAAAAGAATAGGTTTCTATGTCAAAAGAACCATCAGAGAACCAAAAAGTCCTTTTGGAATTAAAAAATGTACTTGCTAAAATCTAAAAACCAAAAAATGGATGTAATTGCTTAACAGTTACTTCAGAAAACTGAACTGGTGATTTCAAATCTCATCTTGAGCAACTTTGCCATAACTTAAGAAGAAAACAAAATAGAAAGTACAGAAGAGAGCTTAAGAGATAAGAAATATGGATCTAAAACATGCAATACTGGCTTATTAGAAACATCAGGAGAAGAGAATAGAGTAAATGTTAGAGAATAAATAATTGAGAGAAGAAGGAAGGAAGGAAGGAAGAAGGTGAGGAGGGAGGGAGAGAGAGGGAGAGGGAAGAAGAAAGAGAAAGAAATAAAGAAAGAAGAGGAAGGGAGGGAGGGAGGGAGGGAAGAAGGGAGGTAGGGAAAAAGAGAGAAAGAAAGAAGGAAAGAAAGAAAGAAAGAAAGAAAGAAAGAAAGAAAGAAAGAAAGAAAGAAAG